>NW_026555340.1:17672014-17769552 GCF_029017545.1 Prosopis cineraria | reverse complement strand
ATTAAATTTATTATTTTAACTATTGACTATGTGAAGTTATGGTTGTAAAAAGTTAAATTTATAGTTATAAATTATTGATGGATTAGTTGTAAACAATTAGTGTTAAACTTTTTTAGCAACACATGATTGTTTAACTATGCAATATGTGAAATTATAGTTGTAAAAAGTTAAATTATAGTTATAAATTGCTAATAAACTGGTTGTAAATTAATTATTTGATTGATGAATGTATGTTTAATAGGGGTGTTATTATCTTTATAGTCTAATTTTAAATTATACTTAGGTCCTAGAGAACCTGGCTATTGTTCAATTTTGTGGGACTTTTTTGTGGATGAGTCTGTTCTACTAGACCTATATGCAATTTTTCCATAAATAATTATAAAACTAGATAAGCATAATTTTTATGTAGCAAGAGGTCGAATTTAAACATACGAATTTATTGAAATGAGGCTTACGGCTCGCTCATCATGTCTCTAAACTATTTTTGGAAAAGTACCCAATATTCTTAGTAATTTTATCTTTAAAGAAATTAATATGGAGTAAATTCTCGTTGATGTTATGTCTTCTAAATGTAGGTTAGTCAAGGTTGGTGGCATCCATTTTAAAAGATGAGGCAGCAAAGAGGCATATTTCTCTTCCCAATTTCAATTAATCCCCGTGATGCGTGTTTTCCCCTCCCTTTTCTTCTTCTTCTTCAATCTTCTATCCTTTTTTAGATTTTTCTCATAGTTTCAAAATGCAGCCCACCAACCTTGAATAAGGGTCGTTTAATTATTTTAAGGATAAAATTATTATGATAAAAAATTTAGAATATTGGATATTCTTTAAAAAATAGTTTAAAAAAAATGTACATTTATCATTTCTTTATTGCCAATGTGTACAAGTTGAGTAGGACATTGCAAATGTTTAATCATTTTGTAAATGATATTTCGAATCTTAATTAAGTTGAGGATATCAAAAAGTTTAATTTTAAATAAGGTAAAAGAGAAAATTAACCATAAATTATAGGTCTTAGAACGTTTGAGATTTTAAACTCATTAAATATGCAATATTTTCCTTTAACTTTTGAAAATAGTACAATCTAGCCTCTACCATTATCAAAAGTTAACTTTAGATCTTAGTTAATCCAAAAATCACAAAAATGACCTGAAAAATTAAAAAAATTACAAATAAAATTTTCTTAGTCTTTTTCTATTTTTTTGGGTTCATTACTGTCACAAATGTGTACAAGTTGATATTAGACAAGTTGAGTAGGACATTGCAAATGTTTAATCATTTTGTAAATGATATTTGGAATCTTAATTGAGTTGGGAATATCCAAAAGTTCAATTTTAAATAGAGTTAAAGAGAAAATTGACCCTTACATTATAGGTCTTGGAACGTTTGGGATCTTAAACTCATAAATATGAATATTTCACTTTAACTTTTGAAAACAGTACAATCTAGCCTCTACTATTAACAAAAGTTAACTTTAGATCTTAGTTAATCAAAAAATCACAAAAATGACTTGAAAAATTAAAAAAATTACAAATAAAATTTTCATAGTCTTTTTCTATTTTTTTTGGTTCATCACTATCACAACCTAAACTTTAAGGTATGACCGGCGTGAATATGTAACATCTGAAAAAATTAAGCATGATTAGTTAACTTAATGAGTATGGTTAATGACCGAATGATGTGTGTGGCCAAAGGGGTTTAATTGATGTAATTTATTGTGATTTTAGCCTTAAAAGTGGGTCTGAATCAATGCCGGGCCATTCGAGCATGGAAAGAAGAAGAAAAAAATGAAGGAATGCCTTCTGTGTCACATGCCACAATGTGTGGTCAATCAGTTGCAGTGCACGGAGGAAGATTTAAATGCCATACACCACAGTGGAGGGCTGCGTGCACTATGGCACACGACCAAAAATCTGCTTTATCATATATGTCTCTACATGAATAATCAGAGAAGAAGAGAGGAAGAAAATGAAGAGCTCGACTAGAGCTCTATTAGGGCACGTTGTTGAAGCATATTGGTGATAGTTTGAAGCTTCCCTCATTTATGAAGATTTGAGTTAGGATTTGAGTTGAAAAGTTGATTTTCAGTCCATAAGAGTTATAGATCTAATTCCATTAGTTAAAATGGATATATGGGGAGTTATTTGTGATAGATAAACCCTATATTAAGGATTTTATCAAGAGTTTATTGGAAAGAGCCATTAACATCCAAAAATTACTATTAATATTGTTGCTGGGGGTGTTTGAGACTCATTAATGATGGTTTAATGACTCATTTGTAGTAACATGAGTCAATGGAACCTAATTAACCCATTAGGTATGAATGAGTAATAATTTATGGATTGATAAAATATAGTGGGTGGAGATTAATGTTAGAAAACCCACAAAATGAGATTAACGTCTTCGAGCTTCAAGCTGGCCCAAATATTCAAAACTTTTTTTAAAAATATTTTTTCTTTATTTTTAATCAATTTTAATTTTTAAATAATTTTATTAAGCATAAAATATTATTTTAACTTGAAAGGAATAAAAAAATAATAACTTATTAACTTTATAGTTAAGTAATTAAGTAGCTCTATTACTATTTTATTGTATTATGTGCAATTTATTCATGAATGTTTCTTTTACTTGTAAATTAATATCTTATTTATTTAAATATTGCCCTTATCATAGTTATATAAAAATATTTATATATTTTAATCGAATTATATTATTTTAATTATGATTAAGTTAATCTCAATTTAACTACGGTTAAACTACTAATTTAAAATCATTGCTCTGATTAGCTCAAATTTTTTAATAACTATTGGATAAACTATATTTTTATCTTTAAGAATGTGAGAAAAATAGCCATCATTATATTATATAAAAAATCATTTAATTATGGGTAAAACACTATTTTTTTTAAATTTTTTCTTTAACCTTTTATATTATTTAAGCCCTATACAAAGGGTATTTACTTTAGTTTATTTTTAATTTTTAATGAAGTCTGGCATGGATGATGATTAAATAATTATTTAAAAATATTATTTTATTCATTATATTTTTTAGTAGTAAAGCTAGGAATTCACATATGCCCAAATTTTATTTTTAAAATTATTTTTTAATAAAATTAATTATTGTATTTATAAAAAAATATAAAATATAATTTTTTGGACAAGAAAATGGTGTATATTACTCAACTTTTTTTAAAAAAAAAATTGAGTCTTAAAATATAAAAATAAATATTAAAATATATTTTAATTATTATTTTGAGATATTTTATTTGATTTAAAATAATAAAAATAGGAAAATATAAATATTTTTATTTTTTTAAAATTACTATAGTAATACACTCCATTATATGGTATTTTGGAATAAAATGGTATAAAATTTTAAAAATAATTAATATTTATTATATTATATAATTTAAAAATTTATTTTTTTATTCAGGTATTCGGGCCAAGTCCAAACCCGATGGGGCTTGGCATGAATTTTCTCAGGCCTATTCGACCCAAATAGGCCCAAATAATAAAAAAATATTATTTTTTGGGCTCGGACCTAAATTTTTTGGGTAGGTTTGGCTTGGCCTGTCGAGCTTAGCCCAAATTACCAGCTCTAATGTCCATGTATGTCTAGTTGATCTATAAGTTAATTAAAATATACGAGTCACACAGAATATATACAACACAATATATATAGATGTACAACATCATGTTCATGAATTCTCAACATAATGTCCACGTGTGTCCAGTTGATCCATAGGTTAATTAAAATATACAAGTCACATAGAGATGTATAATACAATATCCAAGGATATACAATATGATATTCATGGATTATCAACACAATGTCTATAAGTATCTAGTTGATCTATAGGTTAATTAAAATATACAAGTCACGTAGAGCATGTACAATACAATATCTATGAGTGAACAGCACGACATTTATGAATTCTCAACACAACGTTCATGAATTCTCAACATAATACTTATGCATCGATTCGCATGGACATTCAGTTGAAAATATATGAATATCGTGTTATGCAATCATCAACATGGTGTTGTATATTGTTTGCATCACTTCTATATTTTATTAAACCTATTAATGAATTAGACATGCATGGACATTATGTTAAGAATTCATGAACATTGTATTGTGCATTTATGGATATTATGTTGTACATGATTTGAGTTTCAAATTATATAAGGGCAAAATTGTACTTTTTCTCCCAAGAAAAATTATAACAAGGGCCCTAGGCTTGTAGTGCAACATCAAAATATACTGGGTCTATAGTGCAATTTTTTTTTTTTTGTTTTCAAGATCCTTAGTGTGATCTCCCCTTTTAATAATAAGGTGTGAAAAGGAAGAAAGTGTAAGGGAGAAAAGAATGTAAGGCATAAATATAATTTTTTTGCAGGCCTAATATGTTTTGATATTTCTTTACAAGCTCGAAGGCCTCCAATGTAATTATTTTCAAAGCTGAAAATACTATATTACCTTTAATGAGTGAGAATAAATGTACTCAAAGAAAATTAACAATAAAAGGCTTGTAGATAATAAAAAAAGTTCACTTATTTTCAACAAGAAGTCCATTTATTCACAAGACTCCATAACGATTTACACTTGTACTTGAAGAAATTTACAAGTTAACTACATAAAATTAACATCAAAAGGTCCATTAATAAGTTTATTTCCCTAACAAAAATAATATTTGCTGCTAAAAAATAATATTTCATTAAAAAATATAACATAAATATATATATATATATATATATATATATAGTCATATAAATTATTTTATCATATTTCTAAACCCTGACTTGTTGTGTGGGACCATTATCATCAATGGCAGCCCCATGAATACCCCGACGATACCTTCAATATATTTATTTAACACGGCAGTATATTTCAAAACTCAAACTCAAGACATAGGATAACTTGATTTAATTGTCTCAACCAAATGAACTAAGTGCTTCTTGGTAATTATAAGTACCACAAATTATTTGACATTTTGATTTTTTTTTATGAAATAACATATTTGCCGCCAATTCAAAATTTAAAATGAAAAGTAACGGTTTAAAAAATCAATGACTATTTTGTTTGGACTGTTCACTAAAATAGAATACAAAGTGACAAGTTCCTTTTTGCCATTTTTGTTTACAAGTCAAGTGCAACTACTAAAAATCAAATACTGTCTATGATTGGGAAATAACTATTTTGTCTTGAAAATGACTATAGCTGAATAATAAATGACAAGTGCCTCTGGAATTTATTTTTATCAATCAAGTTCAAGCACTTTAAATCAATGACTAGTTACAAATTTTTGAAAAAAATTTTATCAATCAAGTCCAACTAGAAAATCAGTGTCAAATTTGTTTGGGCTGTTGACTAAAATAAAATAGAAAATAAAATTATTTTTCTTTATGTTGATTTATCAATCAAGTCTACTAGCAATCAGTTAATATTATGATTGTGAAACGATTGTTTTGTTTTTGGAAGTTACTACAGTATGCTGAATAGGAAATAACAAGTGCCCCTTTGCAAATTTTAAATTGAGGGTAAATATATCATTTCACAAAATCCAAAATGCCACAGTCCCTATGGACTGCACAAAGTTATCAATTTTTGAGACATTTATTTGTCATTTGAATATTTTAGGGGTGTTTTTTTTGGTCATTCCCTGTTATTAAAATAACTTGTGGGATGTGACTCATGAATTTAAGTAGACTTAATTATGCCAAGTAATATTACTTGTAAATCAATGGAAAGTCACTCGTAAATAGATATATAGTGTGATGAATTTAAGGACAATTACTTGTGAATTTTAGAACTGTTACTAGTGAATTTATGAAAATTCAGTTGTAAATGAAAAGGTAGTTTCGTAAATTTATGCATTACTTGTGATTTAGAGACAATCAGTAGTAAATTTATGAAATGTCACTTTGTGAATATATAAAATGCCAGTTAAGAATGAATATGAAGAATCTTTTTTCTTTTTCGGTTTATAGATATGAATAATCTTTATTGTAAATCAATGATTTATGGACCCATTTATATTTTTGAATATCTATTCACAGCTGATTTTTTTTATTTTTATAAATTCACAAGCAACTATTTTTAAATTCACAGGTGATGATATATGTACTCATGAAACTATATATCTTTCCATTCACACAATTGATTTTTCATATATTTATAAGTAATATTCCTTAAATCGCAATGACTTTTCTTAAATTCACAAGTAAAGTTTTCAATTGCCATTAATGTCTTCACAAGATTTATAATTGTGATTTTCCCATTTAAATATAGATGTTAAAAACCTTTAATATTGTAACCGTTAACATATGTATTAATTTGTCACGATGACATTTCCATCTAAGTAAGTTGGAGTGAGAGATTATAGACGAGATAATTTTTTTGTCTAATCTATATCATTATATTTCTGTTATATTTATCAAATAGGTGTTTTGTCCCACTTTCTTATCTATATTTTTTATCGTTTTGTTAGCATAATATAGCATTCATAATATTAAGACAATATATATATATATATATAGAATAAGATACGCAAAAAACATCAGAACTTTAATAGTAGGGACTAAAATAACAAAGAGTTTATAAATTGAAAGACCCAATTGCAAGGTTTAAATCATAAGGATGAAATTGAAAATTCTGGAAAGCTTTCAGTAACGTCGCGAACTGTAAACAGTATAGTTTAGTTTTACAAATAAATTAATAATTTGGGCTCACATGACCGAAAACTTCATATGTTCACATTTATTGTTGTCCTTGAGCACTAAATATGTCACGTTAATTCGTTACGTCATAAGGACTTTCACAGTAGGGATTAAAATAACAAAGAGTTTATAAATTAAAAGACCCAATTGCAAAGTTTAAATCATGAGGATGAAATTGAAAATTCTGGAAAGTTTTCAATAACGTCACAAACTGTAAACAGTACAGTTTAGGTTCAAAAATAAATAACTTGGGACCGGAAACTTCATATGTTCACACTCATTGTTGTCCTTGAGAACTAAATATGTCACATTAATTAGTTACGTCATAAGGACTTTAATAGCAGGGATTGAAAGAACAAAGAGTTTATAAATTAAAAGGCCCAATTGCAAAGTCTAAATCATGAGGACGAAATTGAAAATTCTGGAAAGCTTTCAATAATGTCACGAACTGTAAACTGTAAAGTTTAGGTTTAAAAATAAATTAATAACTTGGGACCGAAAACTTCATATGTTGACATTCATTATTGTCCTCGAGCACTAAACATGGCACGTTAATTCGTTACGTCAGCTATATTACATCACGTTATGTCAAGTGAATGGGATGGGATTCGTTTTTCGCTGTGTAGGGGGATGTCAGATCATAACATGTTGCACGACGAGGAGTTAATACTTACTAATTCATATTTAATTAAATAAAGATGATGAATCATTCTATTTTCACATTTAGCGTTTGATTGTACATGGAATTATCTCTAATTGAAGGATAACCATGAGCAATAAAGAAAGAGATAAAGCTGAAAAATTATTTTATTTTTATTTGTTTGTCAAAAATGTTATCTTTTTGTCTAACATATCAAAATTAGAGTCATTTTTATCTTTCTGTTTAATTTTAACATGTTAAAATTAGCAATGAATTATGCCACGATCAAACAAACACCATATTATATATGGTTTAATTAATCATCATACCCTCAACCACATTTCTCATAAGCTGCTCCGCACACTTGGGGTGCATTTGGATTAATGTTAATATGTGTGTAATACATTTATATTTTATATAAATTTTGCTTTTGTTATTAATAAAGAAGATACCATTCTCTAATAACATAGACCATCTATATCGAGATACTAATGACACAGAGTAAACCCTCCTAAATTTAACCATTTGTTTAAATAGGTGAAGTGCTTGGACCGTTAACATCAAGGTATTGAAAATTGAATTGGTTAAGTGACTAATGCACTTGGAAAATTGGCTGGTACAGTCTGATTTTCAATATCATGGTTAACATTAACTTAAGGTTGTTATTTTATACAGAGAATCACATTTAAGGTCCAATGCATTATGGATTGGCTAAGGGATTGATTTACAGAGCAAACAAGCCCGTGCAGTCTAATTTTAATAAGCTCAAATGCCCCAACTACAAATATATATTTGTCATGAAAAGGCGTGTTTGCCCCAATTGTATAGGTTTCCCAAGTGTGCATGTACAATATAATATACACAAATAACATGACAAGGTCCATACATGAACAACACATTTTGATCATCTCTATTGAGTTACTAATGACAAGAGTAAACCCTTTGTGTTTGGCTTTAGTGCACCATAGTGCCTTTTCTTAATTTGATAAAGTTATCTCATCATCAATCTGGACAATACAGATTTAAATTGGATGGTTCAATTTAATATTAAAATTTTATTTAATTCTTATAAATTGACTATTTAGATGTTTTCTTGATAGTCTAGACTTAATATTAAAATTTTTTAAAATGTTTTAAAATTTTTATTTTAGTAAATATAATATTATAAATAAAAATAAAGGTAATCTTCAAATTGACACTTTAAAAAAATTAAGAAAAAGTTGCAACTTGAAAATTATATGTTAAATTTGGATTATCCATATTATATCTGGATAATCAATTTATAAAAATTATAAAAATATTTAATATTAAGCTGGATCATCTAGATTAAATACACATTGTCCAAATTGATGATATAGTATATTTATTATTATTTATAATTTTTATTTTAATAAAAATAAAATAAAATATAAAAATAGAGCCTATAAATCTAAACCGTTCAAATTAGATTGCTCATCATGTGATAAGCACCACCGAAACCAGATGCAAACCCCCTTAAATTTAACCATCTGTTTAAGTAGGTCGAGTGCTTGTACTGTTAACATTAACTCAAGTGGGTTATTTGATGTAGATTTTATCGCAAGACAATTGGCCTATAAATATGCTTTGAGGGGGAGCCAGCAAGCTCATCAGCACAATCATCTGCCCATCTTTATTTTCCAATCACAACACTCTCTCTCTCCAAAGGTGCTGTTTCTTGGAAATACCATGGCTTCCCTAGAATCATCACATGCTCTGCCTCCTTTGCCCGAATCCATCAAACCAGTCCTTAATTTGTGTCATTATGATGAGTTTGGTAACACAATCGAGCAAACCCTCCATATGGATGCTCTGTTCACGGTCGTCTCTAACATCATGGAAGCCTCACTCAAGATCTCTGATCCAAACGTAAAGGTGCGTATGTATGTGTGTGTCTATATGTATGTGTGTGTATCCAAACGGCAAATAACTAAATTTTTGATTAATTTTATTCATAGCAGAGAAATTTGAGTCAACCCGTTTGGCTGAATTAGTCTGTTAAACTAGTATATTGACCAGTTTAATAAAATACTTTGTTTATAATCACTTCGATCACAATTTGATTGTAGTTTTGAATTTTGATCATTAATCTTTGAACTAGTGTCTTGACTAGTTCAATAATTGATCACGGTTTACATACTACAGCTTAATGTTAACAAGGAGGCCAGGTCAAGTCCTTTCGGTTTCAATTCACCCACAGAACGGCTTCGGAAAATTGCTTGTCAGGTTAGATGTTGTTCTATTTTAAACAGATATATACATATATACATATATATAACAAGTTGTTATTAACTCAAAGTAATATTAAGTCAATGTCTTAAATTTATTTATGTTGACACACAGATGAGGAGTACAGTTGTTGATAAGGAATACTCGCATGCACACGAAACAGCAGAGAGGATAATCACAGATCTGAAGGAATATCCATGGCATGCAAGAGCAGTGATGGCACTAGCAGCATTTGCTTTAGATTATGCGAATTTCCATCTTCTTTCTCAGGTTAAAGATGGCGACCACCTTGGAGCATCATTGGCTGTCTTGAATGATGTTCAAGGAAGCATCATCAGTACTAATAAGGAAACCGTTTCCACATACCACTGTCTGGTGAGGAACGTTTTCTTAACTGTCCAATGTTTGGTTAAGTTGATGGGAATGTTGCAGCGACATGATCATGCCAAATTTGAGGACATGATTCCCACTTTGGACAAAGCTAGGCATGAATTCCCTGATTTTGTTTATTGGGCTGTCTTTGCGACTGTTGTTTGCAGCAGCACTCTTTACATGGGCTCCAGTCGTTGGTAAGTTCTTCATACTCGGTTAAGCTTGATACCATGTTAAAATTACATGTGACTATATTTAACCTAGCTAGTCCAATATAACAAATATAGGTTAAACAAGCTGGTTGCTACTGGCTAGCCAGAAGTTAGCACAGGCTTATGTATGTATAAGGACCAGGTGGTGAGCGTTCTCTCCTCCGCTATCCATGGCATTTAGAAAACATCATATCATTCTAATTAAATCTGAACAGATTAGATTTAACGTTTTTATCTTTATCTTTATCATTATCTTTGTTTTACTTTTATTAAAATACATTTATATAAATTATAAAAAAATTGATAAATGTGTTTACCAACCTGAACAGTCTAGATTTAATATAAATTGTTCAAATTTAATATTAAAATTTTTAAATTTTTTATAAATTGACCGTATACACATGCGCTATATGATATTAGTTTTTATAATTTTTAATATTAATTTTGGACTATTCCTGTTAAATTTAAAATATCTAAACTAGTGATCAGATTTATTAAAAAATTTATCATTTTTATGAAATATAAAATAGAAATCAAAATTAAACCATTAAATCTGGTCCATCTAGATTTTATCTAGACGGTCCAATTGTTTCCTTAATGTAGTAGAGGGTTAGATGAGAGAATGCTCAAAGGAGGGAAGCCGGGTATATACATACACCTCTAATCTATTTTATTCCTTTATTCAATTTCAAAGGCAAGGCTTCTTGATATAAGAGCCAGCTGAAAGATTTTTTATTTTTTTATTTTTTGGATCTAAATGCAAGATCCCGATCTTCTTTGTTCTCAAACTATATACCTTAACAGGGTTAGTTTTTAAGGAAGTGTATTTTAAGCAAACCACTGCCAATACATGCTTAATAAATAACTAAACAAATATCCTTATAATCTATGTGAATTGGTTATATATTTATCTCCTACATTTAGTACCGGGAGAAAATTAGTTTGGTTTATGTAGTCATCACACTTTCTATTACATGCTGTTTTGCTTCAGGGTCAGCAACGGCACACTATCCGAAACTAGAGACTGGATTTCCCATGTTCATGAAACATTAAATGACTACCTGAAGCAGATAGAGGATGTGAAAGGTTAGGATCTTACATACTAATTCTAATTATTATTTCTCTAGTACCATTTATAAGTTACTTCTAACACGTTTCACCTCAAACAAAAAAAAACCTTAAAATTGATCATTAATTTTGCCTAAAATTCAATAACTTTCTAACTCTGTCATCATCTTATCATTTTCTCATTGTTATTTGACCGGTAGTGGATCTTACATTGTATTTTTAATATTTTTTATTATAAAATATTTGAGTAGAGGAGCAAAAATGACCCTTTGAATAGAAGTTGAGAATGAACTTTAACATGATAAAAAAAATACTAAAACATAGTGGGATCTATTGATTATTAATAGACGTTAAGTGTTTTTAACGTCAAGTTAATGATGGAAGGAATCTTTAAAGTTAAGAGAGAGAATTAACTCATAGTTAAATTTAAGGCATTTGTAACCTTTTGTATATAATTCAAGAATAAAAATGACCCTTAGTCCAATAAGAAATAAGACAAAAAAAAATCTTCTTTATCTACTATTGTAATAGGACCTCAGAGAGTATGTGTGTGTATATATACATATATGTATCACCAACAAGTTAATTGGCACTAAAATATGAGGGAAAAAATGGTGTCATTGCAGGTATTATGGATGAATATTTACAACGTCAAGTTGGGGCATTCGTAACTCCTACAGGAATTTTACAAGTTTTGAAGTGTCTGTTATTCCCCAAAGATACGAAGAAGCACTCCGTGTATTACGGCTCCATGAAATCAAGGGTTAGAACGTCGAATTATACATAGGATTCTTTTTTTTTTTTTTTTGGCCAGTGTATAGGATTCGATCTGTTTAGACTAATAATTTCCTTTTTTGGTGTAAGCTTTGTTAGAGCGATATATATATATATATATATATGAGATTAATCATTACTCATCAGTTTTATTTCTGTTACAGGTGAAGATCGATGATGAAATGTTCAACAACAATGTGTGTTGCTGTTCATTTCCGAACTGTTCGGCATCGAAGAGGAGATTAAGCTTTTGAAAAGAATCAGCGAAGATTTGGCCTCAGATCCAAAATGTGAAAAACATGGGATGCAAAAGAATGACTATTGTTTCTTCTTCTTCTTCGAAGAGTGAGAAGATCAAGACACAATTCAACGTTGTCGCACAACAATTTGTTACATGGTCGTGTGTGGTGGATTATTCCATTGTCGAACCTGCAAGCCAGAAACTGATCAAACAGGAGCTGGGGTACGTGAAAAAGCCTATGGTTGTTGTGTTCAACCAGCAAGGAAGAAGAACAAATAACGATGCGTTGCCCATGTTATCTGCATGGGGATGCCATGCATTCCCATGGAGTACAGGTGATGATTTGAGTTTTGTTCAGAATTGGAACTGGTTCTGGTCAATCCTCAAGACCTTCAATCAACAACTAGCAAGTTTGGTAAGCTTTTTTTTTTTTTTTTTTTACTTTAGTTATACTCGATATATATATATATATATGAAGCACCGATATTTTAAAAATGTAAACATGGCGTTATATTATTTGATAATATGTATCTGATATGATACACATCCTATGGTTCATGATACGTGTTGCATGAAATATTTCCATATTACTCAATCCTGTCCTATTTATAAGATGTTTTTGACATATTTTTCATGTATTTTAAGTGAAGCTGCTATGTTGTTTTATTTATTAAACAACATTCTCAACTTTACAATTATTTCTTTGTTAATTGAAGGAATATGATGAGTCATCTTGTTAGTTTGAGCAAATGCTTTCTCAAGTTAAAGGATAAAATTAAAAAAAAAATTTGTTCGGCACGCCTATTTTGAAATAAGGCTTGCTATTGTTGTTTGACACACCATATAATTAGAATCACATTCCATCTTTTATAAAGAACCTTATAAATAGGATTAAAGTAATCTTTAACAACTAAAAAAATGATAGTCTTTGTTAATTGGTGAAAATATCTTTATATTTCTTTGAAAAATACTTGTTCAAAACTCAAGATTCTCATACCTATACACACTCAAATATATATATATATGTATGTATGTATGTAGACTAAAAGCTGCTACGTCTTAACTAAATTGCCAACAAGTGACATGTAAATTGATATATATCAGAATGAGAAAGAATACAACATTATCTGCGGATGCATGGACGATGTGGACACCAGCAACTACGATGGTAACTGGTTGGACAAAATCAACTTAGAGTTGGAAAAAATCAAAAGGGACAAGATCATAAGCTCAAGTGGTTTTGCCATAAAATACTATCATCATGGCAAGCAGGCTGAGAATGACTTCAAGTTTGCATATAAGTTCTGGGCTTTTGTAGAGAATGTGTTCAACAGCTTGAAAAGTAGGAAGACAACTATCGAGGACGACCCTTCCTTGGGCCATCTCGAGAAATTCCTCAGCCTCCGGCGAGAAAAGTCCGGCTGGATTATCATAAGCCGAGGGTCCGAGGTTAAAATAGTTGGTTCTGGTGAGAGTGTCTGCAAAACTCTCTCCGAGTTTGAGTCGTGGAAACACGATATCACTCAACATGGCTTTGATGGGGCTTTTGCGAAATACTATTCCAGCGTGTTTCCACCTCAATCAAGTTGTCTCTACTTGGATCTGAAGACCTATGTTACCTTAGAATGTGTGACATGCCAATCTGAGATGGAGATACAGTTAGTCAAATACGTGTGCTGTCATGGCAACCATAGCCATGCCAAATCTGTTCATCGCCTTGCATGAGTCCTTTAATGAAACGTCGTCGTTTTCGCTGATGGGCCCGATGCTCAGATTTGGAGGAAGGAGGAGGTGTTGTCTTGAATTATGGGCTTGTTTATGCGTACTGTGTCTTTAGTAAAGCCTTTCTATAGGGCTTATGATAATATTAAAGCCTTCGGGCTATGAGTCTGTTGAATTATTGTATGTGTCAGTGTGTGGTTGTGGATTTGTGTTATCGATAATAAAATTCCTCCTTCGGTTTAAGGATATTGTATTATTATTATTATTATTATTTGTTTGTTTGTTAAAAAAAACGCTAATTTGAGTATGTTGAATACTATAAATTTTAAAATGTCCCTCCCAATAAAATCTTAAAATAACGTTATTCCCGATAAAGCTTATTCCCTTTTGCTGTTCCAAACTCGATCGCTTGTTGTCACATGCATACTGACAATATAAATACTTGGGAGGGAAATTTGATTTTAATTTGGAGGTTTCTCACGGCTTCGTTGGCTTGATTTCACACCAGGAAGGAAATTTGAGTAAGATTTCACTTGAGATATTGTATTTATCCTTCACATTTTTCTTTGCGGTTTCTTCTTTGATAATGTGGATATTTGGGTCAAAATTAAACCTCCTGTTTTTGGATACATTGCATTTTCTTAAAGATTATACAGTAGAAGAAAAATTTGACATCAAGATAATTTTCAAGATATGTAATTTGCATATTTGAATATATGGAAGCTGGATTGCTTCTTTTTTTTTTTGAGAGTAATTGCATTTTTTTTTTTGGAAACCTTGCTTGACATATTGAACCAAAAGACTGTGGTTGAGATATTGACATTGAAGGACCATGCTTGGCATTTGGACGCCAAAATTATTAATAGTGATGGACCTTGTAACTTATTAAAAAATGGAACACCTTATATGAAATATTTATGGTGAAGAACCTTGTTTAACTTTTTTTTTTTTTATCTGTAAGGGTGTTATTTAGCCCTTAACAGTTATTTACAGTGAAGGACTTTCTTTTTGAAATATGTCCCAAGACTTTATGGGCTAATGAATTGGAGGTGATGTCCTTTATAGCGGTTTTTGCTTTTAAATATCGTGGTTGGTTGAAATGCAAATATGTCAATTAAAAATTTAGTCTTATGTCAGCTATGATTACGTCACAGATATTATTAAAGGTACAAATATCAAATTATTCCCAAGGACCAAAATTTTCAGGGGAGAATCTCATTTAGAGCCCCCAAAATACAAAAATTTGCATGTAAGACCCAATAGAATCTAAAAATGCACTGCATGCTAGATGATCTTTTTTACAAATTTTGTTGTAGATAACAAGATGCATTACCCTTATCTTAATAGAATATCCATATAGATACAATATAATATCCACAAATCCTCAACATAATGTTTATAAATGCACAACACATCTAGTGAACATTAACTTAAAGTATGTTATTGATGAATTATAGATTTTATATATTTTATCCCACCTTCTCCATACATTTTGATGATGATTTTGGACTAATTCGAGTTTATTAGATATTATTTAAATTATTAGCCGATTGAGGAATAATATATTTTGGAACTAATTATAAGAATTTTGAGCTTAATTGTGACTATTTTATTTTCCTATTTCTAATCTGCTATAATTTTATCAATATTTAATTGAGCTTAATTTGAATTATCATACATAATTTGAGTTTTTGGCCATTTTGAGAAAAAACTTGGATGAGATTTATGAGGCATGAGATCTATTTTGAACATAATCTACACTAATGGGTGCATTTGATTTTTTTTAAAAGTTATGGAAGCAAAATTAATAAAATTCAATGGTAAAGATTAGTTCTTGAATTCCAAGAGACATCTAATTGTCAAGGTTTTGAAATACAAAGAAGGAATTATCAATATTCATTAAGGGTACAATGTGTGTCACACCCTAATATTTAAGGGTATGATTGGCATGAAATATGAAATGAGATTATATTCTATAAGTCTTGATTAATGAGGATTTAACTAAAATCACTACTACAAAAATGGCAATATTCAATGGTCATTTTAAATAATATTCAACGGTTATGAATTGTTGAGTAATCAGGCTCTAAATATATTCTAAACCTTTATTCAATAGTTTTTAACCATTAAATATTTAACCTTTATTCAACGGTTTATTCTTCAAAACTGTTGAATATATGGCCATGGGATATTATTTTTTAAAAAAACTACTAGAAAATATGCAACGGTTTTACAAAAAACCGTTGCATATACTTATATATTCAACAGTTAAAATATTAACCATTGAATATATGGCTAGAATATGCAATGGTTTTTTTTGAAAATCATTGCATATTCTTAATATATTCAACGGTTATAAAATTTAACTGTTGAATATTTTGTTTTACATTTTTATTATACATCCTTTACATTTCTAACAACTCCCTACATTGAATATTTATAGATACAATATACAGCACATCCATAATAAAATTTCAAAAGCCAACAATATTATACTATACATAAAATGATAAAATTTACATAGTACATAACTACATAAGCTATATACAATTTAAACTAGCTTAAATTAAACCTATAAGTGGCCAAAATAAAGCTTCATATCTCAAAAAATTGACCAAGTAGGTATAACTATATGTATGTCAAATTTAAATATATGCCAACATCATCTATTCCTTCATTGTTGATGGTTGTTATAGCTAAACCACGCTTGAAAAATGCCACGTGTTAGCTCTTCAAGGACTTCTTCCATTTAAGCCTTAGTAGTACTAATTGCAAAAACAACAAACTAAAGTCATGTTAATTACTAAAAATATTAAATAATAAAGAGAAGGTCGACAATATATATACATTGTCTGGAAGAGTCCCAATAGTAGTATGTTGAATTATGTCCTTCATATATCTCATGATAGCGTACCCACAATCCCTAGCTTTGTCATGTTGTTCTGGGAACTATGATCACACATTGGATAAAAAATCTGATCAGTTAATGATATGACATGACTTATATTTATGTTGTAAACACACAATTAATGATAAATATATATACCTTAATAATTGTCCATGATGTTGCTTTATCAAGGGGACCGCTACCCATTATTAGTTGTCAAGATTGCTGATTAACCTTAGTGCGGTACATGACAATGGCTTTAACATGCAATAAAAAAGTTGATGTGAGAAATATGCATATAAGGAGAACGAATTACACACACACACACACAAAAAATATATATATATATATATATATGCACAAAACTTAGTGAACTTGCTGATTAATCATCTCTACTATATGCGGTCTATTGGTACGATCACCACCTCTAATAGGGTCGAGATACCATACTCTCCCTATAGTTAGATTAATCACAAGTATCATCCAATGCCCTCCTATGATAATGATTACAATTAGAAAGTGTCATAATTTATTTTGAAGAAAGTAAAGTATCGTAAAATGATTTACCCTTCATAATAAGGTGCCATGAATATTTTGTTCTTATTAATGCCACGTTGCTCGAAGTATTTTGAAATCTTTTGAGCTATTTCTAATCCTTGCTTAGGACTCATTGTCTCGTGGCCATGAGGAGAGACCAAGTGGGGACTGATAAGTATAACCCTCTTAGCTACATCTCTCCCAACAAGCATGGTAATGTATAGGTTTTTTAAATAATATCAACATAAATTGATTAATAAATGACTAAAATATAGGTATTGGTAAATATCTAATGTAAGGTTTTAGAAACATACCTCATATATAAGTTATACAAAGTAGTGGTAACCTGTGCATGGTTGAATAAGTCACTCAAAACCTCATTATTGACTTGATCAACAAACTCTAGATCTCCATACATTGCTGCAGGGAAAGGGAGCATTACTCCTTCTTGCGTCTTTGCATAAGTCTTAAGCAACTTTTGATGTCTGTCAGGTGTGACTAGTTGAAGCTGAGATGTTGATTGAGAGGCTTTAGGCATATGGGTTTGAGGGAGAACCTTCGGTGCATTCTTGAGAAATATGATGGACTCCTTAGATTTGTCAACGGAGTTCTTATCATTTCCCCTCTTTCGCTTATTATTCGCCGATGCCTTCATAGCCTCGGTGCTTTCTTGGCCATAAGTTTATCAACAGGCTAGTTTTTCTCTCTCACACACACATATTTATAGTTAAAGATCAACTATAAATAAATTTCGGTTATGAATTTAGATGTTATACCTTTAGGGACGGTGCTAAAATACATATAAGACGAACCAGCCATGCTATAAAGCTTCCAATTACATCTACTACTGTCCTTGCATCTTTAGTGGGGTGAGGTAGATCATAATTAGGCTTTTCAGCCATCTTTAAAGAAACCTTGACTATCCCTTCAGGGAGAATCTCATTGTGAAGTATGATTTGGCTAGCAATATTGTACATTCATCCCAGTGTAACCAAACTACCATCCTTTCCCAAACAATCAACATCAGCCTCACCCTAAAAAGACAAAATCATTACATAATATGAATAATATTACTATGAATAAGGCTAGGAAAATCAATAATATTACCTCAGGTAGGAGCTGAGATGGGACTGTGCAATTGTCATTCACACTAGGGTTAGCGTCACTCAATGAAAGTCCTAACTTATGCTGATTCAACAGCATGTCAATAAGTCTATATTGCTCTTGTATTTATTGTGACTATGCTTGTATCTATTGCTTCTGTTTTGCTAGCTCTTGCCTTAGTTCTTGAACCTCAGCAGAAGAAGCGATTTTTTTACAATGCTTGTACCCCTCTCCAAAGTATTCTTTCTTTATGATGCCAAAGCCGATGCCTCAAACACCACCAGGATGGTCAGTATTTCCCAATGCCTTCTCCAAGATATCTTTATCAGCAGTAAGAGTGCCTAATGATGCCTCTTGAGTGAAGCTCTCCTATAAAGCAATAAAGGTAAGGTAAATAAGTAAAAAAATAATTAATAATATTATATCATTAATACTTACTATTGTGTCAACAATCGCCTTTGTTTTTGGATTATCAATATTACCTTGTTTGTTTTTTTGAGCCTTGGCCCAAATCTTGCCACGAGATATAGAACCCTCTGGCACCTGCTCATTTTCAATCAAGGCCTTTTCAACACCCGCATATCCCTTGCGCCCAACCTTATAAGTGTATTCATTCTTCTTCGCCAACTCTTTGTTTTCTGTGCTTAATGCCTTTAAAAATACAAAACATGACAAATAAGTTGAAATAAATGCCAACAAGAGCAACAATATTTTAATAGAATAACAAAAATAATACCTTAAACTCTGGACTATGGCGTGAGTCAACAAAATCTTTCCATTCATTCAAATTTACAATTAGCCTAATAAGGGGAGGAACTGTGTCTTCAATTCCCTACACATCGAGGTTCTACAAGAATTTATAAGAGACAAAACTTCTAAAAGCTCGAAGTGCTGCCTCGGCCTTTTGTAGGACATACTTCTTGCGCCTTTCCTCAATCTCAAATCTCAACTGCAAAACAAATAAGTCAACTTGTGAGAAGAACATATATCATAAACAAGTTTAAAATAATAATCAAAGTGATAATATCTTACCATTATAGTATTCCATACTGCATCCCTTATTGCAGGAGTTGCATTCCTCCATGACTTTAAATTAATAGGCACACAAGACTTCACTGCCACCCCGATATAACTGATGAAATTATTACTGTCAACTACTTGATTTTTATTATTCCACTTGACAGTAAACTTCTTCCCTTCATTTCTTACTTTTGTCACCTGCTCCATCACAACCAACCCCTTCTTTAGTTGTTCTTCCTCCTTATTAGTCACATTTTACCTGCTATCATCATTTTGCCTGCTAGGACTACTAGATTTAGATCCAGTATCTAGACAATCACCCTCAGTAGCCATTTACTTGTGAAGACATCAATAATCAAGATTAAATAAAACAATAATAATTCAAAAAAGAGCAACATCTTAACAAGATTACATAAAAAATATAAAACTAAAAAAATAGTAAGTAAAAAATAGTCATTTACCTAATTATTTCATTCTTTTCCTTTTTCTTGTCCTAACTACTTTTTTAACTAATTCTTTTTTAATTTTAACATTTTTCTTCTTCAGTTGAATTGATTTCTCCTTCTTAAAAATTCAAATGCCCTCATTGTGATAATGTCTTACGTAGAAAGCACCATCTTCAATATTGTTTAAGCCATCATCATTTTCAAATGATGTCCCATGAAACGGATCAACCTCAACTTCATTATTTTTTCTGTTTTGCTCATTTTCATCGCTTTCTACAACTTCCATTTCTTCAACTTCCTTGTTACTCCACAAAATAATAGACCATTCTTATCAGCAAGATCATTGACATAAAAAACTTGTTTGGCTTGAGATGGATAAATGAAAGGATCTTCTTTATACCTTTCCATCTTTAGATTCACCCTAATCAACCCAAAGTCATCGACATCTAACCCATTATTATTTTCAACCCACTTGCAACCAAAGACCGAAACTCAAAAGGAGATATAATCCAACTCCCAAATGTGCTCAATTACCCCGAAGTAACGCATTCTAACATAGATGGGTTTTTTTATCTTTTACATTAAAAATGTGCATGCTATCAGTTATAGTAGATATACTACTATTTTACATCATGCTTCAATCATCATGCTCCTTCATATAAAACTTGTACCCATTAATGATATAGCTCACGTAAGAGAGGACACGTTTGTTCGGTCCTTTTGATAACTATCTCAATCTATCAGGAACTAAATTAGAATCGACATTATACCTCCCTTCTATATGCTCTTTCAACCAGTGTATAAATTGTTTATTGTGTAGTTTAGTGATCCAACTATCTAATCGATAAGGGTTTTGCCTCTTAAGCTCTGTTTGGTGAATCTTAGCATAATCGTCAACCTCTGGAGAGTTGTATAGCACAAAAAGGTGTACTTTTTTCCCACTAGTCACTTGAGATAGTGACAACTTTTCTTCCTATTGTCCTTTCTGTACCTACTTCACCAACAACCCTTGAATTCTTTAAGTATTGACTACAGAAGTGAATAGCCTCTTTACTAATATATCGTTCAACAATGCAACCTTTTAGCCGACTTTGAATTTTAACATAACCTTTCAATACTTTCATGTGATGCTCAAATAGATACATCCACTTCAAATAAGTAGGACCATATAATTATACCTCTCTAACTAAATGAACTATTAGGTAGACCATTATATTAAAGAATGCAAGAGGGAAAAATGTCTCCATCTTACACAATGTTTGCACAATTCGACTTTACAACCTCGGAAACTTATCAGGGCTAATTACTTTACTACAGAGATACTTAAAGAAGTAGCATAGCTTTATGATTATAGCTTACACATTATCAAGTATAATATCACATATAGCTACTGGAATAAAATTCTCCATCAAAACATGAAAATCATGAGTTTTTAAACCTTTTAACTTTAGATTATTCAGTGAAACAAGATTCCTAATGTTTGAAGAGTACCCATTTGGAACCTTGACTACATTAAGAAACTCATAAAAACTTTTCTTTTCATTTCTAGACAGTGTATGAGTTGTGGTATGAAGAAATGTACGAGTTCCCTTCTCTTGCAGTGCCAATTCTTCTCTTATCCCCATCACAACCATGTCTAACCTCACATTAATGCCATCCTTAGTCTTTTCTAGAATATTAAGCAATGTTTCAACAAGACTGTCACAGACATTTTTCTCAATATGCATTAAATTAAGAAAGTGTCTTACATTTAAGGTCTTCCAATATGGCAACTCAAAGAATATTGACATTTTCTTCCACCTGCTTGTTCCAACATGCTTTATAAATGGTTTACCAAATTGAATATCAACATCTTTTACCTTCTCAAACAATTCCTCACCAATCAATTGCTTTGGTGGCCTCCATTCTTCTGATGTTCTGTTGAATGACTTTTTCCAACGATGGTATCGATGCTTGTCACTTAACCATCTGCAATGCCCAAGGTACACATTCTTCATACCATGTTGTAACCTCACCGAATGTATGCCTTCTTCATAAATAAGACATCCAAGTTGTCCTTTAATGCTATACCCTGATAGATTACCATATGCCGGAAAGTCATTGATTGTACCAAAAAGCATGGCTCTCAAATTGAATATCTCTTCTTTGTAAGCATCATATACCTCTACATCTATCTTCCACAATAGCTTCAAGTCCTCAATTAGTGGTTTTAAATAAACATCTATGTCATTACCGGGTTGCTTAGGCCCTGAGATTAGCAAGGACAATATAATATACTTTCGCTTCATGCAAAGCCAAGGAGGAAGTTTATAAATGACCATTATCACAGGCCATGTGCTATGGGTACTACTTCGCATCCCATGTGGGTTCATCCCATCAATAGATAATGCAAGGCGTAGATTCCTCTCTTCTTTACCAAACTCAGAGTACTTCCTATCAAACCTTATCCATTCAGGAGAATTAGCTAGATGCCGAACCTTGTCATCTTTAATTCTCCCACGTGCATGCCATGTTAAGTTCCTTGCCTCTTCACGTATGTTATACAAGCGCTTGAATCTTGGAATAATAGGAAAATACCACATTGCCTTCTTTAGAATTTTTCCATTCTGCTTATACTGTGATGCCTCACACTTAAGACAGTGGGTTAGCTCTTCATATTCATTTCTAAACAAAATGCAATTATTAAGGCAAGCATGTATCTTCTTATAACTCAGGCCAACTGTGCGTAATACTTTCTTTGCATCATATAGCTTACCCGGGAGCTTGTTATTCTTCGGTAGCATTCGTTTGATCAGAGAGAGCAAGCTTGAAAAGCTTGTGTCACTCCACTCGCTTATAGCTTTCAAGTTGTATAATTCCAACACAACAGATAATAGAGTGAACTCAATACAACCCTCATACAAAGGTGTCTCCATATCATTTTTCAACCTTTTTAACTTCTTTGGAAAATTCTTGAGTTCCCCTTCCATCACATCAGGCAATTCTTCCAAACAATAGTTAGTCTCATATGTACTTTTGTCAGAATCTGGTGATGATGAACAACTTTCCATATGCCTCCAGTTATAGTTATTCACATTTTTAGGTATTTCTCCATGCTTTACCCAACACTTATAACTCTGATATATTCCATACCTAAACAAATAGAGTTCACATGTTCCAGGAGAAACTAACCTCACATTATCACAGGTTAAACAAAGGCAAACAATTTGCCCCCAGTTTTTTGCATTATTTACTACAAACTTAACAAAGTCTACTACCCCATCTCAATATTCTTTAGATAAATGGTTGGTAGACATCCACTCCTTATTCATAATTAATGCCCTTGTCTAAGCAAGATAATAAAAATGGAAAAGCATTCAATGAGTCACAAGTTGATTATTTTAAAAAAATTAGACAATTTCAGTGGCATAACGGCTTAAAATAAGTGTTCCTTAAGCCTTATTCTCTATTTCTACTAATTTAATCAAGCAAAATATTAAACTACTTTAAAGAAAACTCAAATTTCTTCTACATAATTGTAAAATAAAAATTTGAAAAATTCCGGCAGCATAATGGTATAAAATTAAGCACTTCCTGAGCTTAATGCCCTCTTTTCACAAATCCAATATTAAAACAACAATAATTTCAAACTAACATACACATAAATCAACCCCAAATTAATTTTAGAACAAAACTTTATAAGCTTGTAATGTGGCTAAGGGTAGAAGGCAATTGATTGCAAAATATCACCAAAGCTCATTTTAGATAATAGCCACAAGTACTCACAATTCAACCACAGAGTGAGCTATTTCAATTAGACATGAACATAAAATGCAAAATATGTTGATAAGATAATTAACTATGCATATTTACAAAGGCCCTTAGTAGTTTGAACAAAATAAAATTAACAACAGAGTATATAAAGTCCCAGAACAGTCAAACCAAAAGATGCACCATAAATAATCATAAGGATAAAAAATTCCCAATGTATATCAGTACTAATTTTTAATGATGAGAGCAACCTTACTATCAATAACACTCAGTTCATTCAAGCTTATAAATTTACATAGCTAAATTCTATTTTACAAGCTAAATCACACTATCTCTTTGCTCCATCCTATTTTATAGAGCTAAATTCGCTGAAATAACAACCTCAAGTTTCTAAATTTCAACTATTTATCAACCCAAAGTATAAAGCATCAATAATTGTAGTTAGAAAGAATGAAAGAAAAGATTAATTATCTCATAAAATCACGTGATACGGCTATTCTGAAAGCAAGAGACTTTGATTAAGGCCACGGGAACAGCAATAGCTGGTGGGAGAAGCAGCAATGAGCCACAAATTGAAGCACAAGCACAACACAAGCACGAGTGAACTAGGAGGCTGGATTAGCAATATTAGAAGTGAGCTCTAGGGACCTCAAACCAGAATGCAACTACGGCCTTTGAGAGCTAAAGTGAGGATGACCACTACAGTTCTTCGATAGAGAACCAGAGCTTGGGGTATTCATCTAGGGGAAGAGGCCACTGTACTAGCGATGAGCTCGCGAAACAGGGGAAGAAATGCAGTGAATGTAGTGAAGATGGAGATGACAATAGTAATAGGCTGATAATGGGCTGGGACGAGCTCACAAGGCAAAGAGCTTAAGGCTAACAATAGAGGGATTAGGGGTTTCAAATTGGAATGGGAAAGTCTAGAAATTTGTTTGAATGACATAGCATTATTGCGTGAGCTCTCTGCTGTTGTATGTAAGGCGTGTTGTAGAAGCCAAGATATTCAATGGTTATATATTGAAACCGTTGAATATACTTAAGGCGTGTTGTACGTAAGGCAAGCTCTCTGCTTTGTTTATATATGTGGTGCATAGATATTCAATGGTTATCTATTTAAACCATCGAATATAATTTTCTTTTTTTAAAAAAATTACTTTGTTTATATATATATATATATATTAAACGGTTATAGCTCACCGTTGCATAAGTATGTGTCAAACTTATATATATACACTATTAACATATAGCTTAGCCATCCATTGCATATATATATATATATAATAGAAGATCATTAATTATTTAATAATTAATATACTAAATGGTTAAATGAATATAATTGTTGAGTATATATCCATGTACTCAACAGTTATAATTAACCATTCCATATATATTAAAAAAATACAAAAAAATTTAGTCAAATAATTAATATATTAAACTGTTAATTATAAAAAAATGTTGAGTATTTAGACAAAATACTTCATGGTTTTTATACATTATCCATTAAGTAAGTTTTTAAAAAGATAAAAAAAAATTATTCAAAGAATTTATATACTCAACGGTTTTTCATATTAACCATTAAGTATTTACATTTACACACTAAACGGTTTTTTAGTTTAACTGTTGAATAAGTTTTTAGGAAGGAAAAAATTTCATTTATTCATATACTCTACAGTTATACATAAAAACTATTGAGTATTGATTTACATTATTTCACACTTTATTTAATAACCGTTTAATATGAATTTTTTGGTTTTTCACCTATACATATTAAACATTTTTAATATTAACCGTTCAATAAATCTTGTTACATATAGCCATTTTTGTAGTAGTGAATCTCAATATATGTAAGTTATATACATTAATAATAAAGTTAGCAAAATCTAAATGTATTGTGAAAATTTTCATAGAGTTCCCCTATAATTTGAACCTTCCGAAATTTTCACAACAACAACAAAACCTGTCAGCCCAACCAATAAGGAAAATATCTCCATTTAAGCAATTTACATAATAATGAAAATAGATTAATGCCCAACCATAGGGTACATGGAGCACTGACTTATAATTTACAAAATGCAGAATAAAATTTCACCAAAAAGAATAATTACCATGTGCTTCCTTTTTTTCCCAAAAAGTAAGAAGCCCCTTAATGGTCAATTAGAGGCGTAGGGTCAGCTACGCTGTCTGAGACTAAAAATTTACTGGTGAGTAACACTCTAATCAAAATTATAATAAAGAAAATATAAGGATCATAAATAATAAATTTAACTTCAAATGACCTAATGAAATAATGAATTATCTTTAACTAGAAATAGATAACAATTTTAATTTTTTTTTCATAGGATGATTGTGAAATTTGACAATGCTAGTAAAGTCACGTATATATGTCTAAAATAAAAGTTCCATTGCTCATAAAATATAAAAATCTTTAATAATGGTGCAATTCAATAAAGAGGCTTTTAGAGAATAAATAGAAAAATGAAAAATGTTCACTAAAATTTAGGAGGGCTTTATCAGAATGAATAACAAGTATGGGCATACAGTCCACGAGGACAAATAACCAATCAAGTATGGACACACAGTTCATGAGAGTAAATAACCATTCAAGCACAGTTGAAAATCACGTAACAAGTGTCGCAAGAGCCATGAATCAAGCTTAGGCATAAAGCCCACAAAAACAAGCATGAGTACAATACTTACGAATAATCATCCCTTTGATTCATGTGTGTTGGTCTTCGCACGGGGCTTGTATCTCCTATAGACACCCTGCTAGCTAGGTGAACCATGGCACGCCAAGGGCTAACAGAACTTCTATTAGCATCCAGCATTTTGAACTCAATCCCCCTTAGTAAAACTAAGCATGTATGAAGCAAGAGAACAATTTCAAAATTTTCTTTTTCCCACTTTTAAATACCGATCAATTATTATTATTTTTTCCATCAATACTTGTCAACTATATAAACTACCAATAAAATCAACATATTCTCATTAATAAAACAATTAGTAGGAAAATAGGATAAATGAGAATATTTGTGTAATTTATAAAAGATTGATGCTAAAATTCTAAACAGGGAGATTTTTATAAACACTTTGCTAAGAATTTACTTGAAACGCTACCTACTCACCTAAAAAAATTTTAAATTTTAAAGCCCATTCTCTTCAACCTCTCATCTTAGTTCCAATGATGCCATTAGTTTCCTAGAAAGTAAATCAAAAATTTTAAAATTAATTATTTATTATTTCCTTATCAAATTGATAACTTAACCTTAATCCAACGAAGATAAGAGAAACCTTCCCATTCACTTATGCTTAGTAAGGTTAATGAAGCACTGCAACCTAATATTAAATTTAATATCCACTATTTTAGGTTCTTACTACTATTTTAAATCTACTAGCCAACATCCAACCATATAAACAATTTCAATATGCTTTCTAAACACATTTCTTTATTGAAAATAGATCAGAATTCTTGAAAACAATTCTTAAATCCATAGTATTAGTCTTTAGACATTGAATATACTTAATTACTCTAATTTGACTCTTCTACTTATTTTTAGTACATTAACATTCAAACCACATCATCCATTATTTATATATTACTTGTAACATCTCAATTTTTAATTGCCGAATTTATTAAACCTAAGTAGGATAATTAAGTAAGTTGAGGTGATGTATGGCCAGGGAGGTCCAATAAGCATATTTGACTGTATTTTAGTCCAAATTGTGGGTCCGATACTAAGGCAAGCCACCCGAGCATCAAAAGGAGAAGAAAAGAAAGAGTTAATGTTGCTGTGCCACACACCGTGGTATAGAAAACGTCTATCACGGCACATAAACATTTCAGATATGAATGAGGACCTCTCTGTATCATGTGCCATGGGGCATTGTGCATTTGCCACAGAGCATGGTCATTTTCTGTAGATATCATTCATGAAAATGAGATAGAAATAGAGAGAAAGAAAAGAGAGAATAGAAGAGGTGCACCAAGCTCTGCTAGAGTTTGCTTGTGGATGATATAGGGAGTATTTTGGAGGCTATAAACACCCAAGGTAAGTATCACACTCATTAATCTTCCCATTTCTTCCACATTTATGAATTTATAGTTAGGGTTTGATGGTGAAAGTGGATTTTCGGTCCATATGAGTTATGTGTCTAAATTTATTGACTCAAATGGAGTTAATAAGAGTAGAGTATCTAAACCTAGTATAATAATTTTTTGGTGTCTTAGGTTGTTGGGCACTATTAATATACAAAAATCTTATTTATTATGGGTGGTTGGAAGATTGTGATGCCATTAATGGGGATTTAATAATTTATTAATGTTATTGGAGACTAAAGGTAATTAATAAACCCAAGGAATAGGCCCAAATTCTTGTGGAGTGAATGTTAAGCAATTTAGAAGTAGAGAATTGAGGGTTTAATGTTGAGTTAATAATGTCGATGAAATTCAATTTGATTGATTATAGTTTTGGCTTTTGGACATCTATCTTGACTTGAAAATTCAAGTTTGGAAGCTAAAACATTGAGGGGTAAACCTTTGAACTCTCAAAAGTTTGAGGTAACTGGGGAAAACTCTACTTTGGGTAGTTATATATTAATTAATTGTAAATTGATTTTTATTGTGAATGTGGCATCATGAGTTGATTTTCAATGTGAAAAGCATGTGTTAGTTTCGGTGAGTATGTGAAAAATTGAATGTGCATAAGGTTATTGTGGCTTGAAATGCAATGCTTAATTGAGATATTTTTTGAATATGAACATACATACATCTTTAGAAAGATGAATGTGATGATGTGTTGTCAATGATTAGTGAGTGATTGATTTGATAAAGATGAACAATTGTGATTGAAAAATAGGTGTAAGTATTATAAGTGAAAGATCAGAAATTGGTGTGCACTTGGGTAGCGTACGATCGTGAGCCCAATGTGAATGTAGGGATAACGAGTAAATGAAAATAAAAATATGAAAATGAGTGAGTATTGATTATGGCATAATCAGTGGAGGGAGTTCGCCTAAGGATTTAGGAGTAGAGAAAATTTATATGGTAATTAGGCTGCCCTCCGATGCACGGGGGTATAGCCTTATCCCATAGTTTGTCGAGAAATTGTTCCATAGTTTGTTGAGGGACTAGAACCTAGCTATCTCTACCAGTTCAATGAGAAGAATAGTTTAGGGTATGAGACACCCCAGAGATTTGAGAATGGGGGAAGCCGTGGTCCGAGAGTAACTCATATGATTTTTGGCCAAGTCACATCTCACAATTGGTGAGCTTGGATAGTTTAGTTACATAAACAGAGCCCTATTTAGTGTTATAGCCTACTATTTTAGTCTAAGAAAATAAGGAGAATATAAGATTGGTTGATCATTGCATAGATAAGTATATGATGTGTCACACGTGATAGTTATGGCAAGTCACATGAATAATGGGTCATGGTCACATATTTGAGAATGTGGTGACAATGCACCTAATATATGTGAGATTAAGAAGCTATTAAATGAGAAATGATGAGTTATGATATGTATGAGTATGTTTTAAGTGCTTGGTTTCATATGTATGTGCTTGCCTTAAAATTGATATATAATTGCATAAGGTAGATTTAACCTTGGTTATTGAATGGCTAGACTTACCCCTTTCATTTAACACTTGTCAGGCTCTAGCTTTAATGCAAAGAGGGAGAAGGCTCAAAAGGCTAAGAATTATCATATTCCTTTTATACGCCTCTAGCATATATTTATTTTGTGTAATATCATATATTTGCCAATTCTATAGGATGCATGCCATCACACTTGCATTATCTTGTTATTGCTAATGTTAATTTTGTATTTTGGACCTTGAATATTTATGTATGTTGATATATGTATGTTTGTAGGGATAAAATACTAATGCAAGTGTAAAAATAATGATTTGAACATGCTTTGATTTATTTGGGTATTATGTAATGCCAATTTACCTCCCCCTCTGTTTTTGAAAAAAAGGAGTTGAAAAGTGAATTTTTGTTATACTATGATTTCAATATGTGTGATGTGCTGTACTAATAATCTTGAGTCCAATGGACATGGTCCAGGTGTTAGGAAAGACTTTTGGCACATGTTGAGGGTTTTGGACACCCATTTTGAATGAAAGTTATGAAAAGTGATTGAAATACATTTGGGTGTCCAACTTTTCAGTGTGACTTGTTTTGAAAGTAAAACCCATGCCATTAGCTAGTTCATGTAAAGAGCTTTTCTATAGACATTTAGATCACATCATTAAAATGTCGAACGAAAATTTGGGACGCATCAGAAGTTCTCCAATTCTGCTATCAAATGATAGCACAGTCAGTTGAATTTCATGCAACACGCCGCAATTCATGGCACTTGAGCCGTAATGGATTTAATTAGATCATTTAAATATATTTTCCAGAGTGATTTTATATTAATCATCACTGATTTTAATGGATTTAATTTGCCTAATTTATAGTTATAGTATTTGGTTCATTATGAGTTCTCTAGTGGATTAAGCATTAGACTTTGTGCTTATGGGTTTCCTTTACTTTAATTAGGTAATTAAATTTATTAATTTCACTCTCTTTTCATTTCCTTTTGGTCTAACTAATTGAATTAAGCTAGGAAAGTTAACTTCATATGATGTCCTGAGTTGTCTCCTTTGCCACATTTGAATGAAACTTTTATTAATTTTTGGTCAATTATTCATTTTTATCACTTAATTAATTTCTTTAGTTTACATTTCAGCTGTGCTAAAAATATGTAAGAATTATATATAAAGATTTAAGGATGATCAAGGTTTAAATATCATAATTATGAGATTAGCTCACGTAATGACAAAAGTTTACTTTGACAAAGGTATGAACTGGCATGTGCAAGTTATATAGCTAACTCTGAATCATCATGTATTTACTGTTTTAGCTTATGAAGAAAATTATGAATGGTCCCAAAATAAATAACTTATTTATAAATAAATCTCATATACGTATACTAAAATACGGTGAAGTTCTCATGAACTTAATCAAGTGTAATTTACGATGTATACAAAACGCCAAACTTAATATCTATTCAAAATTTAATAATGTTTCAATTTTATATAACAATCTGATTTAGATTCAAGTATTTTTTTGGGCTCTACTGTTGGAAAAAGCTTTATTCAAAAACATTTTTTACATTCACACAAACTCAAAATTTCATCTTTAAGCAGTCATAGTCCCTTCTACTAAGATAATACTTGTTGGTATATAGAGCTTCAAATTTTGAAAACATAAAAATTAGAAAGGCTGGAAAACTTCCTTCTTTCCTTTAAAAAAAAAGATTAATGAGCATTTTAGACTCTAAATTATTATGTGAATAGCATCTTAGACCTAAACTCTTGAAATATGCAAAAATTTTCCTCAATTTCTAAATTTTGGATACTTGCAACCATTCCATTGAGTTGGAGAAAATGATTGTTATTTTAAAAGTCAAGATGAGTGACATATCAGCATGCCACTGGGTCCTAAAACTACAAAAGTAATGACTACTTTTTATAATTTACTGCCAAGCTTTTCTAGTGCTTATAATTTAAAAGTTAAGAAAAGTTTTTGCATATGTCAAGATTTTAGGATCCAAGATGCTATTATTAGTAATAGTTTAGGGTCTAAGATACTTATTAACCCTTTAAAAAATAAAAGGAAAAAATGACAAAAAAGAACCTTTAAAAAATATGAAGGTCCTTTTACAGTTGAAATTTCATAGATTTATAACTAAAATTTCAGGAATTTACAATTTAAAAATCTTTATTTTACATTAATTTTCTTATAGCATCTTTAATTGTCATTCTAAAAAGAAACTAGAAATAAGCATAAGGTTTAAACATTAATTTCGATCTATCATTCACCCTAAAGTCTTCATTATATTATTTTTATAAGAACAATAAAGTCCTTGATCATTTTAAATTAGAAATGATTGAGCGATAAAAAAGCAAATTAGCTCCTAAATGATGGACCTAAGAATATCTAAAACTCTAAAATTATTAAATATGTAATATTTTCCTTTAACTTTTAAAAATTGTGTAGTTTGACCCATACTATTAATAAAAATTAACTTTGACAATTAGTTAACAAGAAAATAATATAAAATAACTTTAAAATTTACATAAAAGGACCACAAAATTACAGTAAAAGATTTAAAAGAATACAGAAAAAAAAATCTGTTAGTCATTTTTTTTGTAATTTTTATGCCATTTTCTTTGATTTTCTAGTTAACTAATGGTCAAATTAACTTTTGTTAATGATGGGGGCTGGATTGTGTCATTTTCAAAAGTTAATGAAATATTTAAATTTGAATTTTTGCATATTTCCAACTGGATTAATTAAGAATATTATTTACAAACTAGTTGAACATTTGCAGTGTTCTACTTGACTTGCATTGTTTGATGTCAACTTATGTAGTTTACAATAAAGAAAGGGTAAAAGAATATTTTTTCCTTAAATTATTTTCTAAAGAATATCTAATATTCAAAACTATTTATCATAATAATTTTTTCTTTAAAGTAAATAAAATGAAGCAAATTACATCGACCTTAAGTCTCTCTAAATGCCTGTGAGTCAAGGAAACAATGCAAAAATTTGGAAAAGAATAGAAGATTGAAGAAGAAGAAAAAGAAAAGGAAAGAGAGCATGCATGCATCATGGGATAAATCAAGTGGGAAGAGAAATATGCCTCTTTAGTCTTTACCGCCAAAATGGGTCCCACTAGCCTTGACTAACATACTTTTAAGGAGACTTAACATTAAGGGAGAATTTGCTTCATTTTATTTTAATTAATTTAAAGGTAAAATTATTAAGATGAAAAATTTAAGATATTAGGTGTTCTTTAGAGAATAATTTAAGAACAAAAATGTGCATTTAATAATAAAGAAATCATAAACAAATTGTACCATGTGAGTTTTTTTAGAAAAAATCACAATCAATGACCCTTGGAGACAATCAATTACATTACAAGACTAAAAAAATTTGATATTATTCTGTAGAACCAAAGTACCTATCTTTGTTGTGAAAAGATAAAAACACTCTTTATGTGTATATTATATATTTTTTTAACAACTTTCCATTCAAAAAAAAATCATATTTATATTTTAATAACAATCAATTTTCTTCTTAAAAACTCTAAAAAAATTAATCTAGTGGTAAAAAAGAACAAATGTTGTGACAATTTCCAGTACTACCAAAAAATACAATTTACATTGGTAATTAACGTTAGTTATCAAAAAAATCATTATTAAAAAAAGGCGGCGGCGTGAAAGTAATTAAAAGGAAAACATTTCACGCCAGTTTGTTAAATAACCGAGGTGAAATAGACAAACCACGTCAGTTGTATTGATAACTGACATTGTAAGTTAAGCGTTTTCCAAAAAATAATTACCACGTCGGTTTTGATGTTAACCAACGTGCTAACTAATATTTTTATAAATTTTAAAAAAAATTATCCCTTTCCATGCCAATTGTAGTATGGAAAATATTTATTTTTTAAAATAAAAAAATCAAAAGTTTCAAAACTGACATGGAAACAGGATTTAACGTCGGTTATATTTTAAAATTTGAATCAATGGCAGCTTCCCATTTCAGTTTTCACATTGCTCCCTCTTCTTTGAAATTTCAAAATGAGCTCCAAAACCTCAAACCTCTTGAGATTCTACCACTTGTTGTCCGCTGTCAGCCCCCAGCTACTCGTCATCGCCTCTCCTCCGCTGCTCGCATCTCGCCGTTCACTGTCGCTCATTCTTGGTGGAGATGTGTAATTTTTCCTCTTCTCTCTCTTCCTACTTCTTTCTTGCTCCTTCTTTCTCCTCCATTGTTGGTTAATGCTTTTTTGTAACTCTTTCTTCTTCCTTCTTCCTCCTTTCAACAATACACAGGTAGATTTCTTTTTCAATGTTTCCATTTCCTTCCTTGTTCCAAGTAAGATTCTATGTTTTTTAAATTAATTTTTCATTTATTTCTTAATTAAATTTATAATAGATTAGTTGTTTTACATTTCAATTTGTCATCTTTGTTGTTGCATGATTTTTTTAATTAAATGTTAAGAGTAGAAAAATTATTATATCTCCAATGTTTTGATTTTTGCTATCTAAATTTTCATATTGATAAATTTTGTGATTGTTAATATTTTAAAATGTCATAATTTTGGAGAAGACTTTGTCAATTTTTTTAATTTTCAAAAATAGAAAAGATAAATATCATTATCATTGAGTGAATTGTGTTTTGTGATTGGTGAAATTTTGAGATCACATACTTCGTCAATTTTTTTAGTTTTTACAAATTAAAAAATATAATTCAATTAAGAAAGTTTAATATATTTTAATAAAGATAATGAATGAGATTTTGATTCTTTTAATTTTTTATTTCTTTTGAATCATTATATGTTTATAAATTACTTAGAATTACTTAAATTTTTATAATACTTGAGTCATAAGTTGAAATTTATTATTGTTGAAAATTGTTAAATTATAAATATGACAAATTTAATATTAATTAATTAGGTATTTAAATAATGAATCAAAGTTGGATGAATGTTAGGAGAACGAGTAAAGAATATTAGAATAGGGTGGAATATTTTATTGAATTTGCTAAACATAATGATCTAAGTAAAAATGAACTGTATTTTTGTCCATGCGTGAAATGTTTAATGGGAGTCGACTCACTACTAGAAAAATGAAATTAGTGAAGGACAAATCTATTACTAATTTTAGCTTTAGTGACAGATTGTCCGTTACTAATTTTTGTCACAAATATGATGTCACTAATTTAGTGAAAGACACAAGTTGATCACTAATTTAGTGATGAAAAATATCCATCACTAATTAATAAATGTCCATCACTAATTTATTTTATAATTAAAAAATTTTGCAGGCCCAAACACTACCATATCACCTCCCCATACCACATCTCAAGTGCATATCACCTCTACCACCCACCATATCATGGCCACTTGGTTCTCCATGACATGTCACTGCCACATCAACAATTTATTTTAATTATGTTTGCTCGTGACATTATCTTGTCTTGAATCCAAGACCTCCATCTTTTCATCCACACCTTTTGCCAGTTTAGCTGTAATCAACTTTCATTCTTAATACACAAAATTATATATATATATACATATATATAATTTTTTTGGTAATATATATTATTTAATTAAACATATATATTTAACTTAATATATTTTTTAATATATTTAATATATTATTATTTAAATATGGTAATAATATATATTAATTTATATATATACGCATTAAGACATATAAATATATAAATTAGTATATATTAGTTGATAAATATATTATTTAATATCAATAAATATTTTATGAAAATAAATATTTTTTATATCATTTTATATCATCTATGTTATAATTAAAATATTTTTATATGATAAAAATTTTATTTTATATTCAAACTTACATAATAAAATGAAAAATATTTTTTATATCATTCTATATTATATATTTTAATTATAATAAGAGAAGAAATTATTTATTTAATTATCCAATTTTTAATTATTAATATTTTATGCATGTAATTCTCTCCATATATATTATATTTTTTTATTTTTATATAATATTTAAGCACATTCTATTAATTTTTAATTAAAAATGCTCATCACTAATGTGTCATTAATATAAAAATTTAGTGATGGCAATTAATGAGGATTTAAATATGTCACTAAATTTATAAAATTTGGTCAAAATGTGATGACATTATATATCTATCACTAATATGTTAATTTTATTTTGTTTTAAATTATGAAAATTATCAAAGTGTCCTTATCTTTCATGTTATAAAAGAAAGATTTGGGGCCATACTTATAATTGTCCCTTTTCTTTAACCAGATTTTTCTTCTCCTTTGTTTCGAACATCAGAGCAAATTGGAGAAAGAGAAACAATGTGCGTTCAGCTTCTTCCTTCTCCCTCTCTCCACCGACTTTTCCCTTCCATCAATCTTCCTCCTTCCACCGACGAAACAAGGAGTAGGGAGAAGAGTTGGACGCACTTGAAGCCATGACAGAAGCGGAGGAAGAGTAACAGTACAGGGAAAAGAAACGATCAACATCTGGGACTTCCTACCGCAACCAATCTCCACCGTGCTTCAACACTCATGGCCAAACGAAATGAGAGAAGATGAAGGAAGTTTGGCAGCTTCGACCATGCAAGAGGATGAAGAGATTGATAGAAGCAGAAACAGGGAGGAACAAATCAGCCTTGATTGGAGTCCTTCTGGCAGCAAACTCACGGCGACGTCGACTGCCAACTCAAAAGGAAAGGCGAGCATGAGATGAAGATTGATCAGAGCTTCTCTCTCGCTCAATCTTGAGTATTTGACGGTGGAGAAGAGATATGTCGGTGAAAAACAAAGAGAAATGCAATTGCACTGTTTTTCGCACGAAGGAGAGACTAGAATAATTGAGAAAATTACATGAAAGGAAACAGGAAAAATTACAAAAAGGGACACAAATTTTTCTTATAATTTGTAACAAAATAAAACTAAACTTTTACCCAATAGAATTCAAACTTTAAATCTTTAAAAAAATTACTACCATAAGTTCTAATAAACTATCACTTTTCATTTGCTACAGAATTAAAATAATTAAATAAAATATTAATTGAGAGATAAATTTATTTAATGTCAAACTTAGGGTCATTACATTTATATTATTATTTTAGAAATACTTATTTAAAATTCAAGATACTCATACTGATTGTAATGACCCAAAGTTTTATAAAAAATAAAATAAAATAATAATAAATTAATTAATTAAATTAAAATTTATGGTAAAGTATTTAAATATATTTTTATTAATTTTAGGATAAATATAACAATAAAGATTAGGTGGATTAATGAAATTTAGACTAGTAACTTTATTTTAGTTTGAATTTTGCTTATATTAAAAGTTAGCTTTATTTTGTTTTAAGCCCTTATCCTTGCGTAACCCAAAAAAAAAAAGGGGGGGGATCAATAGGCTTTTCGGTAATTTTATCTAACCAATTTGTTTATTTAATCTCCGTCTCTTTCATTCGGTGATTGCACGGAGCAGAGAGAGAGAGAGAGAGAGAGAGAGAGAATTGCGTCTTGCTTCACCGCCTTTCCTCCTCTTCATTGTCGTCCTTCATTCTTCTCCCACTGCCGCCGACTTGCCTATTACCCTTTTCCTCTGTCATTCGTTTGTTTCTGCAGCGTTGAGTGGTCCAGTCTCTTCCCCTGTTTCTTTTTTTTGGTTTCATGGTTGATGAAGATATATGTGAGTGTTCAGCCTTCATCTCTTCTTCCTGTTCTCCGTTCATCTATTGCCGACAACAGTGGAGTCATCATCAGTCCGCCTCTGTGATTAATCCGTAAGCTGGTTGTCTTCCTCCTCCATCCTTATTATTGCTGATTTTGTTTCCTTTGTTGTTCATGTCGTACTGTGGGGGTTTCTATTCCCTACTCCTTCATTCTTTCCTTCCGGGTGTTGCCGGTGGGTTCGCAGGTGCTGTTTTCATTGCTATAGGTGATTCAAATTTTTGGTTCTTCCTCCTTCCCCTGCTCCACCACCGGTCTGCTCTGTTTCTTTTTCTTGGTCTCGCACTGTTCCTGTTTAAGAGTTGGTGCAGAAATTTCAGCTCCCTTCCTTTGTTTCTCCATTTGGATTCTTGGTGAGTTGAACCCCCATCTCCCTTCTCTCCTTGCAATAGATATGTGCGTGTGTGTTGATTGATTCTTGCTGTGAAATTTGCTTATGTTGAAGTAAAAAAATTTGGGATGTTTAAAAAAAAAGAAAAAGTGTTGAAGTATAGATAATGCATATTTGGGAAGAGATTTTGAAGAGGAAGGAATTTTGCATTATAGTTTAAATATTGATGTACGTGAAGTATTTGACAAAATATCCATTAAAAAAATTTTGATTGATATACATGCATATATATATATATATATATATATATATATATTAGATGTAACTTTGTTAATCTCACAAGAAACATGATTGGGCTTCAGCATTATTAATTTGTTAATCTAAATTGAGTTTTGTGAAGGATTTTAGTTAGGGAGTTAATGAAATCTTATCTGATTTCTAGATTATTGAGTTATATGGCTTATAATTCATAAGATATATTATCATTTTAGAAGTTATTATTGTTAATTTTAGTTGAGTGAGTTTTCTTGGAAAGATATTTTGTTGGTTAAAAACATATATGTAATAAAGTCCATTGGGATACTAGTATATATTCTAAAGTGTTTGGAAGAATGGAAGCTTAATTGAAATTGTAAAGAGTGAGTTTTGAGCCTTGATGGTACTACAGATAAGTGAATAACATCTCAATGATTCGTTAGCAAATTCATTTTCATAAAACTATTGGTTTAGCATAGTCACGTGCCCTCTCTTTTATTTACATAATTATTATTTTTTTTGCAATAACAAATGATTTAATATTTTAATTTATTTACTTATGTGTTTATTTATTTTGGTTTATAACCTTAATTTTCTTATCAACTGTCATACATGAAAATATTTTTATTCTACTACATTTTATAAAACATGTTGGGTTTATCTTTCAAGTGAACATCTAAAAGTATCTGTTATATTGGGAACGTTGAATTTATATTTAAAGAACAAATTAACTATCATGATTCATGCATGAGATATATAATGATGAATTCATTTATGCTGAACATGATGAGGAATGTTGAAAAGAGATAGTATATTGATTTTATTGACCCATGCATGTTTGATTTAAAATGTGGGATTAAATTAGAATGCTGGTTGCTAACAGTAGTATCGTTAGCCCTTAGCACGTCATGGTACACCTAACTAGCAGAGTGCTTAGGAGGTGCTAGCCCCATGTGATGACCAACGCACGTGGAATGAAGTGATGGTTATTTGTGAACATTGTACTCATGCTTGTTTTCGCGAGCCTTGTGCCTACGCTTGTTTCGTGGCTTCTAACCATGCTTGATTATTTCGTAGATTTAAATAGAACTTGATTACTTATCCTTGTGGATTGTGTGTCTACGCTTGTCGATTATTTACTCTTATAGACTGTGTGTCTACGCTTGTCAATCATTTTGATAAAGTCCCGCTGAAATGAGAATTTTTATAAAGTTATTGATTTTAATTTCTTTTTCAATTAAATAATTTGATATTTGATTGCATATGATTTTATAAGCTGAAATTATACAACTCAATTATAAACAAGGGTTATAACTTGAAAATTTCTTTATTATTTTTAATCTATTATGTACCTAATTGGTTTACGTATTTATATAAATTGTTTATCATATGTAAAACGGTTTCATTACAATAATGGTTATGATTTTGTGGGACTCATAATCATTTTATAAATATTACTTCCCTTTTACTTTATTAAAATCTAAATTGGGATGTTATTTACTGAAAATTTATTTTGGTCTCAAATTCATTAGTCAATATTGAATCTCTTGCTAACCTTTAAGGAGATTGTAGCTATACTGGGAGAAAATCTGTTAGACATTCTCTCCTTTTGGTGCAAACAAAAAAAAAAACTTCTATATTTTATCTCCAAAAAGGTATGGTTGCTATAGTTAGGATCTTTAATTTGATTATATGCTCTATCTGCTGGTTGTAAGGAGCTGAGCTCCTAATTATTATTGTATTTCATTTAAATATTGTGTTGTAGGGTTTTAGGGAGGCTTTACTTATAGAGAATATTCTATCAAAATTTCTATAAAAATATTAAAAATTATATTAATGTGAAAACTTTTAACGATGTTATAATTTCAATGTGAATATAATTACATTTTAAATATAGAAATTTCTTAATTTTAGGCTTAAGAGATATGTGATATGGTTCATATCCCATGTTGGTCACCCTCTATTTTTGAGACATGACACTAATATCTTAAAAATTTAAAATATGTATTATATATATTTTCAAACACATCCTAAAATTTTAAAAATTATTGTGTTTACTATATCATGTTATATTGTATCTAATACACATACCGTACTTCATAGCTTTATACATACAATAATAAAAGCTATATTCCTTCTATTAAAAAATATAAAGTATTTTTAATCAAATATTACTCCCAATAAAGTAGTTACTTATTTTTAAACTAATACTATTTTTGTAATAACTCAAGAATTTTAAGTAAAAATTATATTAAAAAGTTAATATATAGTATTGTATTATAATTTAGTTATATTAATTTTGGGATAATTTTGACAAGAAGGAAAGTTGATGTAGTGGAAGTGTACATGTAATACACTCATTCGATTCCAAGTTCGAACAGATAGAGGCCAAAAAGGAGAATTACTTTTGCAATTTTTGAATTTGTGAAATTACCAAACTGCCCTTCTTCAAATATGATATATTCCTCTTCTTTCTTTCTCTTTATCAAATCCGTGCGTACTGGTCGGTGGAGAGAGAGCTTGAGGATTTTCTAGAATGTTCGAACCCTTATCCAGACTTCTATCCTCCACCATCAGCTCTGTCATTCTATTGGTCACCGGTGACTCTATAAATGCTGAAGTCTTCACTGTGGGAAAGCATAAATCGGCTGGTAGTGCTCTCCTCTATTTTGCATCATTCTCCCTTATCTTATCATCTGTAAAACCGTGCAAGTAACTCGAGCTTCCTCATCATTTTTTTAGTCTGTAGCTTGTGGTTATGAGCTCATCGGCGTGCTTGCCGTTGCTATTGTCTCATTCGCCCTTGATCAATAAAAACATGACGTCTTCCTCCTCCTCTACTCCAGATTGGTTTTTTTTTTCCTTTTCTTCATCATTGGCGAGGCTGTGTAGGTGAATAGGAGAACTTGCTTCTTTTGTTCTGCTTACTTTGTCAATCATTGGTTTGCTCATCTCTTCTCTATGCCAACAGCGATTTTCCTCTCCTTCACTATGCAGACGAACATTCTCTTCCTCCCCTTGGTTTGTGTATTGTTAGTTTATTTAAGGTGAGAATCTTTGATCTATTCTCCTTAGAAAATTCTGTGCGTGTGAGATGGTGAAGGGATGGAGTTGATGTTGCAATTTTATTTTAGGAGAATGACAATTAAAGACCTTCTAAGAACATTAATCCTAATTACGAACTATGAAATTTTGAAATCCCAGTTAAGAACCATAGTCCTTAATTGTGATAAAAAAAATGTAGTTTGTGAGGTGAAATTCATTATTGCCATTTGGGAATTCACTAACCTAGTTTGAGAAAATTTGTAACGTATATTGTGAAAATATGAAGCCTAACTTGAAAAACAATTGTTTAATAAAAAGCGTCACTTGAGAATTCACTAACTCGACTTTAAAAAATTTCTAACATATATTGTAAAAACATGAAACTCCATTTGAAAATTGATTATTTAATAAAAAACACCAATTTAGACAAGTCACTTGTTATTAATGATTCGCAAGTAGGGTTTCATTTTTTTACAATATACGTTAGAAATTTTTTCAAGTCTAGTTAGTGAATTCTCAAATGGTGCTTTTTGTTAAACATTCCATTTTCAAGTAGGTTTCAGTTTTTCAAATATATGTTAGTAATTTTCTCAAGTTGGGTTAGTAAATTTTCAAGTCATGTTAGTGAATCCCACCTCACAAATTATATTTTTTTATTATAATTAAGGACCATGGTCCTTAACTGGGATTTCAAAATTTTATGGTCCGTAATTGGGATTAATATTCTTAGAAGGTCCTTAATTATCATTCTTCCTTTATTTTTCTTAAGCCTTGCTGCTACCCGTAACCTTATATGGGTATATAGGAAGAGGAAGCTTGATTTTAAATTGAAATTGGTGGTTATATAAGGAAGGAGCTAATAGTATGAAATTGAGTTTGTAATTAAAAATGATTGAATTAGTGATATTGTAAGGTTTAAGGAAGCTGGAATTTTGAAAGTAAATGTTAATATTAGCTTGATAACTTATGCTCATATAGTGTTTGATAAAATGTCCAGGAAGAGAGTTGGCTTGGATTTGCATTTTTGAAATTTAATTAGTCTTTGTGAGAAGTATGCTAGTATGAAAAATTTTGGATCTACAAATTAACTTATAGATTGCAAAAGAATTTAAATATGAATTTGTATGAAGCCATTTAAATTCTTGGGAATTGTAAGGTTATTAGTAAATTGTTAGATGCTTAAATTGAGTTGGTAGAAATAAGGCACCTAAGGCATTTGGTGCAAAGCTTGAGAGAAAATTGTGTCTCAAGAAAATAGATTGGCATGATTAAAATAAGTTTGAGGAGACTAGTGATATGGATAATAATACTTTGATAAACTCTAAGGCATGAATTTTCATTTTGAAAATTTAAATGATGGTGGTTGGTTGAGATTATGTAATAGATTAAAAAAAGGTTATTGAAAGAATATTTATTTTATTTATATCCTTATAGAGTGTTGGAAGAACAGTACTTTGAAAAGAATTAAAGGAAGAATATCTTTGGGAATTTGAAACTCCAATGAGTAACTAAATAGCATTTCATTTAATTTATTTTTATTTTTAATAGCCTTTTCCTGAAATATTTTATTCTTATGAATTATATTAATTTTGAAAATTATGAAATATCAATGAAGGACAAATGAGTTATGATATGTGCATTTATTGATTCTTGAAAATGTATTTCCAAGATTGATAAAAGCATTCTTGTATGGTTGTTAAACTTTAAAATTTATTGGATATTTAATTAATGCAAGTTTATGATTTTAACAAATGTTGAGATTTGAAACAATTCATGTGAGTTTGGCAATAAGAATGATAATTTATTTCAATGATAATTGTTTTTTTTCTCGCATGTTTGAAGCGTAATTTTAAGAGAACTCGAAATAGAACACTATTGCTAATGGTAGTCCCGTTAGCTCGTAGCGCACTATGGTTAAATACCAGCTAGTTTTTTTCGTGATTTTTATTCTCATGTTTCATATTCATAGGCTTTGTACCCACGTTTGATTCCGTGGCCTAAGTTGTGTTTGGTTAGTATTACCCTCATGGATTGTGTGTTCACGTTTCTTTCATAGCTTCTACTGCGTTTGGTTACTTACCCTCGTGGACTGGTGTGTCTACATTTGTTTTTGTGGCATAAGCCGCATTTGGTTATTTACCCTCATGGACTGTATGTCCACATTTGTAACTTATTCTGTTGAGTTCTCAAAATTTTAAATGTTAATTAAAGTGTTTTCAAAATTTATATGATTTTGGCTAACAATTTTACCACTTTGAATTATATGTGAGTAAATTGTTTTCTTTAAGCATGATAGCATAAATTGTTTTCAACTTACTCATATTTTACAATTATGATTATGACTTACAGGTTTATAAAACTTTGAGAAATTATTTTAATTAGTTGGCACCATTATTAAAGTTTGTTGATTTTAAATTTTAAGAATTTTACCATGAGAATGCTATTCACTGAAAAACTTATTTTGATCTTAGATTTGTTAGTTGATGCTGATTCCCCTTGACCTCTGAAGGGCAAACTAGCTACAGTGGGTGAAAATTTTTAATTAGTACTGTTGCTTTTAATGTAAATATATAATTTGTATGTTTTTTTATTTGAAAGAAAGAGTAGATGCTCCACATAGATTGTTGATATACTTTGTTTTGGTTTGTATATTGGTTGCTAGTTAGAAGAAGCTACACTCCTGATTTATACTGTTGTATGTAAAAAATTTTGTTGTAGAACTTTCAGGAGATCTTAGTTACAAGAAAGGTTCTGCCGAAATTTTTACAAAATGTCGACACTTTCTTATGATAATGAGTTTAAAGAAATTATTTTAATTCTCATGTAATTTGATTAATTTTTTTCTTTTTTTTAGTAAAATGGAACAAATGTTCATTCTAGGGCTTAGGAAATGTGTAAGTGGTTCACACCCATGCTAGTCACCCTCTATTTATGGGGTATGACAATTTTTCTATATTTATCCCTATGTAAGGGTATTTTACTTTAAAATAAATATAAAGTAATTATTTAATAGGGATATTTTTTTAAAAAATATAATAATTAAATTTTAAAATATTAAAAATATTTTATATATAGTTTTTAATATTCAATCTTTTTAAAGGGAGTATGTCTTTATATTAAATTGCCAATGAAATGACATGTGAATTGATATCAGAATGATAGAGATTACGTCATTATCTGCGGATGCATCCACCACGCTTGTGCCAATAAATTTGACGGTGGTTGGTCGGACAAAATCACTGATCTGTTAGAGAAGATAAAAAAGGACAATACCATAAGCTCAAGTGGTTTTGCCATAAGCTGAGGGTTCGACATTAAAATGGCTGATTCTGGTGAGAGTGTTTATCAAACCCTCTATGAGTTCGAGTGTGGAAACAAAACATCGTTAAACATGGCTTCGACGGGGCTTTTAAGAAAATCACTATTTCAATGTGTTTCTAACTGAATCGAATTGTTTACATTTGGATCTAAAGGCTAATATGAGTGATATTTTGATTCCTTTAGAATGTGTGAGTTGCCAATGTGAGATGGAGATTCAGTTAGTGAGATACGTGTGTTGTCATGGACACCATAGCCATGCAAAATCTGTTCCTCGCCATGCACGAGTCGTTTAGTGTTCATCAGATTCAGTTAGAAACATACGTCGTCATTTTGGCCGATGGACTTGCCTGTCAGATTTGAAGAAAGGATGAAGGAGATGTTGTCTTGATGAATTATTAGTTTAGTGTTCATTGCTATGCTTTTAGTAAAGCTTTTCTATAGGGTTTATTATTATTATAATAATAATAAAGGCTTCACGCTGTAAGTCTCTTTAATTTTTGTGTACATGTGTGGTTGTGGATTTTCATTGACATGTTGAGTGTAAATTTAAATACGGAGGTTTCTCATGGATCAATTGGCTTGATTTCACACCAGGAGCGAAATTTGGGTATGATTTCATTTGGGATATTATCCTTCAAATTCTTTTCTATGGTTTTTTCTCTGACACTAACAGCTATTTGGGTCAAACCTACCCCTCCTCTCTCTCTCTATATATATATTAAGGTTTTAAAAATTGTACCGATGATTGAACTGAACAAGGCACTAGTTCAAGGGTTAATGATTCGACTAGGGTCAAATTGTAGTTGAACCAGATATGATTATTTTAATATTTTTAAATAGTATATATGCATATATATCATAACATAAGTTCATCCAAAATCAAAAAAATAGATTTTATTTCATCTACCTCATTTTTTAATTTAGTATAAATAGCATTTAATAAAATTTCATTTATTAAACAACAAAATAAATAAGTAATAAATAATTTTTTCATTTCCCTCTCATGTCAAAGTTCCTCCCGCCCTGTCGCCTCTTTTTTACTTTACTTTTTTCTTTCTTTTAATTATCAAGACGACACTGCTTCAGTGTTCCTTGCTCCATACTCTATTTAATATATTAATAATATAATATAATAATATAATAATGGCATGCCTGTACGCGGAGAGAGAATACACCTCTAATACCCTTTATCTAATACAAAGGACAAAAGCCCTAACTCCATCTCCATTCCTCTGCCGTTGCCGTGACTGTAACTGCAAGATTTTGAGCTTCGCATCACATGATTTCATGGCCGATCAGATAGTTTTGTGGTCAGAAAAACATATCTATGGTGGTGGTTTACTGTAAAATATATTCTTTTCTTGGTTTTTGGTGAATATATTTTTTCTTCTTCATCTTCATTTTTATTCTGAGCATCTTCCTTCAGCTCGCCTCTTCTTTTTCCAGCTTGATTCTTTTGAACTGCTTGAACCAGCCACCCAGTTGCTTTTTCTGGTTTTTCCAGTTTGTTGACTGGTTTATCAGTGTTTGACCGGTTCAGATGGCTCACGGTTTTGCAATATCAACCGGACCAGAATGGTAGCCGGTTCCCAGTTGAACCAGTCAGTCCGGTCCGATTTTTAAAACCCTAATATATATATATATATATATATTGGGTTATCATGTGAAAATGACAACACCAACTTGGAAAGCAAAGATATTTACCTGTAAAATATCCCATTTGTTCTAATTAATTATTTCCAAACCATCGTCAAACTTGGCCTGTTATGGGTTCAATTTTACTTTCTCTCAATTACAATATAAGTCATTATTAATTAATTTATGTTTCTCACAAAATGTTTGTTCAAATCTTTATTTTTTTAAAAAAGATATATTTTCTAATCGTGCCCTTAAGTGGAATAAATACAACATTTGATTTATTCAAAAAGCTCTCATTAATTACTCACTCCGTTTAAAAAATATAAGGCGTTTTTTAAGGAATTAGATATTAAAAAATGTAAATTATTTTTAGTCCTTGGATGTGTAATCATTGCCTTTTTTTTCAAAAGTGCCTCTATTGATAATGACTTTATATTTATTATAAGATGTTTAATAAGGGTAAATATGAAAAGATAGGGTTAATTTGAAAGGAGATAACTACTTTATTGGGAGGTGAGATTCGGTTAAAAATGCCTGAGGGAGTATTTAATAAAATAAAGGTGTAATTGAAAAATATATATAGACCTATCCATGATTGTCTTATATTCTAAACCAAGCAAAATTTAAACAATTAACTTATATTGTAATCTAGAGAAAATATATTCTTTTGTAAAATAATGCCAATTATATATATATATATATATATATATATTGTGTGTGTGCGCTTTTATTTCAAAAAAAATTAGCCATCCACACAAGCTTTTATTAAGAAAGTATGGTCCCATACATTACATATCCATATTTAATAATTAATTATTCATCATAACTCAAATGGTCTCTCACACTAAATGTATATTAAATTTTACACTTCACTCTCTAACTTTATATAAGGTTTTAGTTTAGTTCCTTAATTTAATAAAATATTTTTTTCAGTTTTCAAACCCTAACTATGTCAACACTTGAGAATATTTTATCAAAATTTAAAAATTTACTATAGGAATTTATTGTTGATGTAATTAATAGTATTAGGATTAACTGACTAAAAAGATACTATATAATTTAAATGACCAAAACAAAACTTTATGTAAAGTTTAAGGACTAAATGTGCACTTTAGTCCTAAATATATAATATAAAGTTTGATTAGCCACCCTATTCATAACTTTTGAATAACATGATGTTAGAATTGAGATATGTTCGTTGATGTTAGAAAGGCCAGAAATGAACAACAAAAGGTTCTTTCGCTTTAGCTCGTTCGCACCAACTGGTTTGGCCTGTCAAAAGAGCAATCCAAAATTTCAAGTATTATAATATTCAAATTACCCAAGTATGTCACATGTATATTTCTCGCTAGTTCTATTTATAAATCATTTTTAGCATATTTTATTAGAATCAAGAAAAGATCTTAAAAGTTATAAATTGATTGGTCTAAAAATTTAATAATATACATATTTTAATAACACATTCTTTCCATTCATAAATATAAGAAAAATTTTCATACGGTTTTTTTTTTTACACACCATACAACAATGTTCAAGGAGTATTTATGACATCTTTCCTTAATTACCCTTTATTAAATGATAGTATCATTAAACTAGGAAAAAAATTAAGGATTAATCATAAGGACATTTTAGTCCAAATATTTTAATTTTAGACAAATTATTTGGATAAACCAACTTTCTTTATTTGTATAAGTTGGTTAAAATTTCTTCATATTTGAAAATGGACGGAATATTTACTCTTACTAACATTTAGTCGGGGTAAAAGTAAAAAATTGTGATAAAAATTTAATAACATGATTTATAAAATAAACAAGATAAAAAACATCTCTCTCTATTTTATAAATAAGATTAAAGAGAGTATATATGAATTTTTTCAACATTATATATTGACTTGTGTTTCAGAAGTATACTCAAATATTTCAAGTTGTTGAACTTGAGTGTTCTCATGGAAGATAAGAGCCTTCAAGAGCTGCAAAATTCTAGAAGGAGAGTAAATCACCTCCAATCACCAAGTCAGATCTCTTGTTGAAGCTGCAATAATAATATTCAATGAATCCTACGAACAGAGTTTAAAAAACAAAAAGAAATAGATTCAAAACTTTGAAAATTTATAAACAATAATGTCTTGTCACCTATTTCTTCTTTGAACCTAGTCAAATCTCCATTCACACATGTGACAGCAAACTTGAGCATTTTGAAAACTTCCGATCTCATGTTCCAGTCCCTGAATCAAAGCAATCCCAATTACATGTTTGAGATCTCAAAACTTGGTTTAGATCAAACTTTTGATTAAGTGATGATGCTAGGAATGAGAATCTACTACCTCGAAAATAAGAAAAGAGAACAAATAAGCAAAAGTATGTTGGGATGTTAAAGTCCTACATTGAACAGAGTTGAGTTGGAGAAAAGGTATATAAATGGAAAAGATCCATGAATTTAGTGTCTTAAAACTTTGAGTTAAAATTTGATATCATATTTATGTGTATTTTCTTAGAATTGTTGGTCAGCCTACTATAAATTTATGTTCTCCCCACAACCAAGATGCTCTCATGGGCCCAAGAGTAGTGGAAGGATCAAGATGTTCTGTAGACTGGACCCAAGAGTAGTTGAAGGATACCACTTTTTAACCCCAACCAAGATGCTCCCCCAGCCTAATTAGGTTTAGAGAAGACATCACATTTTAACTTCGAACTCAAGTTTATGATGGATACTGTTCCTTTCTTATATATTAATTATTAAACCCAATTTTAATCAATACAAAATATTTCACTTTGGCTAAAGTCCAACCACACATAAACAACATAACAAATGAAAATTGAAAGACTCACAGTTCAAACTTTTGATTGGCACAGGCAAGAAGAGCGAGGATTGCCCAGTAAGTGTAAAGTTCTCGAGGGGTAGCTTGCAGAGTTGGGTGTTCCTTCTGACACAAATTTTGAGATCAACTCTCGTCTTCTCCAACTCGATGATATATTCAATCAGTTTCAGAGTATCTTCCACTGAGGTTTTGATGAGGTTTATGTGATCTTCATTAGACTCTTCTTCCCCCAGCTTGAAGATGTGAAGCTTAACAGAGTTTTCATCTGCAGTTTTCATGTGAGAGAGACGCCATGTTTCCCCAGAGTCCAATGCAAAAGCTGACAAAGCTATCACTGCCTTGGCATCCCATGTATAGCTTCTTAGTTTCTCTAGAATGCCAACTATTGTTTGGTGTGCTGTAGATTGTTAAAAGGCTTGCATGTCATCTGTAACCAAATCCGATATTTGACTTTAAGATTTAAAGATGAAAAAACACAATCATCGGTCCCCATAGTTTTATTGAATTTTGCTTTTAATCCTGATAGGTTTAATAATAATCAATCGTAACTCATGATTCGTTTAAAACTATCTTGTAAATAAGATCGAGGAAGTACTTTATATTGATAATGAGTAACGTTAGGAAGAATAACAATAAAATCCTCAAAGAATAAATTAGCAATGACATGTAAAATGAAAACATAGGGAAGTTAATGAACTCTGAACGAGGAAATTAAACAAGAAATATATGAACGACCTCACAGGCAATTTCTTTGAGTGTAGTGAAAGGTGGCATAAAATCGCATGTGTCTTCCACGAGCTCAGCATTCTTGGGACGCTGTGTGAGAGAGAACAAAGAAACGTAAATTACATTAAAAATAAATAAAACGCACCACTAAATCTCTTCCAAATATACATTAATCACATCAAGAATTAATTAGTATAATAAATAAGAAAAACACAATTGTTTATAAATACTCAAGTGTTTATATTTTGAACCAAAGTTAGTCAGAAGAAAATGTTTAGATTTTGGACTGGAGAGAGTAAATATCTGATTTTCCCATATTTAATTGAAAACTTTTAAATTTGCATCACACTTCTCTCTTCTAATTAAGATGTGGCTTACAATAAATATGGGAGAGAAAAATTGAGACAAAGTTTCTTATAATGCTGACCAATGGTGAACGTACGGAAGAGGACGATTTGTTTACCTTGAGGTTACTGATATTAACAGAGCTCTTGACAACGTTGGAAACAGCGTTGAAAAGTTGTTCCACGTCGCACTTGGCGCCGATGGCGTCATGGATTCCGATGATAAGTTCGGAGATCTCTTCAGGTAAATGGGTTCTCCACCGACGTTGTTTCTACAGAGACGATAGGGATTGTCGAACAACTTGCTTGAGGCTCATCCATCACTTTCACACTGGTTTTTCAAAAGAGAAAAGACCAACGAGATAATGATGAGTGTCTTTGCCTGACGCCTCACACCCATTACTTATTTATAGGGACCATCGTGTTCTGTGCTCATCATCACGTGGTACTCCACTTTATTAGATGTCATCCATTCAGATTTATTTTAAAATTTTTAAATTATATATATTTTGTGTACTACAGTACATAAAACATCATTAATTACTCTTTATGTCTCAATTTATAAAATATTTTTAGATAACATTACATATATTATTAAAACTCATTAAATACACTTACAATCTTTTAAGACAAAAGTATAATTTTTTAAAAATATCATTCATTTAATATTCCCTTTGCAGAATTTAAAGAGAGAGAATATCTAAGAAGGGTAATATTAAAAAAAAATTATTAATGAACTTTTTTTATTAAAGTCTTTTATATTTTTGAGACGTTAAATCTTCCTCAAGAGTGTCTTATAATTTTATACGGAGGGAGTAATTCATAGTACTAAAAAAAAATTAGTTTAAACCTTCATCTCTTAAATTTTTTTATCTCTTTTGAATTATATTATTGTTAAATAAAGCTCCTTAATAATGATAATCGAATAATATTGAATATCAAATAATAAAATAATTATATATATATATATATATGTATGTATGTATATAGGTATCAGTACATACATCAGCATTTGCTTGAAGAAAAATAATGTCTTATCATGTATGTAGATTCATATAGAAAGAGAGAGGTATCAATTTATCAGCATGTACTCAAAGAGGAATATTCTAGACATTCATGTATGTATGTATCCTTCTTCTATTTTAAATTATTAGACACTTTTAGATAAAATTTAGCTTTTTAAAATATAAGATACTTTTAAAAAATTAAAATTTTATTAAATGAACTTATTCCAATATTGCCTTTTATCTTTTTCTTGATTTAATTTCCGTCCCTAGTTCTCTGTATTCAATATATTAAATGAAGAGTGTTTTTGAAAGTTTTATATTTTTATTTTTTAAAAAATAAAGTTGTTAAGTGTATTTAATGGAATTTAATAATATATAAAATTTTGTTTAAAAATATCTTATAATTTAAAATAAAAAAATATATAAAGACCGTGTGTTATTCTTTTCCTTGTTCACACTCTTAAGATATTCCCCTTCCTATTACCTTCAGCTCTTTTTTCTCGAAGAGTTGCTCTCACACAGCAGGACAAAGTTAAAGAGAAAAATGCCATCCTTTTGAAAATCAAAATAGAGATATATCCCAACTTCTCAAAAGAGTAACCCTCATAATTAATTGAAAAAATTGCAATAAAGGCGTACCCGGTAAATATAACTATAGTTAGTAAAAAAGAAAATTTCAAAAACTCTAAAATTTCATAGCAGTTCAATGGTACGTACTGCAATAAAGTTAAAATGTTGATAAAAATTACATGGTTGTCCACTGCTTGAAATTGTTCATTTTCTCATATATTGTCATACATTACCCTACATTAAGCTGTGTATTGCCGTAGTGTCTGTTGTTCGTCTATTATTTTTAGTTAATAATTAACTTTTTTCCTTGCTTTTGAACATTTGTAATGAATAAACAATAGATAATTGGGCAATGAATAACTTAATGCAGGGTAATGGATCACAATATGTAGGGAAATAAGTAACTTGTGTTAATCTAATGACAACATTTGGAATGAAATTAATTGAAAATAATGGGCAAAAAATAGACAGTAGGATAATGAACAACTTAATGTTAGGTAATGAATAATAGTATGGGCAACATTATCATGTAATGCCACTTAGTTTTTATCAGCTTTTGACCTTTTATCTCAAACAAATCTTGCAACGCGCACCATGCCATCTTTGATCTTCTTTCATTGAACTCCTTCTCTACTTCATCGTATTTGTTTCCCATTGGAATCCACAGGATCTGATAGTTCTTTGTTTTTAATTCACCATGGATTGAACTTAGAACTGAGATCTGTTCTTCGATGTTGTAAAGGCAAGAAATGAACAAGAGGTTCTTGGTCTTCAGCTCATCCTCATCAACCCATTGGCCTGTATTTCAAGTATTATAATATTCAAATTACCTGAGTAAGTTACATGTACTCTTGCCAATTTTATTTATAAGTTACTTTCAACATGTTTTATTGAAATTAAAAAAAATTTTAAAACTTATTAAATGGTTTATTTAAAATTTTAATAACTTTTCAACTTTGCCTCTATTAAATATACATACTTTAGTAACATACTTCCTCTACTTATATATATATATGAAAATTTTTCATATGGTTTGTTATTTTTCATAAACATGAAACAACAATGTTCAAGAAGCATTTATGACATCTTTCCTTAATTACCTTTCACTAAATGATGCTATCATTAAATTAGGAAAAAAATGAATGATTAACACAAGGACATTTTAGTCCAAACATTTTTTATTTCAGATATAATTATTTGGATTAACCAATTTTCTTAAATTATGTCAGTTGATTAAATTTTTTTTATAGTTAAAAACAGATGAGGGAATATTTTCTCTTACCATCATTTAGTGGAGGTAAAAGCGAAAACTTGTAATAAAAATTTAATAACATGATGTATAAATAAAGCAAATAAATCTTTTTGTTTGCCTTATAAATAGGATCAAATAGAGTATATGTATGAATATTTTGAGCATATTCACCTTTTTTTTCAGAAGTATATTCAAATATTTCAAGTTTAGTGTCCTCATAGGAGATCAAAGCCTTCAAGAGCTGCAAAGTTCTAGAAAGAGAGTGAATCACATCTAGTCACCAAGTCAGATCTCTTGTTGAATCTTCAATAATTTTCAATAAATCCTACGAACAAGTTGCAAGGGAAAAAAAAACGAAACAGATTCAAAACTTTGAAAGTTTATAAACAATAATGTCTTCTCACCTATCTCTTCTCTGATCTTAATCAAATCTCCATTCACACGAGTGACAGCATAGTTGAGCTTCTTGAAAACTTTCGATCTCTCATGTCCCAATCCCTGAATCAAAGCAATCTGAATTACATATCTGAGATCTCAAAGCTTGGTTTAGATCAAACTTTGCATAAGTGATGATGTTAGGAATGAGAAGCAATTACCCAGAATTAAGAGAGAATAAATAAGCAAGTGTATGTTGGGATGTCAAGAGTTCACCTGGTTTTGGTCAATGTATACTCAATGAGTTCAATCAAAAACTCTCAAGTTTGGTAAGTAGTTATTTTACTTTTAATATCTCTCTCTCCATCTCCCTCTCTCCCCTTCTCTCCCCCCTTCAAAGCACCAATATTTCAAAAAATATAAACAGGCTGGGCTGTTTATACATATTACTTGATAATATACATAGCCAATGCGATAGGCTTCTTCTAATTCATAATACATATTCATTTTCAGTGATAGAGTTTGACCATACAGACATTACGTAATGAAGATAAGACATGTTAGAAACAATATCTTTGAATTCTCTCTTCAAAGGTGAATGATCTTATTGATGAATGTGACATTTGGGCTTGATTTCTTTATCTCCCCTCTTTATTTTTTAACCTCATAACTTGATTAGGAAAACTATATGCCCCAAGTGAATGCTAGCATCCATACCTACTATATCATTTTTGATGGTCAAGAAAAGGGTATGAAAGTATATTGTGAAATGTTGATGTGCTTTGAATGGATGAGATAATGGCAATAAGCAAGGAGTGAGAAAATGACTGGCATTGTAGCAAGTAACATGGGAGACCATGACCTTCCTATGTAAAGGACCCAAAAATCCAATATTTCAAAATTTTCAAGGTCTTTTTATCACGGCATGTAATAGGAAAAGGCATGGATGCAAATTCATTTTTTTGCTATGTATGGCCTTGCTCTAATAGATGATTATTGTGGAATTAAGTGGGGGTCAGGATGAAAAGATGTATCAATTTATTTATTTACAATTTTGCATTAGTGTAGGGGACCAATTTGAAAGAATTTTGAATCTCACTCAGAGACGTAGAGTTTGTAATTGAATTGGAAGAATTTCAAACATCATTTCCATTATTGTCTTATTAGTAATAAGGGTTAAATAAGAAAGTGTGCTTACTTGTGCTTTGAACCTTTATGCTAAGGAAAACACAAAATGATTCAGCAATTCCTATACAAAGGGTTTGAGTATTAAAAATATTATAATTTTGCACATTCTCTTAAGTGATTACAAGGTTATCTCATTTATGCCAAATAAAATTTCCTTTCCTCCATATGCTTATTGCATCATAGGGAAATGAAAATGACTATTAACCTACAAGGGACCAAAATCCCTACATGATTAAAGTCATGAAAGTAATAGCCTCATAATTTGTTATTATTTTTTTTAAGTGATTACAAGGCCACCTCATTTATGCCAAACAAAATTTCCTTTCCTCCATATGCTTATTGCATCATAGGAAAATGGAAAATAACTATTAACCTACAAGGGACCAAAATCCCTACATGATTAAAGTCATGAGAGTAATAGCCTTATAACTTGTTATTGTTATTTTTTAAGTAATTACAAAGCTATCTCATTTATGCCAAACAAAATTTCCTTTCCTCCATATGCTTATTGCATCATAGGGAAATAGAAAATAATTATTAACCTACAAGGGACCAAAATCCCTACGTGATTAAAGTCATAAGACTAATAGCCTTATAACTTATTATTGTTTTGTGTTTTTTTTAGGGAAAGAGAGAAGAGAAAAAAAACAAGGATAGTTGTTTTTCATACATTTATGCACAAGAGTTAACTAATTCTTGTTAAACAAAGCTTAATTTATCATTTGGGTAAATGAGAAATTTCCAATCTCCTCCAGGCACTTATTACACTATAGGGAGAAAGGATTAACAATGAGCCTATGAACAGTCAGAACTAATACACGGCTAATGTTTCACTTTCAAAACAAAATATGTTATTTACCCTTCAATGAAAAAAGTTGTTTAGCTAAATTAGCTAACAAAATGCATCAACTGTTCAATGTTATGAAATGAATTTATAGTCACTGATGTCAAAGACCTATGGGCAAAGCTTTATTATTTAATACTAGTGCCTTCCTTGTGACACATTAACATTGATTAGTGTAATGACATTCAATACCTGCTCTAGCATCAGGTACCCAACAGTTGTTTTCCTTAAGGTAGCATGCACAAATGTTATGTCATGATGATGATAATGATGCAATAAAACATGCTCTCATTTTATGTCCTATTTAGGAAGCCTAAGTCTTTTTATCTTTGTAATTATCAAGTATGAGCTAAAATGGTTAGCTACTAGCTTTCATCTAAAACGTGTAGCTCTAGGGTAGATTTATAGTCCTAATAGATAGAAGGTTCCCAGGATGCCTTCACCACACGGTGAAAACCTTACTTAATAATTTTGACCCTCCGAGAACATAAGCTCTATAGGGACTGAATTTACTAAGTAAATAATAGCTTGGGTGAGGTATTCATAGTAACCTCCAAGAGTTCAAAAACTCTATAGGGAAACCACTACTTACCTCCACTCACCTATGATATTCACAAACCTAGGTATAGGGCCCAAAATGTGTGTGTTGAATTGTGAAAGTACACAGTGTGTGATAAGAGCATGCAAGCATGTTATCTTATTCTCATATGCTATCCAACCCTTAATTGTTAATCAGGTCAAACATAGAGACAGATATATGTATAAATAAAAGTCTTTTATCTTAGGATTTATTCTGCATGTTATCTATCCTAAGACATGTTATAAAAATAAAAAGAAAGAGAGAAGAGAAAAAGAAGGGGGAAAAGCACACAGAAATTGAAAGGGATAATAATAATAAAAGGAAAAACCATATTATATTTTGAGCTCAACAAACTTATATAGGCTTCACTCTCTAACCTATCCCTAGTGGAGTCGCCAACTGTCGCACCCAAAAAAAGACAACATGGACGACGCACGAGCAGAGGTCCTGACCTTCGCAGCGGGAACTACACGGAATGAGGAGTCGCCACCAAGATTTTAAGGTAAATCTCAGAAACCATTTAAAAGGAGGATAAGGGTAGTCTGTGAAATCAAAGAATAGGTTCGGGTGTTGGCTGAGTATAGGGAAAGTGTTAAGCACCCCACAACACCCGTTCGTCAGAACGGTTACCTGAAGTTTGTTGTGCTCTTTTAATATAGTTTTATAATTATTTTAATTATCTCTTTTATATTCATGTGTTTCAAAAATGATAAGAATTAAGTGAGAAATGTTTATTTATTTACAAGGGAGGAACGGACTTGACTTAGAATCTGACTCTGAGGCCTATATATTCTGTGATGGGGATCAAAGTCTACGTAGTTCGGGCTTGAAAATTGTTGGTGATAATATTTTTTTTGAAGAGAAATTAATTAGAAATAATTTACCATTTTGCAAATAAAATAATTTCTAAAATTTTGTTGTGTGTTTTAAATTGCAAAAAGTAATTTAATTTCAATTATTTTCTCAATTTTTGAATTTTTAGAATAACGAAAGAAAGGAGTTTACAATTATTTTTATTTTATGTTTTAATAATTGGAAATTAAATTGCGGTACCTGCAGGACCTTATTGGTTTACACGGTAATGCAATTACTCTAAATATCTGTGGAGATTCTAAAATCTCACACGATAAAAGAGTTTGGCAATTTAATTTATTTATTTATATTCTTATATATATTTTTAAGTATTAATAATAATTTTTTAGTGCGTATATACATATTTTGAAGAATTTTAATCATCATACCTGCAAAGCCTTATTGGCTTATATGGTAATATGATTATCCTAGATATCTGTGGAGATTCTAAAATCTCACACGATAAAGGAATTAAATTTAAATACATTTTTAATGTAATTATTTTAATATATAACTTATATATATTAAAAACTTAATTGTTATATCTATAGAGTTTTATTGACTCATACGATAATGCGATTATCTTAAAAGTCTACAGAGATTCAAATCTCACATAACTAAAAGATATAATTGGTAATTATGATTGCATTAATTTGGTTAATTTTCTAAATTGTGTATTATATGATTATTTACAAAATTCATTTATTTATTATAAGAAATTGAGAATCACTGCATCTGCGAGAACTTATTATCCCACACGATAATGTGATTAATTTAAGTCCTTATGAAAACTCTTGAAATCTCACATAGAACTTAAATGGATTATTTAGATTATAAAAAGATTGTTAGTTTTAACGGTTGATTATTGAAAACTTTTGATTATACGTATAAATTGAATCTCCATACCTGTGAAATCTTATTGATTTACACGATATGAGATCGCTTTAAATGTTTGCGAAAATTTTTAAAATCTCACATGATAAGTAAATGATTAGAAATAAATTTTCTCTTATTCATTTCATGTTTTTCAATTGGGTAAGAATCAAATTCTCTCCCCTCTGCCTTTTATAAAATAGGCTCATCATAATAATTGAAATCGTATATATGATCATCATAGAAAGGCCATATGATATAAGTGTAACAATATTATTGACAAGTAAAGGACCTTAGGACTAATGGAGAAAAAAAACATGCCCACACATATTAATATGCCCTTTCATGCTAAACACATATTTAAAGACCCTGCCTAATAATTGCACTAACTCTTTCTTTATTTGAAATGAGATTATGCCTAAAATTGTATTAAGCTTAGTTATGATAGCAAGCAAAATTATTATTTGCAATCTCTTTATCCTTCTTTTTCACACTTTCTTTTCAAACAATAATCACTTTATTTATTTATTATTATTTTTATTATTTTTGTCAAAAACACAGCAAGTCCATGCCAAAATTTGTTCATGGCAGCAAGTCGAACTTCCATATGAAGTCTCTCCTTCTTACTTTAAAGAAATGTTATGAATATGAAAAAGCAAAATAAATAATTAATTTCAATGAAACTAAACCGGATATGCAAATAATCAAGTTCAAACAAGCATAGTTCTATCATCAAAATCAAGACAACTTTCATACTCATAACACAAGAAAATGGGCAGACGGACTAGAAAGCATGGGAAAAGAATTTTCATCACTATAACTGTATAGATAATCAAGCAACAAAGCATTTACCATTTTTGAATCAGAAGAACTCTGTCTCCGTCTCTTCCCGGTTTACTCTTTCTCTCTGTTTCTCTTTTTGTGTCTCAGATCAATACCCTCTTTTCTTTGTTCTGTGTCTCTGGCTAGGTGGGAATAGTAGCTCAGTGATCTCCTTCTCCTCTCTTCTTGGACGTCTCTATTTCTTCTTTTTTTCACCCTTGGTTTTCTAGAAAAAAAAACTAGTCTCCTTCTCCTCCTCTCTTGCCTCCATTTTTATCCTTCTCTAACTCTCTCTTCTCTGTCATTATTTTTTCTTTCTTCACCTCTGCTTTCTTGTTTAGTTTTGAGTTCTCTCCTTCTCGCCTCAGTTTTGGTCTTTTCGTCTCAGTCTCTTCCTCTCTCAGCCTCTGTTTTAGCTTTTAATCTCTGTCTCTATTTTCTACCTTCTCCTCGGTCTCCTCTTCCTCTCCTCTTATGTCCTTTCGCGCTCTATTTTTTGCATTTCTACCCCTGTTTCTTCTCACTTTTTCTCTAGCAAAATAGCTCCTTCCTCCTTAGTCTCTGTTTCATGTCCTTTGGTCTACTCTTCCCTGTCACTCTCCTCTCATTTTTCTTTCCTCTATTTTTGTTTTTTTTTTTGCTTGGTCATCCTCTTTTTATAGGTGTAGAGTGTGATTAATAAGTTTTAAACCTTACCAGATTCTGCTTCGAAAGTTTGCATGGGAGATGGAAAATCAATTGCGTGTTTTAGATTACTGCATGTAGCCGCATTCTCGTGCCTGTGTTCCTGCTCTGTTTGCTCGTGTGTGTTACTACTGTCTGTGTGCGTTTGCTTTGCTCTTCTTTTTTGTGTGTGGTTTGTGCATTTCCTTCCTCTTGTCTGGTCTTCTCTGTGTCTGGCTGTGTTCTACTTTCTTGTTCTTTCTTCCTTTTGATGCGCTGGGTAAGTGCCCTTTTCCTACTGCTTTTCCTTTCTCTGCCAGCAGTTGAAAGCAAATTTGGGCTGGGTGAAGATTTTCACTCGCCCCATTTCTCTCTCTCTTTCTTTTTTTGCCTCTTTTGTCCCCCCTTTTTTTCAGATTAGAGGAGAGAGAAAAAATCTAATTTTGTAATATATATATTTTTAAAATGAAAAATAATAAGATTTAAGGAGAGAAAATTTAACCCTTAAAAATTGACTCCTAATATTTTTGAATGATTGGGATAATTTGGGAGAGATTTTTAAAGATTAAAGCAATATTTTTTTTATTTTGTCAAAATATAATCCTAAAAAAGATTAAATTTTATTTTTATATTTTTTTGATTATTTATTATTAAATTAAAAAATGTCCAGAAAAGATACGATGTTCACAATTACTATTAGATTCAATGAAGGGTTACAAAAAAAAAATAATTTTGCATTTCACTTCATAGGAAGTTAAAAGTAAGATACACGTCAAGTATCTACTCTTATATAAAGAATGAGGTAGATGCATATTAAAATTTAGAGAAGTCCTATTGAATGCCTTACTCCTTCCTACCTTGATCACACATCAATTTCTCTTTCCTCTTTGTGTAGCGTCACCCTTCCTCCATCGTTTAATTAACTGACACCGGTGACCATGTGTTCCCATTGTTGTTGTAAGAATCTTAGTTCTTGCGGCCTTCTCCTCTTCCTTTATTCTACTATTAGTCTTCTCTTCCCTTTTCGATGCTCACTGTTCAGATTTATCCTTATTCTACATTGTTGTTGTTCTGGTATGGTTGTAAGAGTTTTCAATTCTCTATCTCAATTTCTAATGTGTTTAATTAGTAATTTTCATTCCCCTCTCTTCTCTGTTTACATTGAGTTCTGTGTGAATGCATGTTCAAATGGTTGAAATTTCACTACCATAGAATAACCCCTTACTTGATAGTTATTTTAGAAATTATTTGATAGCTTTTAAATATCAAATAATAGGGCATATTTATTTGACGGTTAAAAACGATCAAATATTTTAGAGATTACTTGATGATTATTTCAAGATAACCGTCAAATAATCACTTAAACATTTGCAGTATAAGTGTCCTGCAGGAATATACTTGAGAATTATTTAAAAATAATTGTCAAGTATTTAGTAATATTTGACAATTATAGCAAAATAATCATCAAATATTTAGAAATATTAGATGGTTATAATGAAAAAACTATCAATATTTTTGGCAAATTCTGTGTTATATATTGCCAAAACACTTGATGGTTATTTCATATTAACTGTCAAGTATTTTATAATACTTGATAGGTATTTTGAAATAATCGTCAAGTAAATTTATACTTGACGTTTCTTTTGACATAATCGTCAAGTATTTATGGTGTTTTTTTTAGTTGAGGGTTGCTTGAAAAATGCAAATACAAAGCAAACAAATATATATACTAGCCAGCTAGCAATCAAAAACAAATGAATTATTATTTATATTGAAATTATAATCTAAACATCTTTAATTTCCTATATCTACCTATACCCTAAACCCAACGCCATAAAAAATTTATAAACCTACTTTGCAAGCTAAAATTTCAAAACTAATTGGCCTCAGACATAAAATTGGCTAAAAAAATATATGTATATACCAAAACTAATTGGGCCTAACCACTACTGCTATTCACATGTTGAACACAACTTGAGCTACCTCTTCAAGGGTTTCCTCTATATATGCAACTGCATACCAAACATAGTAAACATCCTCGAAGTACTATATGTAAAGAGTTACAACAAATTCTAGTTAATAGATATCTAACAAAAGTTATTAAAATATATAATTTAAGTGTCATTAAATTTAATAATTATCCTTGAAGTAATGTGATAAGGGCATAAGCGATAATGTCCTTCAAGAACCTCATCAAGCATAGCTACAGTCATTACTCTGATCTGGCTAGAGTGGACACTATGAAAAAAAATCACATATCAATAAAATAATAGTTAAAAGGCTACAGTTTGTTGATTAAAAACTCAGCCCATTAGGTTTACCTTAACAGTGACCCATTTCTCACAAGAGTCCAATGCCCTTAAGCTGGGGGACAAGGTCTTGTTAGTCACAATATGATACAAGACCACAGCTCTGAGAAGGAAGTAAAGAGTAAATGTTAGAAACTCAAATATATATATATATATATATATATATTAAAATAAAAATTAATAAAAATTTAACTTACTTATTAAAAAGTTCCACCATATGTGGCCTATTGCTTGGTTCTTCGTTAAGAGGGTTGAGATACTAAATTTTTGAAGTAATAGGGTTAATCACAATAAGCATCTAGTGCCCCCTAATAAGAAATAACAAGTGTTATCAAATAAGTAAATATAAAAAAAGAAATAACAAGTGTTATCAAATAAGTAAATATAAAAAATACTTACTTATACCAAGTGTAGCTAGAAAGTGGCTCACCCTTAATAGTAAGAAGCGAGAAATAAAGTATCATTGTTTGTTCCCCTATCCTTGAATTGATCTGAAAGCTGCCTTGCTTGATCTTTAAAAGCTTCCTTTGTAATTTCATTATAAGCAGAGACATCGTGGGGATTAATTAGCTTGAATCTTGACTTGAGGCCATTAGGAACCACAAATGAGGTATAAAAATGGCTTGAGTGAAAAAATAACCAGGTTAATATGCGCATGTGCACACACACATATATATAATTTAAGTAACTGGCTGAGCACTATTAAAGAAATACATCATGTAGAAGCCTATCAGACTAGTACTTGCCATTTCATACTTAAGGATTTTATTTAAAATTTCAAACCAGACAAATTTAAATAAGCTCGGTCTAATGTACAGTCCATCATCAAAACTAATGATATCCCGAATCGCCACTTGACGAGCCATCCTCGTAGCCATTGCATATGTCTCAAGAGAGGCACGATATTTGTATTCTATAACTAGCACTGGTGCCACTAGATACTGCAAAACTATAGTTGACTCTTTGGTATGGCTTGACTTACCTTTTAGCTTGCTCTTCTCTCTTAGTTGCATAACAAAATAGTTAGATATTTATAATTATATCATAAAATTATAAATAACTATTTAAACCATACTTTTTTCTTTGGAGGCAATGGGTCGTTTGCCGACTTTAGTGTTACCACTGTTACAAGGTGGCTAGGCCATATAATGAAGCTCCTTACTGCTTCTCCTACTGTTGATGCCTCATCAATGAATAATATAATTAACGCTTGTTAAATAAAACTGTCAAGTATAATAAGCCTATATTTGATGGTTCACTTTGAAAAGTCATCAAATTTCTTAGGCAACATATTTAACAGTTATTTAGTTATAACCATCAAATATATTACTATTTACTTGACGGTTGTTAAGAAACAACCATCAAGAATTCTTCACCTTTTTAATTTAACCCTTTTCTTTAATAACTGTCAAATATAGGGTGTCTTATTTTAATAATTCTGTGGTAGTGTTTTTACTGTTCTTTTCCCTTCTTCGTCTAGTCGCGTGTGTGTAATTGTGTTGGGTTGCTTAAATTTAGAATTATCTTTCTCTTATTTAAGATAATGGCCATGTTTGATAGTGGAAGAATGGTATTCTTTTCTAAATTAGATTGATTGTTGTGTAAAATATGAAATTGGGAATAATAGAAAAATCTATATAGATGTTTGAAAAATTAAAAGTATGAGGTTGTTTGTATAGTTTAAATTTTGAATACACACAAGATGCTTGAAGAAATGTTTGATAGAAAAATTTTAGTTTAAGGTCATATATAAGTATGGTAAATATATTCTTTATAGTAGGCAAGTATTGTATAAATTGAAAGGTTGGAAATTGTAACATTCTCCCATATCCACTCGGTATAAGAGAAGATTAACAAAATCATTACATCAAATTTACCAATCAATAATCAAATATTTTGTTTGAAAAGCTTTGGCTGAAGACTTATTTTGCAAAATCACTAAAGTCATACCATATCAGAGCATCATACAACAGAAAGCAAAAAGCTACATTCACATTACTCATTACATGCCTTAAAAACCAAGAAATTAGATTGAAAAATAGGCCATGCATCAGGTGTGCAATAGTATGCCACGACATGTGGCATAGAGCCACACACCCAAACTTTCTGTGTCATGTGCTGCAGTGTACTGGTCCAAATTTTCTGCTGTCATTTAATAGCAAAAATGATAAACCTTCGGTGAGCACTGACTTTACATACAACGTCCGATCAGAGTTATTTAAGCGCTCACACAAAACTTATCTCATAAGCTAACTAATGGGATAGGTTTGGACATGATCTGACGATCCGATCAAAATTTAGACACCTAAGTGCAAAAGTCAATTTTTATAAAAATTTCACGCACCCAAGCATTTAAATCAATCCCTTTCTCTCATTAAACCACATAAGGCCTTCAACCTAGTCTAAAAGGACCTATTGTACCTGATTAATCACAATATATCACATACGTACTCATATACTAAAATTTGACTCCTCAATAGCCAATTACCATATTTCTTAACTTTTTACATTTTGTTACATTTTGGCACAACTTGGCCTTTTCCCAACACATATTCATATATAGCTACATCCATAACATATTCACAATTTAATCTTAGCCCCAAATTACTCATTTTATCAAAATTTTACACATGGGTTAAGATTCACCAAAATTTACAATATTTACCATAAATCTCTATAATTTCTCTATTTCACTATTAAAAACATGTATGCAATCCTTATGGCAACTTATATACACGTTATCACTAAGAATTCTAGTTCATTATACAAACTCTGGGATCACACGGCTTCTCAACTCTAAGTTAGTCCTGACTCTTTTCCTTTACCATAATCATTGCTTTGTCCTGTAAAAATGTAACTACGGAGGTGAGATAATAATCTCAATAATGGAATAACTCACTCCTATTGACTATCCAATGCAATTATATAAAAGTAAAGTATAATATACCATTTTATATGACCTATCACATATTTCATTTCAATTCACAACCACATGTGTGAATTTACCTCTTTTACTTCTATGATCACCACTTTTCACTACTTTTCCACATATATAACATATAGCATGATCACTACCGACTGAACTTCCAAACCACCTCGACACGAAACCATAGGCTCACCTTAGACCAATATACACTCTCATTAGCTCTAAGCTCACCTTTAATAGTAGAATCACCTGGCTGAAAGTATTCTATCTCACTTTCGGATTATAGTTTCCTCTATTACACACAATAGAATGTCATTAACTCCAACACCATATCACATAGATACTAAGGAGTCTCAAATCTCCAACACTGCACCCCAATATGCACTAAGGAGATTATCTCTAATATTGAACCTCGAAAGGCACTGAGGTATAATTCTCCATCCATCAGGCACTAAGGAGAACATGCCATATGGTCTTATCACCACCTCTCCACTTAGGTAAATTCCTACCCTTATGATCATGCTTTTTGAACCATTCATAGGTTTTCAATCACCACTTTATATACTTTCTCACACATAACATACATATATATTTACATACCATATGAAATCACATTTTTCAATACTTTTATTCAATCAAAAGCCATTTCATGTAATATTCACAAGATGTCAAAAATCATGCTTAGTTGAAAAACATTTCATGTATTACATAACATACTCACACACAGTTACAACAAATAGTCAAACAAAAGAAGTTATTCAATTACCTTAGCTCTTCTGTCACTAGAAAAGTTACCTGTGGATTTTAACTACCACTATAGCTTATCACAAGCTTCCTTTCTCAACTCACATGATCAATATGCTAATCTAAACACATTTGGCACAATTTAGTCATTTAGTCCAATTTGACCAAAAGTTCATAATTACAACTTATTGCTATATTTAATCATATATTCTATTTTATTTATCAATTCTAAGTCCATCACTACTCGATTACCACTTCACATCACCTCAACTGGTCTTATTTTATCCAAACTCAATTTTCACCCTAAAATCTCTTTGAATTAGGCCCAAATTGAGCCTATGGATTCAAAACTCTATCATTTAGCTCTAAACCAGTCGCAAAGCTCTAATTTAACTATCGAGAATCTTTTTATTACTATTGGATAAGAATCAAACCTCTAAAATTTCACCGATTTAATTTCTCTATAACTCATATTCAAAAAAATTTGGGTAGAATTACTACTATAAAAAATACAATTTACGTCCCTCAATTTACATCACTTTTTATTAAAGTGATATAAAAAATAAAAACGATGGCAATTCTATAAATAAGTGCTTAGTGGTTAGAAATATCCAACATCACTTTTAATAAAAAGTGTTGTAAAAACTAATATTTATGTCATTTTTTTTAATTTAAGACGTGGATATTTGAAAATAAGTTATGTTAATTCACATCTCTTTTTATTAAAAATAGACATAGAAAATAATCCACATCTCTTTCTAACAAAAAGAGACATGGATTTAATAGTTTAATAAATTAAGAAATATAATTTATATTTAAATAATCAGCGTCCTTTTTATTGAAAAATAGACGTGGATTACATGACTGAAACAAAAAATTTATAATATTAAAAAATTCACGTCTATTTTCATGAAAAAGAATGTAGATTTTAAACTTAAATGGGACATGAATTTGAGTGATTAATTTAAAAATAAAATTTTAAAATTAAAATTATCTACATCACCTTTTTATAAAAAAATGTGGAATTTATTTTTAAAAATTCTAATAATTAGAAGCTAATCTATGTCACTTTTTATATAAAAAGGGACATGGATTTGAGTTAAAAAAATAATAATCAGATAGACAGTCAAAAAAATATTATTATTAGAATAATAATTTTAGAATAAAAATATTATAATAAAAAAGAGAAAAGGCAAATGGGGGAGTTAAAATGAAGAATATTCTTTTTATAGGGAAGATAAATATTTAGATTGAATATTTAAACTCATCGACGTCACTTTTTTGATAAAATGGGACGTGGATTTAAATGATTAAATTAAAAATATTAATTTTAATAATCTACATCATTTTCCTATAAAAAAGGACGTAGATTTTATTTTTAAAAATTGTATTAATTAAATTGATATTTAAGTTAATCCACGTCCTTTTTTAGTCACTTATTAAAAGTGACGTGATATTATTAATTTTTTTTTATAAAATCTTATAATATCTATGTCTCTTTTTAGAAAAAAGAGACGTGGATAGGCATTTAAATGTCTTTTGTCTCAGACCCATTTGAAAACCTCCAGCTTAAAATTTTAATTTTTTTTAAAAATCTCATAATATCCATGTCTCTTTTTCAGAAAAAAATGTAGATAAGAATTTCTTTTTTGAAAAAATATTGGTAATATCCACGTCGAAAAAGAGATGTGGATAAGCTTCTACATCTTTTTTTTTTTCAAAAACAGAGACATGGATGATCATTTAAATTGCCTCCATTATTTTCTATTCTGTCTCTTGCCCGCGAATCTTAAAGTTTGAAAACCTCCAGCTCAAAAACAGAACCCTCTAGCTCTCAAATCGCGACAACCCATAGCTCATCTTCCCCATCACGTGAAAGCCCAGCTCCCCCTTCAGCTCATCTCCTTCCTCATTTCGTGAAACCCATAGCTCATCTCCCTTAAAGCTCACGGCACCCATAACTCATCTCCTAAATCTTAGCTCCTCATCATGTCCCACAGCTTATCTCCCTAAAGCTCGCAGCACCCATAGCTCAAATCCCTTTGGCCCTCAACTCACCTCAGCTAGCATTGTCCATTATTGACCCTCAACTCCTCCGCCTTGCTCATCGTCACCTCCTCTACATAGGTATTTTTTTTAAAAAAATAATTTTTGCTTATCCTATTATTTTTTTAATGCCCAGGATATTTTTTTAGCTCCAACCCATAATTTTTATTGGATTTCTCATCCCATTATAATTTTTTTTATTGATATCTCTTCTGTTCAAAATTAATTTTTTGTATTGCTAGACAATAATTTTTATTATATTGAATTTAAATTTATTTGAAGGATATTTTTATATTATTGCTAGACAATAATTTTTATTATATTTTTTAATGCCTAGGATATTTTTTTAGCTCCAACCCATAATTTTTATTATATTGCTTATCCCATTAGAATTTTTTTTATTGATATCTCCTCTATTCAAAATTAATTTTTTGCATTGCTAGACAATAATTTTTATAATATTGAATTTAAATTTATTGAAAGATTTTTTAATTGTTATCTCCTCTTTTCATATCTTTTCTTATTTGTAGCTTCTCCCAATGCATTAGTAGCCTTCGTTTATGCTTTAGTTTGATATTTAATGATTTTGGCTTCTTAAAATACTTGATTTGATAATGTTATAATTTTGGAGGTCCCATTTTTGTAAGGAAACTTTGCCAAATTTTTTTTAAAAACTTAATATGTTTGTGCAGTACCAGTGGTGATACAATTTTGATAATTTTGGGGTCTAAGTTGGTTTTGATTGGTGCCCCAAATCTTTATTTTTCTATCATTGCTTTGATTTATTTTTTTTAGAATAATTGTTTGTGCTTTTGGAAGCTTGATATTCTTTGCTAATTTGTGTTGAAGCTATCACAAAATTAAGGTACATGTCTGCGTAGCTTTAAAAAATTATTCTGAATTTATTTGGGTGATTTTGAGAAAACTAAGTTTCTTAGCTTTGGAAAATGTTATTTCTAATGCATGATACATGATATATGATTATTTGATATATGCTTAAATTTTGTGATACATGATATATGCTCAAATTTAAGCATATTTGATTATTTGGATTGGTTAAATTGTTTAATTTTTTGTGATTGAAATTTGAAAAGGTCTCATTGTTTAGGGAAAACTTTGCCAATTTTTTTTGATGGTATTTTGTTTTGATTTATGCTTAAATTTGATATTTAATTATTTGGAATATATAAATTATTTAATTTATTGTTATTGAAATTTGGAAAGGCCCCATTTTTAAGGGAAAACTCTGTCAAATTTTTTTTAAACTTTAACATGTTACTATTCCGGACAACCAAGTCAAGGTGTCAGTCGAGGTTATTCTTGAGCCTCATACGATAGTACCATTCCCTATTGATCAGGTTGTAAAATTAAGTTAAGCCTTAGGTGACTTCATTCTATGTCCTAAAAAACTTGTTGACATGGATATGTCAGTTTTGATGGTAAAAAAACACCTATTATTGTTTGCTTTTTGGTTTTACTTAATTTATGTAACTTGTATTTGTTTGATGTGTCATTAGGATCCTAAGGATGCTAAGGACTTTCATTATCTACCACAATTATATGAGTTTTTCAAGGCAATGACAAAGGCAATCCAGTTGACGATACCTAAAGGAATTGTGGGTATAGATAGAGCATATCCCTTTGCAATTTATAAGAAAGACATCCTGAAATTTTTATTGATAAGGGAGTTAGATATATCCTGAGCCATGTTATCAATCTTGTAAATTTATTATTTATATTTTATCTCATTTTCTTTTATTTTAATTTATATGCATTCATTTTTATCTCCTTTTTCTAATAGGTTTTTTAAAAATCTCTGCACTGGACCTAAAGAAAATTAATTTGGATTTTTGTGTCCCACTTTTGTGACACCGACTCACAATGATATCTATGATAGGACGAGATACATAAGCAATACTATATCAAAAATAAAATTACCATGTTATTTGGGCTCAGTTCTTGAAGGGCAAGTTATTTATATTTATGCATATATATTATTCAGTTTGGTAATATTTTTCTTATTTTCATATATTGATTATGTTTCTTGTATGTTGTAGTTATCACTAGTCTCTTTGGGTTGTCTGCCCATATTTGCATGAGATGTACTGGTTTTGCTCTATGGCCAAGTAACCTAGTGGTGAAACTAAAGATATATTTAATACGTAAGTTAAGATTTTATAGTTTATAAACGTTAGTTTTTTTATAAATTTAAAGTTTTTAATCTCTTGTTTTTTTAATTTAAATTTCATTATAGTTCACCAAAGGTATATCATATAATGGAGGGAAGCCGCCACCCACCTAAAAGTGGAACCAAAAAAAAAAAATAGCCCACAAACTTTGATATTTTCAAATGTGAGTAATTTTTATTCAAAGTTCTTCATCCACAATCATTCCATATATGTTATTATTTATGCTTATCATTTAATTTGTATTTGTCCAGTGCCATTGATAGATAGGGAGTACAGGTTGCGGATACTATATTATTCACTATATGTGCGAAATTATTCAATCTGGTACCCATGAGAATTTACACCTGGTATGTAGTTTAATCTCAATGAAAATTTAGAGAGGGAGTACAAAGGCTTTAGAATTTTGCTAGATCTAATGAAAATCATATAAAAATTTACAGCTTTTTGATAATGAGCACCCCTACATTAGTGAAGAGATAAATGACATTCAAAATAGTCTGGCAAGTCAATTTCTTCAAGAGTTATTGACATAGTCCAAATTTATAGTTTGTTTAATTAGGATTTTAACTTGACTTAGAAGTTAGAGGGCTAGAAACTCTATTTAGTAAATATTGAACACTTGAATAGATAATGGCTTTAGTGTTCCTTTAGTCTATATATGCTTATGTTGCTGCTGTTGTTATTTGTTGTACACATTAGATGTTGGGCTATTGCTATGGCAAAAATTTACAGGTTTATTGGCTGTAAAGAAAAATACAAATTACATATTTTAAAAAAATAATCCACATCCCTTTTTAGTTACATGGGATGTGGATTATTCATAATTCACGTCTCTTATTATGAAAAAAGGGACGTTGAATATAATAATCTATGTCCTTTTTTAATAAAAAGGGATGTGGATTATAATAATCCACATCTATTTTTATGAAAAAAAGGATGTGGTTTTTGTTATTTATGTCCCTCTCAAATGTGATGTAGATTTATCAATTTTTTATGTCACCCTGATCTATGTCCCTCACTGTAGAGACATAAATACCCCTAAAAAAGTAACATTAAAACCCTTTTTCACAGTAGTGGATGGAAGGTAAAGATTTTATGTAGCTTAACAGCTAATTTACTAATTAGAAGCACCTTCCACCACTCTGAAATCTCTTACCCTAACAGACCTCAGCTTCCTCTCCTCTTTTATTGTGTGTTTTCAAATTTTCCTCTCTAAAATTCACCCAAAATTCACAACTTATGGGGTCGTTTTCTAGTCTATGCACCATGGCACATGCAACACAAGTTGCGGTGCATGGCACAATGAAAATAATTCTCACCACGTGCACTTATTACAACCCAAAACGTGATCCTTCCACCTATATTTGTTCATTTAACATCCCAATGAGTTAAATCATTACATAATCATCTAAATCTCTAATCCTACACTAATTATCACTTTACCCTTGGTTAACAGCTAAGCATGAGATTAAAAAAATTTAGGATGTTATGGAAATGAAATTAGAAAATTTTAAAGAGGGAGAATTATAACTAGGTCCCATGCAAGAAAATTAATTATTGTAAGGTCCATTGACAATTAAATTAAACTGCTTTGACAACTAATGATGTTGTCAATGCAGTTTACTTCAGTTGTCAATGGACCTTACAGTAATTAATTTTCTTATGTGGAACTTCAATGTAATTCTTCCTTTTAAAAATAAGAAGATATATTTGGTTAATAATTAAAGGACAATGTTTATTTGTTCTTTTGTTAGCTCTTAAGTACATATGAAATGTTTGTGAATAGAAGATTGTAAAAACTAGATATAAATGATTGACAATGTTGAAAAAGTTATAGTAGGAGTTGTCTATTTTCTATAAGAAGATTTGAAATCTTGAATATAGTTTATACAGGTATTCCAAAGAATTATTGACTAAACCCAACATGGAATTTTATTATGAAAGGTTAAAGTTGAGATTTTCCTTTCTATTCCTCTAAATTATCTTAGATTGATGATTTTGGATTTATAAGGGCATAATAGATAAAACAATGGTGTTACCTTGGGTACTAGGGATTTAAAGAGTGGACATAGTTCCAAGAGTGCTAATTAGAAGTTATATATTTGGAAATATATTAGGTAAGTGAATAGTATCAATGACTCGTTAGCAAATTCATTTTCATAAAAATATTGATTTAGCATATTTATGTGCCATTTCTTCTATTTAAATGATAGAGTATTTAAATTTATTTTTATGGCTCATGATCTTAATTTTATTATCATCTATCATACATGAAAATGTTTTCATTATATTTTATTTTATTATACTATATTTTATTATATTCTATGTTATAGAAAGAGTTGGATTTATCCTTCAATTGAATATTCAAAAGTATATGCTATATTGGAAATGTTGATGTTATGTTTAAGAACAATTAATTATTACGATTCATGCATGTGACTTATATACTGATGCATCCATATATGTTGAGTTTGATGAGTAATTTTGAAAAGAAATAGTATGCTTATTTTAGATCCATGCATGCTTAATTCAAAATGTGGGATTTAATCAGAATGCTGGTTACCAACGGCAGCACTATTAGCCATTGGCATGTCATAGTGCACTTAGCTAGCTGGGTGCTTAGGAGGTACTAGCCCCATGCGATGGCCAACACACGTTGAATGGAGGAATATGATGGTTATTCGTGAGTATAGTACTCATGCTTGTTTTCTTTGGCCTTATGCTTGTGCTTGATTTTGTGGGCTTTATGATCGTGCTTGTTTTTGTGGCTTTGAGCTGTGTTTGATTACTTACCCTTGTGGACTGCTTATTCATGCTTGTTGGTTATTTATCCTCATGGACTATATGTCCACACTTGTTAATCATTCTAATCAAGTCCTACTAAAGAATTTTGAAGTTTATTTTTTTTAAATTGATCTCGTAAAACAAACTATATGTCCACGTTATTTCTAATCAGATTTTCACATTCATTGTTGACCTTGATTGTTGTGTTCACATGACCAAAACGTCAGATTTTCACATTCATTGTTGACCTTGAGTACATCACGAGCAGGAATTAATAGGGGAGAGATTTAGTTTTTTTGTTGTGTCGTGGGATGTCACTTTCTTTTTTTCGATAACAGTCAAAGTGCGTGAGTCAAAAAGGTAAAAACTTAAAGTGAGACAAATTAATGTAGCAATTAGAAGTGCGCTTGGCCGTCCAAATAATTGAACTGGGATGTCATGTCATAACGTGTTGCACGATGAGTTGTAAATACTCAAGGAAAATATCAGTCATGGAGGACTGCAGAAATTTATATGTTGAATTGTTATGAAAGTTCAATTGTTGTCATTTGCGTAGGTCATGGAAATGAATATTGTATCCAATTCTGTTCGGTAATTATCATTGTTGAGATTATCTATTTTGCTTCCGTTTGTTTAATCAATTTAATCTTCTTGTTTTGAGCTGATATTTTTAGAAAAGTGATTTTAACAGAATCTCATTTTTAAAGAGTTATCTTTTGTTGTGTTTTTTTATTATCATGGATTAGCATATTCTATCATGGTAATGATTAATTAGAAACATTAACTTTAATTACCACAGTAAAGTGTTTTAATTAATGGGTTAATTATGTAGGCATTACAAAGATGATGTCCTATTGGGCATTGGTCATTTTAGTTATCGTTAGAAGAAAAAAAAAGTAATTATCACTTTAATTAAAATAATCATTATTATTTACAACACCTGAATTTGACATAAAAACGTAAAAATAATAAATTTGAAAAGACAACTTGCAAATTTTACAACAAAGAAATCAATAATTAATAACTCTGGAGGCTTGAACCATGGCTTGCTAATTTTTTTTTTCCAAAGAGTCATGATTAAATCAATTGTGCAACGATCTAACAAGCACCATAGTTTGGCTTAATTAATCATCAGACCCTGAACCACATTTCTCATAAGCAGCGATCCCCATGCTTGGGGTACAGTTGGATTAACGTTAATATGTGTGTAATCTCTTTATACTTTATTTTATATAAATGTTGTACTCACTCCATCCCAAATTATAAGACACTTTGGGAGGATTTGATGTTTCAAAATATAAGAAACTTTGTAACAAAATAAGGTTTCATTAATGATACTTTTTTAATATTAACCTTTCAATTTATTCTCTCTCTTTAACATTTCTTTTGCAAATGGAATATTAAATGAATGACATTTTTAAAAGTTTATATTTTTGTTTTAAAACAGTAAGATTATAAAGTATATTTAATAAACTTTATTAATATGTGTGATTTTACCTAAAAGTGCCTTGTAATTTGAGATAGAAGGAGTATATGTTATAGATAAAGAATACCCTTCTCTAATAACATAGACAATCTCTACCAAGTTACAAATGACAAAAACATAAACTCTCCCAAATGTAACCATATGTTTAAGTAGGTAGAGTGCTTGCACTACTAATGCTAAGGTATTAAAAATCGAATCAATTCATTAGTTTGCATATTAGACCAACTATTCTGGTCTAGTTTTCAATACCATGGTTAACACTAACTTAAGGGTATTGTTTTATAGGTAGAAAATCACACCTAAAGTTCTTAGAATGGAAAAAATTACACTTAAGACTCAATATATATATATATATATATATATAATTACTTACATCTCTAGATTTTACAAAAAATCCTCAGAACTTTAATAGTAGGGACAAAAATAACAAAGGGCTTATATGAATTAAAAGATCCAATTGCAGAGTTTAAATCATAAGGGTCAAATTGAAAATTCGGAAAAGAGCTTTCAATAACGTCACAAACTGTAAACAGTACAGTCTAATTAGGTTTAAAAATAAATTAATAACTTGGGTCCCATGACCAAAAGCTTCAGATTTTCACATTTATTGCTGACGTTGAGCACTAAATATGTCATGTTGCGTTAGCTATATTTTAAAGTTATGTCAATTTTCAAAAAAAAAAAAGGGGGGGTGGAGGGGTTTGGTTTTTTGTTGTGTAGAGGGATGTCACACCATAACGTGTTGCACGATGCGTTTATACTTACTAATTCTTATCTAATTAAATAAAGATGATCAGTCATTCTTTTTTTTTCCCCCTAATAAAAGATGACGAGTCATTTTTATTATATTTAGCGGTGTGCTTTAAATAGAATTAACTATCAGTAAGCAATACCAAAAAAAAAAGGCTAAAAAATTATTTTATTTTTATTTTTTGTAAAAAATGTTATCTTTTTGTTTAACATATTAAAATTTTAATATATTAAAATAGCAATGAACTATGCCACGCCATATTTTGGTTTAATTAATCCTCAGACCCTCAACCACATTTCTCCTAAGCAGCTCTACATACTTGGCCACATTTGGATTAAAGTTAATATATGTGTGTAATCTCTTTATATTTTACATAATTTTTTTTTGTTGTGAATAAAGAATATACCCTTCTCTAATAGCATAGACCATCTCTATCAAGTTGCTAATAACAAAGAGTAAACCCTCCTAAATTTAACCATCTGTTTAAGTAGGTAGAGTGCTTGAACTGTTAATACCAAGGTATTGAAAATTAGATCGGCTAGATGACCAATTCACTGGTCAGACCATGGTTAACATTAACTTAAGAGTGTGTAATACATTCTAAATTGTTTCTATAGGTCTTAAAGTCCCAAATACAAATATGTTTCTTCCTGAAAAGATATATTTGCTCCAAATGTACAAGTTTCCCAATTTTATATATACAACATAATGTATGTAAAGAATATGACAAGATTCATACGTGAACAACACAATCTAGTCTTCTCGGTCATGTTACTAATGACAAAGACTGTGGACCATCCAGATTTAGATGGCCCAAATTTTAAGGTTTTATTTTATATTTATTATAAATTATAAAATTTTAATAAACCTATTTGATGTAGAATGGAAAAGGAGAAGGGGAAAGAGAATATAAAAAAGAGAGAAAAGGAGTAGCAGAGAAAACAGAGAGAAGAGAAAACTTAGAGGAGAGATAAGATAATAGAATTTTTATTTAATCAAATATGTGTAAGAATTAAATGAACTCAAGCGTTATTTGTAGGCCTCAACTTTAACCCTAGAATTAAATTCAATAAAATTTTAAAATCCTAAAATTAAATGAAAAGATAATAATAATCTAAATATTATGACAATTAAAAAAAATATTCATAATCAATAAAATATCATAATATATTCAATCTTCCAATCTTCTCAAATCTTTAACATATTTAATTACTTCTTTTTTTTCCTATCACTATCTTATCATCAATTTGGAGTTTGGACAATACAAATTTAATTTGAATGATCTAATTTAATATTAATTTTTTTATAATTTTTATAAATTAACTATCTAAATATACTCTGGATAATCTAGATTTAATATAAAAAATTTTAAAATTTTTATTTTAGTAAATATAATATTAAAAAATTATAAAAATATTTAATATTAAATAATTAAAAAAGTTGCAACTTGAAAATCTAGATTGTCTAGAGTACATTTAAATAATCAATTTATAAAAATTATAAAAACATCTAATATTAAAATGAGTCATTCAGATTAAATCTACATTATCTAGATTGATGATAGAATAGATTTATTATTATTTTTAATTTTTATTTTTATAAATATAAAATAAAAGAGAAAAATAAAACCTGTAAATCTGGACCATACTCCAGACCATATTGCTCCTTATGTGATGAGCACCACCGCATCTGGACCCAAAGCCACTTAAATCTAACCATCTGGTTACGTAGGTAGAGTGCTTGCACTGTTTAATTTAAGGGTGCTATTTTCTAACTTTATCACAAGCCATTTCGCCTATAAATATGCCTTGAGGGGAAGCTAAGTCACCAGCACAATCATCTGGCCATCTTTATTTTCCAATTAGAACACTCTACCTCCAAAAGTGCTGCTTGTTGGAAATACCATGGGTTCCCAAGAATCAACACATTCCATGCCTCCTTTATCCGAAACCATCAAACAAGTCCTTAATTCGTGTCATTATGATGAGTTTGGTAACACAACTGACCCAAGCCTCAATGTGGAGGCTCTGTTCATGGTTGTCTCTAACATCATGGAAGCTTCACTTAAGGTCTCAGATCCAAACATAAAGGTGCGCGCGCCTGTGTGTATATCCTTTATGAGCTGTTGTCTTTTCCAGTACTTATAAAGGCAAATAACCAAATATTTTTTGATTAATTTTATGCATAGTAGAGAATTTCAAATCAACCCGTTTAGTTGAACTAGTCCGTTAAACTAGTGTCTTGACTAGTTTAATGAAATATTTTGTTTATGATTGATTTGATCATAGTTTGCTTACGATTATGAATTTTGATCATTAACCCTTGAGTTAGTATTTTGACCAGTTCAATTATTGATCCAGCTTGCAGCACCTTGATTTTTTATATGTCATTTCTTTGTTGTTTACATACTGCAGCTTGTTAATGTTAACAAGGAGGCCAAGTCAAGTCTTCCCGGTTTCAAGTCACCCATAGAACGGCTTCAGAAAATTGCGTGTCAGGTTATATATTGTTCTATTGTAAAGATAAATATATATATATATAACTTGTAAGTAATATTAACTTTGTCTTAAATTTATTTTTGTTGATACACACACAGATGAGGAGTACAGTTGTTGATAAGGACTATTTGCATGCACAAGAAACAGCAAAGGGGATAATCACAGATCTGAAGGAATATCCATGGCATGCAAGAGCAGTGATGGCACTCGCAGCATTTGCTTTAGATTATGGGAACTTCCATCTTCTTTCTCAGGTTAAATTTGGCGACCATCTTGGAACATCCTTGGCTGCCTTGAATTATATTCCAGGCAACATTGTCATTGACGATGGACCCTTGAAGGAAACCATTTCCAAATACAACTGTCTAGTGAGGGACGTTTTCTTAACCGTCCAATGTTTGGTTAAGTTGATGGGAATGTTGCAGCGAGAAGTTTATGCTGAATTTGAGGACATGAATCTCATTTTGGAGAATGCTAGGCACGATTTCCCTGAACTTGTTTATTGTGCTGTCTTTGCCACTGTTGTTTGCAGCAGTTCTTTTCACATTGGCACTTATAGTCGGTGAGGTCATCATACTCTATTATGTTTTGATACCATGTGTGAACATTGTATTTTGATACCAGCTGTAAATTAGAAACAAAGAGCCCAATAAAATTAAGTAAGTTAGATAAATAAAATAAAAAAGGGAGGAAAATAAGGTCTTATGAAGAACAATTAAAAAAATAAAATGATATCTTCATAATTTAAAAGAAATCTTTTTTTCCTTTTTCATTGACTCTCAAACCCTTTCATTTTTATTGCTATCAAATTAAATGCCTTTAATGTAAATTTAAAGTCTGAAATGATGAAGAAAAGTTAAAATAGAACTTACCTAATATGTTTAATCCTATCATTAAGAAAAGATAAATCTTAGTTGGTGCCTATAAAAGAGATAGCAGAGAAAAAGAGAAGTGACAGAAAAAAATTTAGAGAAAAATTGGAAGGGAGACAGAAAAAAGTGTAGGAGAAAAATTGAGGTCAAACAATGAAACTGCAAAGGTATGGAGATTATTTTCAAGCTTTTTATTTTCATTTGTGGGATCATGATAGAAAGTAAAGCAGGATAGTCCATCACTATTGTATACCTTTCACGCTGTGCAGCCTATGAAGCTATGGATTACCTTGGAAGTCTAACCAATAGAGTAGTGCTCTTTGTTTTGTTGGTGTTGAAAATTGGAATGCCACTGTTTGTGTTAATCTTTCTTTTTTATTCTTTTTTTGTTTACTTTGTTTTGTCCTATTTGTTTCTAGCATTTGCGTTGAATGGCACGATTTGTGTTAATGTTTTTAGTCTTTTGTTTGTCTGTTTTGTTTGTTTCGTTTTGTATTTACCTGTTTCTTTTCCCTTTCCCTTCGTCTTTCAATTATACCTTTGTGGTCATATGAGTGTGAATCCATTTCAGTCATGATGATTAGATGTGAATAGGTGGAATTAATATGTTCTCATAATCAATCCAGTTTCAAAAAATATATTTGAAGGTAAAAAAAAAATCATTTGAAAAAATATATATGGATTAATTTCCATGAGCTCTTGTGAAGTATTTTTAATGAGTAATACTAAATCACCGTAGACTCCTAAAAATATCAAATGAGTTATTGTGAATGACACTAAGTCATCGCAAGTATCTAATTTTGTATTTAAGATCTCAAAACTAAATTATTTTATAAAAAATTCACTTTGAAAATTCCTTTAGGGTTTGCCATTAGTAATATTAAATTACCTTGTGCACTTAGGACATCATCTAGTGGACTGTAAGTAATACTAAATCACTGTTAATTTTAATATTAGTTAAATCTATACTCTTCTGTATTATAAAAAATAATCAAAATAACAAAATTTTTAATATATTTTAAGTTATGTCATGAGTGACACTAAATTACTATTGATCTTTAAAATATCAAATGAAATACTGTGAATGACATCAGGTTATCATAAGTATCAAATTTTTATTTTTTAAATTTTGTGGTTAAATTATTTTATAAAAAATTTACTTTGAAAATTTCTTTAGGGTATATCATGAGTGATACTAAATTACTGCATACATTTAGAGTGTCAACCAGTGAATCGTGAGTAAAACTAAATCACTACAAGTTCCAGTATTAGTCATTTTCTTCTTACCCAAAGGTATTTTCAAGGAACAAATTTTTATTAAAAAATAATAAATAAAAGAAGTCCTCCCATGTAAATAAATAATTTTTTATATCTTTATTTTGCATGTTATTAAAGGGTAATTAAAATATTATTAAAAGGCCACTTAACTTTATGTAATTAACTTAGGATAACTGTTCTTATGAGTGGGTATTGTGGGGTGCTTAACATTTTTTCATACACAATCAACTTCCGAACTATTTTAATAGACCATTCTTTTTCATTATATAATTTTCCAAGGCTTTTTAAGAACTTTAGTGATAACTCTCTTTTTTTTTTTTTTTTACATTTACCAACTTCCTTCATCGAGAAAGTCACGATCCAGGCGTGTCATCATGTTAATGTTCACATGTGATTGTACTTTAACCTGGCCTGTCCAATATAAATAAATGTAATTATGCTAGTCTTTTTTTTTCCTCCTTTATTCAAATGCAAGACTTCAAGATATAAGAGGTAGTTGAAGAATTTTTTTTGGGTCTAAATGTAAGACCCAGGTCTCCTTTGTTCTCAAACTACCTTAAAAAGATTAGTTTTTAAGGAGGGGTATTTTAAGGAAAACCAATATATGCATGTTTTAATAAATAACTAAAAAAAATATCCTTATAATCTATATGAATGAGTTATGTATTTAACTATTATATTTAGTACCGGAGAAAATTTTCCTTGGTATATATAGTCATCACAATTTCTAATTGCAAGCTGTTTTGCTTCAGGGTCAGCAACAACACTCCATCCTTCATTAGCGGAAAGATTTCCCATGTTCTTGCCAAATTACAGGATTATCTGGAGCAGATAGAAGAGAAGAAAGGTTACAAGCTTATATAATAATTCTAATTCCTGCTCCAGTAGTATTATTTACATCACCAGAATTAAGAAAAAATTTTAAATTGATCATTAATTTTGTCTAAAAATTTAATAAATTTCTAACTTTGCCCCTATTAAATATATATATTTTAATATTATATTTTTCTTTCACAAAAATTTAATGGAGGGCTAAGAAAGAAATTTGTGACATAAACTTTCCCCACTTTTTGAATAGAACCATAGAGAGTATATGAACATATATACACTCATGTACACACACAACTATATATATTACCAATAAATAAATTACTACTAAAATATAAGAGCAAAAAATGGTGTCATTGCAGGTGAGAGAGATGATTATCTAAAACGTCTACGTGAGGCATTCCAAACTCCTACAGGAATTTTAGGAGTTTTGAAAAATCTGTTATTCCCCAGAGATACGAAGAAGCACTACGTGTATTTCGGCTCCACGAAATCAAGGGTTAGAACTTCGAATTATATATAGGATTCGATCTGTTTGGATTAATAATTTCCTTTTTTAGTCTAATTTTTGTTAGACCAATATATGTGTGTGTGTGTGTATATATGTATATGAGATTAGTCATTACTTATCAGTTTTCCTTTTGGTTACAGGTGAACATCGATGACACGTTCAAGAACAAGTGTGTGTTGCTGTTCATTTCCGGACTGTTCGGCATCGAAGAGGAGATTAAGCTTTTGAAAGCAACCGAAGACTATTTGACATCAGATTCAAAATTCGAAAAATATGGGATGCGAAAGGATGACTTCAAGATCTTGTGGGTCCCAATGGTTTCTTCTTCTTCTTCTTCAGACAGTGAGAAGATCAAGCAGAAACAATTCAACGATGTCGCAGAAAAACTTGTTAAATGGTCGTATGTGGTGGATTATTCCATTGTTGGAACTGCATGCAAGAAACTGATCAGACAGAAGCTGGGGTACATGAATAAGCCTATGGTTGTTGTGTTGAACCAACGAGGAAGAAGGACAAATAACGATGCTTTGCCCATGTTATCTGCATGGGGATGCCGTGCATTCCCATGGAGAACAGGTGATGATTTGATTCTTGTTCAGAATTGGAACTGGTTCTGGTCAATATTCAAGGAATTCAATCAACAACTAGCAAGTTCGGTAAGTAGTTTTTTCACTTTAGTTATACCCTCCCTCCCTCCCTCCCATTCTATCTATATATGAAGCATCAATATTTCAAAAATGTAAACATGGCCGTATATTACCTAATAATATGTATCTGATATGATACACATCTTATAGTTCATATCATACGTATCGCAAGTTAAAGGAAGAAATTAAAAAATAATAATTTTATCTTTTTGTTTGACACACCTATTATAAGATAAGGTTTGTTATTATAAGTGAACGACATATAATAAGAACCATATTCCATCTTTTATAAAGCACATTATAAATAAGATCAAAGTAATATTTAAAAACCAAAAAACAATATTTTTTATTAATTGTTGAAAATATTTCTTAAAATTTTGAAATATGTATCATATATTTCCATACCTATATATTAAAATTTTGAAAATTTTCATATCAACACTACCATGCTATATCACATCACATTCCGTACATGTACATGTATCGGTTCTTAAATTTTACACACACACACGCATGTATATATAAGCTGCTATGTCTTCACTAAATTGCCAACAAGTGACATGTTAATTGATATATATCAGAACGAGAAAGATTGCAACATTATCTTCGGATGCATGGACGACGTGGACGCCAACAACTACGACGGTAGCTGGTTGAACAAAATCAACGATGAGTTGGAGAAAATAAAAAAGGACAAGATCATAAGCTCAAGTGGTTTTGCTATAAAATTCCATCATCATGGCAAGCAGCTGGCTGAGAATGACTTCAAGTTTGCACATAAGCTTTGGGCTTTTGTAGAGAATGTGTTCGCCAGCTTGAAAAGTATGAAGACAATCAGCAAGGACGACTCCACCTTGGACCATCTCAAGGAATTCCTCAGCCTCCGGCGAGAAAAGTCCGGCTGGGTTATCATAAGCCGAGGGTCCAAGGTTAAAATGGTTGGCTCTGGTGAGAGCGTGTGCAAAACTCTCAACAAGTTCGAGTCCTGGAAACACAATATCACTCAACATGGCTTTGATGGGGCTTTTGTGGATTACTATTTCAATGAGTTTCCAACTCAATCAAGTTGTCTCTGTTTGGATCTAAAGACCTATGTTCCCTTAGAATGTGTGACATGCCAATCTGAGATGGAGATACAGGTAGTCAAATACGTGTGCTGTCATGGCAACCATAGCCATGCCAAATCAGTTCACAGCCTTGCATGAGTCCTTTAAGGAAACGTCGTCGTTTTCGCTGATGGACCTGATGCTCAGATTTATAGGAAGGAGGAGCTGTTGTCTTGAATTATGAGCTTGTTTATGAGTACTGTGTCTTTAGTAAAGCCTTTCTAGTTTCTATAGGGCTTATGATAATAATAAATCCTTCAGGCTATGAGTCTGTTTCATTATTGTATGTGTGTCAGTGTGTGGTTCTGGATTTGTGTTATTGATAATAAAATTCCTCCTTCGGTTTAAGTATCTTTTTTTTATTTTATTTGTCAGTATGTTTTAACAAAAAACGTTAATTTGAGTATGTAAAAACCAAAAATTTTAAGATGTCCCTCCCAATAACATCTTAAAATAACGTTGTTCCGAATAAAGCTTATTTCCTTTTGCTGTTCCGAACTCGCTTGTTGTAACATACTGACAATATAATATAAATACGTGGGAGCGAAATTATAAATTACAGATGGATTAGTTTTAAACAATTAATGTTAAACATTATTAGTAACGCATGATTGTTTAATTATTGGATATGTGAAATTATAATTACAAAAAGTTGCAATTATAGTTATAAATTACTGATAAAGTAATTATAAATTGGTTATTTGATTGGGTTAATGTGTGTTTAATAGGGGTTTATTGTCTTTTCATCTTAGTTTCAAATTACACTCATGTCCTGAGAGACCTAGCTATAATTTTTGAATTTCACAGTGTAACATCCCTAATTTTAGTCCTTGGGTTAGTAAGAAATTAATCAAGTTTATTGTAGTAATTGAGTGAGTTGATGTGATATGTGATTAGGGAGGTCTAATAATTGTGTTCGGTTGGTTTTTTAGCCTAAATTATGAGTTCAAAATGACGATGGTTCACCCAGACATCGAAAGGAGAGGAAAAATGTGAAGGAATGCCTCTGTGCCATATACTGTGGCAGCAAGTTCGCTGTGGCACATAGATGGCAGTGAAGCAAGATGGACCTCTTTGTGCCATGATCCGCAGTGCATGGCTAAAAACTCTAATAAACTGATCGCGAACAAACTAAAAATTGGAGAAGAGAAAAGGAATAAAATGAAGAACCAGTAGAAGCTTTACTAGGATTCACATTTGGTAGGTATTTGCAACATTTTGGAGGTAGTAAACACCTAAAGTAAGTATCCTATACTCTATTCCTCCCTTTTTCATTTTAATTCGTATTAGAGTTAGAGTTTGAGTTGGGATGATAATTTTTGATCCATATAGATTATGGGTCTGAACCCATTAACTCAAATGGAGTTAATAGAAGTTGATTAGAGTAGTTAAACCTAGAGATGATGAGTTTTGACATCTTTGGTTGCTAAATGTCATTAATATCCAAAAATGACATTAATGATGGTGGTTGGAAGAGTTTTAATGCCATCAATACAAGTTTAATGACTCATTAATAACATTGGGAGCTAGAGATAGCTAATAAACCCAATGAGTAAACCCAAACATGAAAAATATAGGCATCAATGAGAGTTGAAAATGTGCATTTGACATATTGATGAGTTAAGAATTTGATTGATTATAAATTGAGCATTTAGGCACCATTTTAGCTTGGAAATCAAGCTTGGAAGCTAAATATTGAAGGGTAAACCTTTGATCTCTCAAAGGTTTGAAATAACCGAGGGAACCCTACTTTGAATAGTTATGTATTAATTGCAATGTAATGTGAAAGTATTTAGCATGTAAAATTGTGATTTGTGAATATGTGGAACATGCTATGAAATCATGTAATTGTATAATTGTTTTGATTTGAACTAAAGATGTAAAAGTAATTGCGAAAGGAATTTTAAAGTTTCATTGTGATAAAGTAATGACTAGTTGATGTTGGGTATAATAAAGAGGAATGTGTAAGACTGAAAATGATAGATATATGTGATAAATGTGAAAATAAATATTGATGCTCACTTGGGTAGCACATTGTCATGAGCCCAATGTGTTATTGTCAAAAATGAAAATTGTATAAATAAATGAGCACCGTACATGGCATGATCAGCGGACGGGAGTTCACCTAGGGAAAGAAGTAGATAAAAATCCATATGGTATTTTCAGCTGCCTTCCGATGCACAAGGGTATACCCTTGTTCCATAGTTTGTTGAGAAATTAGAATTTAGCTATCTCTACTAGTTTATCGAGGAGATTAGCTTAGGGCATACGACATCTAGAGATTCAAGAGTGGGGAAAACCATGCTCCGAGAGTGAGTCATGTCATCTTTGGCTGGGTCGCACCTCACAATTGGTGAGTTCGGATAGTCTAACCACGTGGATGGAGCCATATTTAGTGTTACAGCTTATAGTTTCTATCGGAAGAAATAAAGAGGATATAAGGATGGTTGATCATGCCTGTGTGGTTATATGACGTATTGCATGATTAAGTTATGGCAAGTTATGTTAATATATCAGGTCATGGTCACATATCTAAGTGTTTTGTGATAATGTATCTTGTGTTTGAGATGAAAATGAGTTAACTGAGAAATGATAAGTTGTGAATTATGTGTTAATGTATGTTTTAAGAAAATCTATTTCATACCTATGTGTTTATTTTAATTGATATATAACTACACATGGTAGGCTTACCTTAGTTACTAAGTGGCTAGAATCATCCCTCATCTTTAATATTTTATAGACTTTAGCTCAGGTACAGAGAGCGAAAAAGCTCCAAAGGCTTAGGAGTCTTGGTATTCCTAGTCTAATCCTCTATGAATTGTTTATTTTGTATAATAGATTTTATATTGTCAATTTAAAATGTATTTTATTTACATTTGCACTATATGGTTGTCAATGATGATGTCTGGTTTGTATTTTGAGCCCTGAGATGTAGTTTATGATAAGTTATAAATGGTTATAAAGCCAAAATACTAGTACAAGTATAGTAAGGTTGTTTTAAGCATGATATGATTAATTTTTAATGAAATGCATTGCGAAAATCTCCTCCTTCTGTTTTTAGCATTAAAGGGATTGCAGAGTGAAATTGTGATATAATGTCGTATATGTGCTTGTGGTGTTTTTTACAAGTAATCCTAGGTTCAATTAATATATTTTAGGTGTTAGGAATGGCTTTTGACACTTGCGTAGGGTTTTGGACATCTTTTTTATTGTGAAAGTGGAGAAAAGTGGTAAAATTATGTTTGAGTGTTCAACTTTCTAGTGTGACTTGTTTGGAAAGTAAAACCTGTGCCATTAGCTAGTTTATAAAAAGAAGCTTTCTTTAGACACTTAGATCATATCATTCGAATGGTGAACGGAGAAATAGGGCACGTCAGAATTTTCTTGGATTTTGCTATCATCAAATGATATCAGAATTGCTGTCATGAGTATGCAACACACCGCGGCGCAGAGTGCATGAGCCACGACGCATTGTTCTGTTTTTAGCATTTTGAGATTTTGCAACTATTTTCAACTATTTTCACTCTTTTGAGGTATTTCATGCTTACGTAATACTATTTTACTCTAACTAAAGGTCAAATGTATGCTTTTGACTTAATTTTAAATTATGAAAACTTAGGATCTTGTTATTTCAAATACAAACTTGGTAATCCTTTTTTTTTTTGAATAATCTCTTGATTACCATAGTTTATGGTTTCAATTATGATTGAATAAGGTGGATATTTCAAGCAGAATTTATTTGTGAATATGTTTGCACCATGGGACCTAATTTTCCCTATAAATAATTATAAAACTAGATAAGCATAATTTTTAGGAAAAATGACGGTTAGGCCCCACAACTTTGAATTAATAAAAGTTAAAAGTATTCAATAATTATTTTTGAAAAATTAGTTAAAAATATTGATTTAGATTATTACAAATCTAGGAGTTTCAATTATAAATAAGTATCTAACTATCAAATATAATTATTAAATTCAATATTTGTAACTACTTGAATTAATATTTACAATTTATTTTGTGAAAAAATTTGCTAGGGACCTAATTGTGTTTAATTCAATATTTTAAGACTTAATTGTCATTCTTCTTAATTTTTATATAGCAAGCTATGAAATTTAAAAGTGCAAATTTATTGAATCGAGACTTACAGCTCACTCATTATGTCCCTAAACTATTTCTCGAGAACTACCTAATATTTTTAGCAATTTTATCTTTAAAGTAATTAATGTAGAAACAATTCCCATCGTGTTAAGTCTTCCCAAATGTTGGTTAGTCAAGGTTGGTGGGATCCATTTTAAAACACGTGGCAATAAAGAGGCATATTTCTCTTTCTAATTTGGATTAATCCCCATGATGCGTGTTTCCTTCTATCCTTCTTAGATTTTTCTCATTGCTTCAAAATGGGTCGCACCAACCTCGACTAAGGGACGTTTAGGGAGACTTAACGTCTAGGGAATTTATCCTTTTTTAATTATTTTAAAGATAAAATTACTACAACAAAATATTTAAAATAGTAGGTATTCTTTAAAAAATAGTTTAAAAAAAAAAGACAAATTTGCACTTTCTTTACTACAATCGTGCATAAGTTGATATCAAACACATTAAGCAGGACATTGCAAATGTTTAATTAGTTTGTAAATGATATTCTGAATCTTAATTGAGTTGGGAATATCCAAAAGTTCAATTTTAAATAGGGTAAAAGAGAAAATTGATCCTTAAATTATAGGTCCAGAAATATTTAAGACCCTAAACCTATTAAATATACAATATTCTTCTTCAATTTTTAAAAACAATATAATCTACCCCTATTTTTAACAATGATTAACTGTAAACGTTAGTTAATCAGAAAATTGCAGAAATGACCTCAAAAATTTTTAAAAAATTATGAATAAAATTTTCTTGATCTTTTACTATTTTTATTGGATCCTTGACTATAATTTTTTGGCCATTTTATGTCATTTTTAAAGTCATTTTTATCATTTTCTAATAATCAACTAATTGTTAAAATTAACTTTTATTAATAATAGGAGTAAAAATTAATTTCAATCTATCATTCACCCTAAAATCTTCATTATATTAACTTTTATAAGAACAGTTAAGTCGTCAATTGTTTTAAATTAGAAATGAGTGAGCAATGAAATAGCAAATTAACCCCTAAACGATAAATCTAGAAATATCTGAAATTCTAAACTCATTAAATATGCAATATTCTACTTCAACTTTTAAAAATAGTGTAGTTTGACTCATACCAATAATAAAAGTTAGTTTTGACAATTAGTTGATAAGAAAATAATAAAAAATAACCTTAAAAATTACATAAAAGGACAAAAAAATTACAGAAAATGATGTAAAAGAATACATAAAAAACCAAGAAAATTCTATTGAAAATTTTTTTAAAATTTTTTTATGTCATTTTCTATGATTTTTTTAGTTAATAATAGTCAAATTAAATTTTATTAATAATAGGGGCTAGATTGTATTATTTATAAAAATTAAAAAGGAATATTGCATATCTATAAGTTTGGAGTCCTAGTTGCTTTTGACCCATAATTTAAAGGTCAATTTTCTTTTTTACCCTATTTGAATTTGAACTTTTGGAGATTTCCAACTCAATTAATTATGATTCTGAATATTATTTACAAACTGGTTGAACATTTGCAATGTCCTACTTGACTTGCATAATTTGATATCAACTATATTTATTATTTTTACTACTCATTTCTAATTATATTGTACTGTATTAACTCCATACGATCCTTGTTATTAGGAAGATTTAATATTTGTTGTGTTCTTCCACTCGAAGTAATATCAAAGGCTAAACGACAGCCAACAGTACCAACCTCCCTCAATTAATATTTATAAGCAATCTGAATGATACATGCATATGAATTAAAAAAAGAAAGAATCTTGATATAACTAAATTAAAAACATAATACTATTAAATCTTCACTCACAGAACATCTCATTCACAAGTAAAGCAGTAACTAATTCAAGGACTTTAATCAAAGATTTAATGAAGTCCATTCACTTTCACATGATGTATCAAAATTTCCAACACAAGAAGTCCATATATGAGGGGGAAAATGCATAATCACTTTCAAGCTAGTGCTAAGATCAAGTCACCAAGAAAAATAATTCAACAAGTAGCGATTTTAAACTTGTTTTAGGCAACTTTCAAAAACATTTTCAAAAAAATGACAAGCACTTAGACCAACCAACAACTCTAGGAGTGAAAGGAATAGACTTTCCAAGAAGTTTTCAAAGATGCCCCAAAACTATATGTTAAGGAAATTCAAAGACAAGAAAGGGGATGACATTCAAAGACCCTCTACAAGGCTTTCAATGATACCTCAATTATTATTATGCTTAGATTCATAATGATAATTAAGACCTTATTGTAAAAGCTTTGCTCCACGTATTATAGAAAACCTAAGCTATAATATCAATCTGTCACACACCAAAAATTTAGTATGACTGGCATGGGATATGGGTACAAAACTCTCATCCTTTAAGCTTTGATAGGAGAAACTCCTAACTTAATACTTTAAACACCCTAATATGATGATTAGAAATCCTTACCATACTTTCCATATAAACTAGAAATCACAAACTTATAAAGAAATTTCAACAAAAGCTCTTTTGAAAATAAGACCTCTAGAAATTACTACAACAACAATTTACAATATCAAGTTTGATATACAATCTTAAAAGAAAGACAAAGATCCTACCTACAGTTTATGTAGAGCACCTAGGGCTAGACTTAGAAAAATACAAAGTTCAAGTTCTCATCAAATTGAAACTTGTCTCAAATAACTCTTCCACCTCAGTTCAGTAGTAAAACTCTTCAATGAATACCTTGAGATACAAGTTTGATATCATTTGAGGCCAAAAATATCTATTTTAGTGAATAAGGTCCCATATTAAAATTAAAGGAAATACAAAAAGGAATAATAAATGGAATAAACATGAATTTAACTAAATTAGTCATAAAAAAGGCAAAAGTACATAACTCAAATCAAATAATTTGCATTTAAACACTTAACCTAAAAGCATCTTTATGTAAAGATAACATGTCAATTAGATTTCACATCCTAACTATCACATTCATATAAAACAAATAAAAATGGCATAGCTCATCATAAAAAAAAAATTCATTCACAAAAATCATCTTGTTTAACAAAATTAGTTTTAAACGTAGAAATTTCAAATATTATTTAATGAGACTTTATCAGAATGGATAACAAACGTGGATACACAGTTTGCAAGAGTAAATTACCAATCATGCGTGGCTAAAAGTCATGAAACAAGTGTGGTAGGAGCCACGAAACAAGTGCAGATATAAAGACCATGAAACAAGTGTGAACACAATCTCACAAATATCTATCACTCCATTCCACATGCATTGGCCTGTATACAGGGCTAATATCTTCTATAAACACCCTACTAGCTAAGTGTGTCATGGTGAGCTAAGGGCTAACGACACTACCATTATCAACCAGCATTCTAAACTCAATGCCCTTAATCAAAATCAAGTGTGCATGGATCTAAACATGTATTTTAAAATCATTCCTTTAAAATGTAAGGTTTAACTATCAAGTTCTTTTTCCAACAGTTTTTCCATGCACTAATCACCGTATTTGTAATAACTTAAAAAAAAAAAAACTTATGAGCTAACAATTTAAGTGTCTTTTTATTAACTTCGGGATAGCTTCACTAGAGTGAATTGATAGCTTTGTGGAAGTAATTGTGAACCTTTTTACACAGCTCTTGAGTTCGAATTTTCCTAGAGCATTGAGAAGGATTTTATTATGTTTCATTCCAGTTAAATTACTATAATGCCCTTATAAAATAATAATAATGAATCTAAAAATAAAAAATGACGCAACAAAAACAGAGTAGCGCATGATATTTTCTCATTCTTCATCCCCATTCATTCGAATCATCTGGAGACCGAAAGAAGCTTCATACTTAAGAACCCTGATATCCTCCATCTCCTTCGTTCTCCTTCCTTGTTGTTCAGTCTGTCGATGGTGTCCAAGTTCGCCGTGAATTCGCCGCTGACGAGGTCGGAGTCACGAGATTCGTCGTCCCCTGTTCATGCTTCGCCATCGATGTCTTCTCCTCCCTTCCTCGTTGACGTCGTCTAGGTGCTGGTGAGTGGAGCTCAGCCTTCTTCCTCCTCCTTTGTGCAACAGTTTTTTCTTCTTCCCCCACCACTGAGTTACCGTTGGCCACTGTGTTTTTCCTTCGTCCTTCCCTGTTCGTGTGGCTGAAATTCAGCAGCGTTATCCTCTTCCTCCTTCCTGCGGTCACTGGTATGGAATGGAGAAGCTTCAAGTTTTGCTTTTTGTTCTCAACTGACTTGGTGAGTAAAGTCCATTTACTTTCACTTTTTGGCCGCGCGAATACGTTGCTGATTATTAGTTGAAAATGGGTTTTGGATCCCTGCTTTGCCGTCACTGAAATGGTGAGAGAGAGTTCCAAATCCTTCTCTTCATTCTTTTATTAAATCATTGTTGCAGTTGTTGTGCATGCATATGTGGGGCTTGCTGTTTTATCTAGTAGTTGACAGGCGTTTTGTGTATAACTTGGTTACATTTACTCATTTATATGTTTAATAAGGCTAGCAGTGCTTATGTGTCAGCACTTTCTCCAACTTTGATATTAGAATTAAAAAAATCTTAAAATGGGAAGGCTCCTTCTTCATTCTATATATAACCATGATAGTTATCAAAACATTTTCAATTTAATTTAAGAACATAACATGCTGTACGATTTTGATATAACCATTTTTGTCTTGAGTATAGGTTGAATGGTTGATATCTGCCCTCATTTTCAACACTGGTATTTCTTAGAATGGCTATGTAAGTAGATTGAGAAGCAAATGAAATTTCTTTATATATATGTCTTACTGAGGTTACGTGCTTCTAGTTGAGAAAAACGATGCCTTGGACTATTCACACTCCAGCGAAGCTAGTATAATGCCTTTTTACAAATATTTACAGGAAAAACATTGACTAATTTGGAAATCATATTTATTCAAATATTGATGTTTAGAAATTGATTGACAAGAGAATCAAAGGTTATAAATTCTATTGAATGGTTTGGAATACTGTACAATAAGTGTTTAATAAAAAGTTTAAAGAAGGATTATATTTTAATCGACTAGTTAACTATGGTAGAATGTCATGGAGAAAATTTTATGTGTGAATTGTCATCCTTAAACTTTAAAGTTATTATTGTTAATTTTGGTTGAGTGGGTTCTTTTGGAAAGAGATCTTGTTGGTTCAAAATAATAAAGTACACTAAGATACTATTATATATTACAGGGGGTCTGAAAGAAGGAAAGCTTGAACAGATTTGTAAAAAGTGAGTTTTGAGTCTCGAGGATACTACGGTAAGTGAATAACATCTTAATAGTTTGTTACGAAACTTAGTTTATTGAAAATATTACTTGAACATATTTATATGTTACATCCTCTTTTATATAATTTCTTAATTCTCTTAATAATATTTGTTATTTCATCCTCTTTTGTTTAGTTTTCTTTTTTTAATCTTTTTTTTTTTTTCTTATAAGATGAATGTTATTTAAATTTTATGATAATTATCGATGATGAATTTGAAAATGTTTCTACATAAATGAATTTTTAAAAAAAATATTTGGGATTATTATTTTCTTCAAGGAATACCTAAAGGCAATTGCTATGTTGATTTTATATCCACGCATATTTGATTTGAAATGTGGGATTGAATCAAAACATTGGTTGCTGACAGCAGTTTTGTTAACCCTTGACGCTCCATGACACACCTAGCTAGCAGGGTGCTTAGTAGGTGCTAGCCTTGTGCCATAGTCAATGCATGTGGAATAGAGGGATGGTTATTTGTGAGCATAGTACTCATGCTTGTTTTCATGACTTTGTGCTCGTGCTTGTTTTCGTGGCTTTGAGCCATACTTGTTGATGACTTATCCTCGTGGATGTGTGTTAGGGCTTGTTAGTTATTTACCCTCATAGACTGTATGTCCATGCTTGTTAATTGCTTTGATTAAGTCCTGCTAAAGAAAGAGTTTTGATGCTTCTTTTTCTTAAGTTTGATTTTGAAAAGTAAACAATTATTTTTATTGTATATGAATTTTGTATTCAGAAACATAAGTCTCAAGGTGTTTAAGCATATGAGGAAATTAAAGGTGAAACTTGAATTTCTAATAATTTTAATTGAATTCATATATTCATACTTTATACATATATAGTTGTTGGTGTTGATATTTATGAACATGTGCTTATATTATCACAATTGATTATCTTAATAAGTTTATAATTGACTTATTGATGTTACTTTTCATTATTTCTTTCAATTGTAACTTGAGACATTATTTATTAAAATATTTTTTGGTATCAGATAACATAATTAATAATATACCTTCTACTGACCTCTGAGTAGCTCATTTGTTGAATTGATTAGAAGTTTATTTGAGGTTACCTTCCTTTTGATGTAAATGTTTAATTACATGTTATATTTTGAATTTTATGATTAGATGCTCCATGTTAACTATAGATAGGATCATGATTTGTGATCTATTTATTTGTCTGTTGTGGAGAAGCAGAGCTCCGCATTCCTGATTTGGATTGTATATTGTTATTGCAAAGATTTTAGGAGATCCTCTTTATAAGAAAGGTTCTTATAATGACTCTGAAATTTAAGAAAAAGTTAAAAAAATATGGTAAGATATTTTAATTATATTTGTATATATTTTGAGATAGTTTAATAATAGTAAATTGATGGTTTAATGGAAGTGACTTTGGATGTTTATTTATGGGTTCAGAGTTTGGATCTGCTCAGTGCACACAGAATTATTTTGTATTCATATAGGTGAAATTACTGTAATGACCTTAAAAAAATAATTTAAAAAAGGGGATAAGAGGATCAGAAGCAGATCGCACGCACTGTCTTCACTCTCTTCTGTGTCTTCATTTCCGAACATTCCAGAGCCAAGCGAGGGTGAGGGCTTAATCCATTGCTGCTCTTCTCCTTTCCCAAATTTTTTCAATTGGGAGCAGCGACTGAGGGAGAGATGTGAGAGACAACTCAATATACTCTCCTCCGTTCACTGTTCCGTCATCGTCCTTAGCCTCGCCAGCACGGGTATGACCAGATTTCCCGTTCTCCTCCTCTGTTCTTGCTCACGCGCTGGTCCTCCGTTGGATCTGTTTCCCGTTGCCGAACTTCTTCTCCTCCCTCCTTCACTTTTCTCATTTCTGCGTCGTCCTTGCTTCAATCATCTTCCCCCTCGTTACCGGTGAGAGAGTGCTCGGAGAAACCCAGTATGGTCGCAACTGGAGATTTCCGTCAACCTCTCCTTCTTCCTTCTTCGCTGTGGCAGTACCTCAGTCCTTCTCATCCCTGCTCAACGCGCCGTGTGCTTCTTCTCCTCCTTCCCTTTGCTGTTATGGTGATTTGAGGTGAGAAGCTTTACTCCTTCACTTCACTGATGCACTGTGCTTGTGTAGTTGTTTGAAGTTATGAAATTTTTCCTTTTTTTTTTCGACTACTGGGAATGATGCAGAGATGGGGACTTGGTTTTCTTTGAGTTTGGAAAAATCGATTCTTTGCTGTGAAGATGGAGTTTATGAAGCTGATTAATTTACATATTGATATTATAAAAACAAACAAACAAACAAACAAAACACTGCTGGGAAATGAAATTGGAGGGAAAAGAACTTGGAATTTTAGTTTGAGAATTAAGGTTTACTAAGTGTTTGATAAAAAATGCCTATGAGGAAAAATTGACATATAATGACAAGATATATGTGATAATTATATTGTTGTTAATTGAGCAATCATTAGAAGACAATTATTTTCTTTAATACAAGTTGGAAAATTTGATTGGTTCAAATATTGTTGTAGGAAAGCTTTTGGAAAGAGATCTTGAGGAGGAAGAAGCTTGATATTTATTTAAACATTGATACATTTAAGGTGTTGTTGTAAAAAGGCTTGAAGAGAGATTGTACTCTAATCCGTAGTTGAATGTGATTGAATATTATGGAAAAAAAAAATTCTTTATGTGTGAAACATGGTCTTAAGGCTTCAAATTTATTATAGTTACTAATTGGTTATGAGTTGATTTTGAAAGGGAATTTGTTTGGTTGGGGTAAAGGCCATTAATTTTTTTTTTTATATTTTATATCGTTTTTTGGGAAGGAAAAAAGAAAAACTTTATAAGAGTTAAAAGAAGTAAATCCTTGGAATGATAAGTAAGTAGATAACATTCCAACTAAAAATTTTATTTTCACCAGGTATTATTATTTCTTTTCTTAAATCGTGTGTATTATTTTAAATGTTGAATATTTTGTTGACTAAATTACTTGAGTTCATAAAGTTATGGTATGCATGATGAAGGATAGACGAATTTCTTTTCCTGTATGTACAAACCATTGCAAAAAGGTACTCTTTACATTCAAGAAAAATGTTTTTGCAAGTTCAAGTAATTTATTATCTGATAAAGCTTGACAATAAAGGAAATTGGTGAAGAAGATTATATTACAATTATGAATTTTCATATTTAGAAGACTAATGTTTTAAATGATTCATGTGAGTTTGAGACTGAAAAAGTAAATTTACATTCTTAAAGTGATTATTTTCCTTGCATGTTTAAAAATTATTTTCGAAGGGACTATATACAGAACACTGATTACTAATGACAGCTCCGTTAGCTCTTGGCACGCCATGGCTAAAACTTAGCTAGCTTGGTACTCGTGGGCACAGTACTCACGTTTGATATTAGTGAGTGTTACAGTCACGTTTGCTATTCATGAGTCTAATACCTGCATTTGTTTCATAATTTTGAGCCGTGTTTGATTAGTATTACCCTCACGGATTGTGTGTCCACATTTATTTCCTAGCTCAGGCTGCGTTTGGTTATTTATCCTCGTGGATTGTGTGTTCACATTTGTTTTTCATTGCTTAGGCCGTGTTTGGTTATTTACCCTCATAGACTGTGTGTCCACATTTGTTTTCATAGTGTAATGTCCTGAATGATATTTTCGTGACTGTGTAAAGACCAATGTAATGAACGATTCGCTGGTTAGCCTCTCACAATATGGGTAAAGGGGGTGACATTGGCATTTGGGTGCATTCTGCCTTAGTCTTCGGGCTAAGTGCACAAACACAACTGGTCAGGGGCAAGTGCCACCTCCCTGATGAGCCCATAGCAGGGCGAAACCAGTGTGATCCGTATGTGGTAAGGCTTGTCTCGAGGATTATGGGTTCCTCAGGACGCCGCACGGGCGCTGTGTGTTGCACCAGACTCTAAGCCCGTGACAAAGTGGTATTAGAGCAGGACGTACTTTACTGTCGTGTTCCTGTGGAGTCCTATGTTAGGACTAGTTGATCTCGGCACCACTCCAGTAGGCTTGTGAGGTGCAGGTGGGTCCAAAAATAGGGACTCGGGTGGGAAGGTTGGCCGTGGTCGACTCCACTCATGTTGGCTCGTGGGTGCGAGTGGGTCCGAAGAGTGCTGGACTCGGGTGGCCATTCAGCAGTGAGCTGATGTGTTTGTGGTAGCACTGTACGTGCGATCCTTGGACGGAGTCTTTCTCCCCTAGCACGAGGGCGTACTAGATTGGGTGTGGGAGAATGTCACGAATGATATTTTTGCGACTGTGTAAAGACCAATGTAATAAACGATCCGCTGGTTAGCCTCGCACAATATGGGTAAAGGGGGCGACATTGGCATTTGGGTGCGTTCTGCCTTAGTCTTCGGGCTAAGTGCACAACTGGTCGGGGGCTAGTGCCGCTTCCCTGATGAGCCCATGGCAGGGCGAAACTAGTGTGATCCGTATGTGGTAAGGCTTGTCTCGAGGATTATGGGGTCTTCGAGAAGCCGCACGGGCGCTGTGTGCTGCGCCAGACTCTAAACCCGTGACAGTAAGCTACATTTAGTTACTTACCCTTAGGGATTGTGTGTCCACGTTTGTTATCTATTCTGTTAAAGTTCCAATAAAACATAAGTGATTTAATTCATTATTACATACAATTTCATTTTAGTTATATTTTCAAGGTTATTACAATTTTTATTTTATTATGATAATTATTTATGGTCTAAATGTTAATTTTATGTTTATAATTATAATTGTGCAAATTGAAAAATGTATAATGATGGATATATTGATTTCGTTCATATGACAAATGCCCCAGGTATTTTATAACTTTGAAGGTGTTTATATTATTTCTAATTTACTCCTTAAAAATAGTTGCATGTTCTTTATTTATGTTTTCTTTTGTTTTCTCTCTATTTTAATAATTTTTAATAATTGAGATGTTATTCACTAGAAAAATATTTTTTGTCTCAGATAATGTAACCAGCCTGCACTTCTTGAGGATCGTTGAGAGGCTCATTGTTAATTGACTAGTAGTCTTTTTGAGAATATTCTTTTTGTAAATATTTAATTATGCATTATTTTGAGATTATGTTTTAATTGCTCTATGATAACTATAGATAAGATCCCGAACTGTAATTTATACTATCTAGCTATTGTGACGGAGCAAACCTCTATATTATTGATTTGGTTTTGTAAATGATTATTGTAAAGATTTTGGGAGATTCTATTTCTAGAGGAGGTATTGTTGAAATCTCTACAAAAACAAATTAGATTATTATGCTAATAAAAAAGTGTTGCAATGATCCTTAATTCCATTTCTAAGACATTAAAATATTAATTAAGTTCTTCTTGATAAGGCTTAAGGGATGTGTATTTATACTTATCTCATGCTGGCCACGTCAAATTTTAAGGCGTGACAGTTTTGTTAAAATTTTACAAAAGGTTTAGAAATCTTTTGTTTATATAAAAATATTATAATCATTTTTTGATCTTATTTCAAATGAATTAAAATATTGAATTAAAATTTTCTTTATCAAGGCCTAAGAAATGTATGTCTGTGCATATATTTTATGCTAGTCACGTCTAATTTTTAAGGCATGACAGTATAAACATATTTCAAATCAAATACAAAATTAAAACAATAGGATTATTTTAAATAAATAATCTATTAATTACATATTGAATCCAATAGCATAACTTTTTGATAAAATAGAATAATTCAATAGAAAACCAATTGAATAAAATAGGATAAGTAGAGAGCACTATATAAATAGTAAAGAAAATAATAAGAAAGTCTTTAAATAAAGTATTGAAGAAAGATATTTTAAAAGAATTAATTGATAAGTTAATTGTGACATTATCCACTTACCTTTCATGTATCCAAATAAAAACTTACTTCTAATTGACACTCTTGCACCAATGCTTGATCTTCTAATATTCAATTAATGTCATTGTCACTTCCTCTTACATGATTTATCCTATAAAATCTCAGTCCAAATTGATAAAAAAAAATGTAAGGAAAAAATTTTAACTTCAATCTCTCTCAAACATAGCATCAACACTCAATGAGTATTTCAAAGATGAAACTTCAATATTCTCAAACGTCATATTAAAATTTGCTTTAGCTAATCAAGAAATACTTTAAAACTTTGTCACTTTCAAACCACTTATAAATTACCACCTACCATCCATCTTAATCCTTAAAAAATTACTCTCAAAAGGTTTCAAGTCACATCCTTATAATAGTTATACAATATTCACACACTTGCTTTATTTTTCTGTGTGATAATACAAAAAAAAAAACAAGTGACCCAAGCATTAAAATTAATTTGATTAATTTATTGAGGTTTAGCCACTCATTTGAACAAAATTATTCAACATTCTGACAAACAACCTTATGTGTGAGACAAAATAAGCAAATATAATAAGCTTCCTACTTTCTCAATCCTTTATTCAAGCCACATAAACATAACAACAAATCTTCACATGATTTACTAATTCTTTAAATTCATTCTTCAAAATAAATCCTCTAATTTATAGACATAATTAGATTTGAAAGAGAAGGGAAAAAAAATCATATTATATTTTTAGCCTTTCATCCATACACAACAAAGAATGCAAGAATAATACCCCCTAGTAGAAGC
>NW_026555340.1:17630943-17671914 GCF_029017545.1 Prosopis cineraria | reverse complement strand
GAGAATTTCAATCATAGTGTTTTTTGACTTGTTTTTAATTTCAAACGGCACTTATTATGTCAAGTCATTTATGCTGCCTTGAATAACAAAAATGAAAATATAACATTTTTTAATAAGGTGAAAATATCACGTGATATATTTATAAATTACTTTAATATATTTTATTAAAATTAAGACAAACATTAAAATACATTAACTTTATCTAAAATTTAATAAATTCTTAGCTTTACTCTCATTAAATATATATGTGTGCACATGTTTTAATAATCATTTTTTCTCACTAATATTTAAGGGATAGTAAAAAAATATGATAAAATTTTAATGTGTGACTTATAAATAAAAAAAACTTATATCTATATCTTATAAATAGAACTAGGGAGTACAGGCTATCATTTATTAAGAAAGGTGAAGTAATTATATACATTTTTTTTTTACAATCTATATATTTTTTATACTTAGTATAGATGAACTATTCCCGTCTTTTTTTATAAAACAAATTATCTATTTTACATAAATTAAGAAAACTAATTGATTGATGCCTTTAAAATTATCTAATCTTTTCATAAATACCCTTCATAAATATTTCTCTAGCACACATTCTCTCCCCATTGATTAAAAGCACCTTTCTTGCGAGTATATTTGCCAAATATACTCCACTTGTAATCGCCTTAAATTTAAATTTTAACTTAAATTAATTTTTCTCTTTTATTAACATTTATTTAAATTAAACTTATAGCAAGTAAAGGGTAATAGTTTAAGAAAATTTATTCTAATTTTTTTTTTGAAGATTCAAAAATTATAATTTTATTAACTAAATTTAATTTTATTTTTAATTATAAAAAAATTTTATACTTTTCATAATTTTTCTTTAGACCCTCTCTTGAAAATTCCCAATACTTTTTCATCAGATTCTTATTCTCCTTCTTTTCCCTTTGAACGCCAGAACAGAGGAAGGGTGAGGAAGTCTCTAAAAATCATCACAGTTTCCTCCTCCTTCTTGGTCGCGTTTCCTTGTTCCTCCCCGTCAATCTGCGTTGTTCTCACTGCACCCTCTTCTCCATCTTTGTTTGTCCATTGTAGTTGTTTTCTTTCCCTGTTATTGCTCTCTGTTTCATCTCTTGGTTCGAGCTGTGAGTGGTCTTCAAGTTTCTTTCTTCTTCTTCTTCCTCAATGGCTGCAAGTTTCTGTGTGTATGGTGGCTCGACTCTCTTCTTTTACTAGTCAGATTGTTGGTTTTCCTTCTTCGTGTAGCAAGCTGAATTCTTTTCTTGTTTTTGTTCTTCAGCGTCAGTCAGGTGCTGGCTCTTAGTTGCTACACTAAAGTTTCGTTGAGGTAGGCTGCTGGGTTTTGTCTCCTTCCTCTTTGATTTCTATAGCAAAATGAATTACTCTCTTTTTCCTTAGCCGAAGAGCACGTCCTTGTTCCTCAGAGTTGCTGTCAAAATTTTGATGAAATAAACTATATTTCCGTTGATGCGGGCACATTTTTTTTGTGATGCTAAGCTGAATGTTGATGATAAAATTTATGTGGAAAGTTGATTAATTGGCTAGATGAATATTGTGAGCTGAAATTGAATGCTCTCAAGATGCTTGCAGAAATGCTGAGTGAAAAGGTTTTCGTGCTGTTTTGAATAATATGAAATGCTACTTTATTAACGTTAGCTAAAAATTAATAAAGAAATTAAATGTTGAAAATTATTGAATTTGCTTGGAAACTTGTCTCATATTTAGTTAATGATAAATGTTCTTATAATGTTTGTAAATATACTTGAAAAATTTGTTGGTGGAAGTGAGATTATTAAATTTTTATAACGGCACCTAGAAAAATTATGAATATTACTCAAAGGAGTATATGTAAGTTTTGAATTTTAAAATACTAAAATAGGAGAAAAGAAGGCAGAGGATGCTTGAATGATATGTTATTAATCTAGAAAAAAGAGAGGAATGGTTAATATGAGTTATTATGACTTGTGGTTGAGAATGTTATAAGGATGTGTAAGAATGAATTGAGAATTATCAAAAGTTTACTAACTCAAGTATATCTAAAACATAATTGTTTATTTATCTTTAATATTATTTGGATTAAATTTAAATGACACTAAGTGCTTGAAAAATTACCTGATAAATTATTTAGAATTATGATTTGAATTAAAGAGACAAGTTAAGAGATGCAAGTTTTAAAATTTTAAAAAAACTTTAAGTGAGCGAGTATTATCCTAAATAATTTCTTATAATGCATTTATAAAATTTTTTATTTAAATTTTTACATTATTTCTTTATAAGTTGTATAAATATTCTTGTCAATTTTAATTTTGGGGATTCATACATTTTTTTACTTACCTAAATTAAACTTGTTATTATAGAACTCTATTATATTTATTAAGAATTATGCCTTGTTAAAAAATATTTGAATCTAATACATTATTAACATAATATTCATTCTAAACATATATGTTGTTTAAATTTTATTATTTATATTATAGTTATTAAAACGATGATTCGTACATGGAGAAAATTAAAAAGAAAATTTGATAGTTGAATATTATATTTTGAAAAAAAAAATATTTTCATGAATGTTTTAACTCCATGCAAGCTCAATTTTAATTAGGAGAATTAAGTTTAGAACACGGATGCTAGCGACAGTTTCCTTAGCCCTTAATGTGCTATAATATACCTAACTAGTAAGGTACTTATAGGTGGTGCTAGCCTTGTGTGCAAGCCAAAACACGTAAAATGAAAGATGGATATTCATGTGCATCGTACTTACTCTTGTTTTATGAGCTTTGTGCCTGCACTTGTTTCGTGGCTTCTAATCACCCTTGATTATTCATGGCTTTAAGCTGTACTTATTGATTACTTACCCTTATGAATTGTGTGTCCACATTGTTAATCATTCTGATGAAGTATCCAAAAAGTGAATTTTTGAAGACTGTTATTTTTAAATTTATTCTATTAAACAAACTATTATTTGATCGTATATGATTTTATATGACAAATTTTCTTCTAGATTGGTTTTAAAAATTTATTGTTTTATATTAGTTATTCACAAATATTTTCTATTATAAAACTTTAAAATTATTGGTTTATTTCATAGTTATTTATTGAGCAACTTTATCATTTATTGTTTGTTAAAGTATGGGTTTTAATATTTCATGGATTTGCTGTAAACTAAATTTATTAATTATTACTTTTATTAACAACACGAGGAGGGGCAATGAGCTGCATTGGAATGCATAATTTGGTATCATCTGCTCTCTAATTTAAAAGATGTAAATAGTATAAAAATTTGGGTCAACTCATTCAGTTGAACCAATAAATTATTAAATTAATCTTGACTAGTTTAATAAAATATTTTTATTAGAAAAACATACATTTTAGTTATTGTACTTTGCTCGTATTTTGTTATAAGTTCCTGCATTTTTTTCAATATTTTGAATCCCTACACTTTTATTTTTCAGTATTTTATGTTCATCTAAGGTTCCTACACTTGTTTATTTTGTTGTTGATTTAGGATCTAGAATATCAAAAAATAAAAGTGTAGGGATATAAGACACAAAAAAAAAAGTACAAGGACTTATAATAAAAATGAACAAAGTGTAAGGATCAAAAGGTATGTTTTTTCTATTTTATTTATGATTGATTTGATTACGGTTTAACTACAATTTTGACCTTAAGCCATTGAACTAATTATATTTTTACCGATTCAATGATTGGTCCATTTTTTATACATTATTTTTTTATAATAAATCTATAAATGAATTTTTCTTTTTAGAATTATAGAGGCAAGCACTATAGTTTAAGATAACAAGCGAGATCGAATCCGCGACCCCTTACCAACAAAAGAGTTATGTCATTAGGTCACAAGGCTATTGACAATTAATGTTTAATGAATGCATATGGCTAGCCACTCTCGAAAGCTTACGCTTGGTGCAATGCAACTGGACTAGTCTTAACCCTTAAATTAATAATAATTAGATTTTTTGATAAATTTGTTTAGAAAATAAGTTATAAATATTAATTCATACAATTGTAAATTCAAAAATCTCAATTCAAATATAATAATGAACCCATTATTTACGTGATTTTTGGGAACTTTGTGGTAAATTAGTTAATTAATTGAGTGAAATCAGGGGAAAAGAACATATATGGCCTCACTCACTTAGTGCTGTGTATACCAAAATGAAGGAAAAGAAGGTAAAAGACCAAAAAATTAATATCTAGATTCGTCTCTCACCTCTAGTTGCTACTGGTTGCAGATGAAATGCAAAGAAGGTTCATCTGAATGATGAAGAAGAATCTCAGTCAAAATTAATATTTGTCAATGATAAACAAATTTTGAGGTCATTTTCTTTAATTTTTTTATTTTTTTATTAAGTAATGGTCAAAGTTAATATTTGTCAATAATAAGAGTAATATTATATTATTTTTAAATGTTGGAGGGAAATATGATACTGAAAATAAAATTCAGAGATCTAGACAATCGACACTTCTAGACTTAGTTTAAGGAAAAAATTGTCATTTAACCCATAACTTTATTATTTATAAAAAAATTTATTTTAATATAACTATTTGAATGGGTCATATTTAAAACATTGTTAGTTTCAAATAAAGTAATTTTTCAAGAGCATTTTTTGCATTGACATAGACTCGAACTTGAGGCATCATGGTTAAGGAGCTATAACCTCTTCTATTAGGACTAACACTAGTTGATTATTCTTTTACAACTTTATTTTTCAAAATGTAGAGACTAACATTTTAAATAGATAAAATTATAATATTTGAGTCATAAGAGTCAAAGTTTATGAATAGAGTTTTTTACCATGCAAGTTAAAATCATACAAATTGAGTTATATTGAGTTAAAATAATAATAATTCCTTCAATCCATTCTGGTTATGTTTCTAGCCATACATTTTTGAGAAAATCATGTTTAAGAATCTTCTAAGAATGATATTAACACGTGATGAGAGAGAGAGAGAGAGAGTAAATAACAATTACAAACCTTGTTAGAGGATTAATGACAATTACAAGCCTTTAATTTTTAGAATTTCTTGGAAGACCAACATCTTATGTTGCAATTAAAAATGTCTTCATTAAATTAAAGATTCACAAGTGACTATTGATTATTTCACTGCTGACTTGTTAAATATTCAAAAGTATCTATCCTTAATTTTACAAATGGATGTATGTAAATTAACAAATTGACTATTAAAAGATTTACAAATAATGGATATCTTTAATTTCATAAATGGATGTAAATTTACAATTCACTATCCAAAGATGTACAAATGATATCTCACAATTCAAAAGTAATTATCTACAAATTTACAATTCACTTTTGAAAAAAATTAAAGGTGATTGGTCAAAGGGGTATTCTAGTCCAATGAAATCATCAATTGCAACAAAGGACCTTAATCCTTTTAAAATTTAAAGTCTGTTATTGTCATTATCCATTAACAAGGTCTGCAATTGTCATTTTCTTTTCCTTTAAAATTATATATGCACTGTAAAACATTTGAAACACGTGGTTAGGTTAAAAGGTCTCCTTCTTTTGTTAATATTATAAATTCATTTTTTAAAAAAACAGCATGATGAATATGCCAATTTCATAAAGCAAGGGACCATAAAACTATTTATTTTATTAAAGGGCTCGGTCACACCTTATAAAAATATAATATATTGTAATGATAGTCAATTATCCTTGTGTCTGAATTCACACCATTAACGGACATTCTTATTCTTCACCATCTTTCTAATAATTATGATTATATTTACAAAAAAAAAAGCTTTAAAACCCAAAAGGTTATATTTTAGAAACACTAATTGAAAAGGAATGAAAAGTCCAGGATCTTGAGCTTTATTTTATTAAACTTCTAAATTACTCAACATGTTTTTAATAATATCTAGTCAAATCAATAGTTTTTTTAAGAATATTATGAATGATGGACCAGGACTCCAAATACCTGCATTTTAAACCATTATAAAGCAGCATATTCTTTTCTTTGTTTTTTTAAGTTTCAAGGGCTACCTAACAGTTAGAAACAACGAGTAGGATTGAACCCTGAACCGCTTTTTTATGCAAAAAAATAAAAAAATAAAAAAATCATACCATTATGTTTCATTTTCTTTTAAATAGAAACTTGAGCTTTATTTTATTAAACTGCTGAGTTACTCAATAACCAAAAAATCAATTATTTTTTCAAGAAAAATGATAATTAAGTTTCAAAAGATTGAATTATTGACAGTTAGATTGTTGATAAATTTGTTAAAAAATTAGTTAATAATATCAACTCAAATAATTGTAAATTTAGCAATTTTAATTGCATATAAGTCATTTAAGTTTTAAATATAACTTTCAGATTGTAACTGAAATTTTTTTTTAATTATCTGAAGTAATATATGCAAATCATTTTCTTTAATTCTATTAGAACCTAACCATTGTTAATTTAATATTTTTAATTTTTTTTATTTTTTAAAGGAAATTATGGATGGTGTACAAGGACCGCAAAACCATTTAAATCTGTAAGAAGGGACCATAACTTTTGTGTTGGGCAAATAACAATTAAAAGCCCTATAAGATATTAATTGCAATTAAGGTTTTGAATTATAGAAAACCTAATAATGGACCACGGTTTTTATTTATAATTAAAAATATACATGAGTTTACAAAAATTACCCTCGAGTGATCGTAGAAAATAGCTAATCGAGTCTTATTTTAAAAAATCAAGAAAAGATACTGTTGAAATTACTATTATAAGTTGACACTATTGTTAATCATGATTGAAAAAAAAATAATCCATACTTGAGAATGAAATTAATAATAGTCCCAACTCATAATAATAATAATTTTAGTAGTCCCAACCATAACAGTTGGATCTTAGTTTTTCTCAACTAAGAGTAACAATGGTTAGTTAGTCACACCCATGATAGTAATTTTAGTAGTATTTTTCTTTATTTTTAAGTGATTTACTTATATATATAATAAGTATAAAAATTCACAAGTGATTGATTTCATATTCAAAAATGATTTTGAAAATTTTTTTACTGACTATCGTATATTCATAAGTGGCTTTCGAAAGTTTTACAAGTAAATTTTAATTTTATACAAAAAATAACTCATTTTGAAATGTGAATCCTATTTTTCTTAATTAATATTACAATATTTTCAACCTACAATAATAATTTTAGCAATATTTTTTTAATTTTTCAAGTAAAACTCAAGAATAATTTTATAAACTCATATATATTTTTAATTTTTAGTAAGGATCACTGCTTATTATTTAAATTTTAATAATTTAGTGTCTATAATTATAATTAATAACTTGAGGAGATTCCGCATTGTCATTTTCTTCAAAATGTTTTTTTTTGAATTACAAGGGCAAGATGGTGGATGCTGACTCTACCTTCTGGCTGAATGTAGATGGCTCTGAAGCCTTGCTGTCAGGTGGACCCACTTACACTTTAAGTGGGCCATGTAATGTCTGGTATGTGTGGGTTGACTGGTCCCCCTCCTTTTGTTAAAGACAAATTTGCCCTTTATCTCTACCACCCGTTGCAAATAAATTGTGCATACATATATAATGATAATATTTTAATATTAATAGATATAAATTGTATACTATATTGGTTTAAAAAAATAATTTTATTACTGATCATGATCAATATTACCTTTTTAGTAGTAAAATTAGTAATAGAAAGAATAGAAATTAATATTGATATGAGTAAAGTACACTAGGATCTCCTCTATTTTATTATCTATATATATAATATACAACTCTTTTATTTTAAAAGCCTATAAGAACCTTTTGTAGAATTAACAGTTACAAAGTACAAACCTTATATATACTTTTAAGATTTTATTTTCATGTATTTAACTGTTATTTGATTATTAAATTACATAAACTTTGATCAAAGTGCTTCACTTTGAAAATATTTTTTTTCTAAAAGTAAATCAAATGACCCAAAGATTTTTCAATAAGCATATAGTTTTTACCCTTTTTTTATAATTCTTATCTTATGATTTTTTTCATTATAAATTATTTTAGTTAAATTTTTATTCTAATTTTTTTAAAAAATCTAAAACTAATTATCAGCATAAAACAATAAATTTTATTTAAATATGCTCCCTACCATTTCTATCCACGTTCTGCCCTGCTCTGCCTTTCTGGTTGATTTGTTTTAGTGAAAGGAATGTGGTAATTTAGACTTATTGTTAGGGTCTATATAAAAGGATGAAGGCAAGGAATGTGAAGGGGTGTGAGTAGAGTTGGAAAAAAAATCAAGCATGTCAGGCTGATCCATTTAAATTTAAAAATTAGTTATGACTAGGCTATTGATTTAGAGGCTATAATAATGAATTTTGAATTTAAAAAGCTAGCCTTTTTAAATCCTATTATTATTATTATTATTATTAATTATTATTATTATTATTAGTATTATTAGTAGTAGTTGAATTTCAGGCAAAAAAAACAACCATAATGATGATGTTGCCAGTGTTTATTTTCTTTATGTCAGTTAATAGTTTGATGATATTGATGTGATACTTAAATGTTTAGGCTTAATATCTTTAAACAGTATTTATTGGTGTTTAGGTTCCTCAAACTTAATCTTTTTGCTGATGATACTTGGATGATGTTGCTATATTATGGATTTGTTGTGGATTTATTTCAATATATTTTTCTAGACTTAATATCATTTGTAGTAGGTTTTTTTGGATCACAAACATTTGTATTAAATATATAAATTGAATACACACACATTACAGTTAACCTTTTGGCTCTTAAGGGTAAGGATTAGGTTTTCAAAAAATAGCTTTAACATATTTTAGGCTTTTAGACTTGGTCTTTTTAGACCTGGGCCTTTTAAAGATTGGCTGTATTTCCCAACTCTAGGCATGAGCGAGTGTGTATTGATGCATTGTAAAGTATTTCGATTTATGAAGGTATTTTGATCTATCACAAGGATACTCTTTGAGCTACCATCTTCTTTAGTTTTTGTTTTAATTAGAGACTTGTGGCAGAAATGCTAAAGCTAAGGAAAAAAAAAAAAAAAAGGTATAGGATGATGCTTTAGTTTTATATGTAGGCTTGGTAGGTTGATGTGTATTTTTTTTATAGGTTGTATTCCATGTTTATATGCTTTGTTATTTTGTATAAATTGTATTAAATGTTATTGTTTTTTCTTTACAGGAAAATTAGTGTATGTAATATTTTTTTGAATGATTAATAAAATAGACTTTTTTTATTAAAAAAAGTTTACAAGGGCAAGTTAACGGCTTGTGACAACAAGTAGGATCAACATTTACAAAGGAACTTATATTTTTTAACATTAAACTTATATTTTTTTAATAGAGGGAGTAACCAAACAATTTTTAAAATTTTTCTATTTTAAAAAATTAAAAATAGAAAACAAATAGGCTCTTAATTTCAGGTAAGTTCAAAAATATTTTAAAACGTTTAGTTCAATATAGGGAGAAAAGTCAAAAAAATTTTGACAGTGAAAAGATTAAAATACCCTTCGTGTTATGTAAAATCATTAGTTATTATTTTTTTACTGCACTTGTTAATTTATCAATATCACTTATAAATTACATCCATTTGTCAGACAATCAAGAACATAAGTTTAATTTTACAAACAAACTTTATTTATTAATTTATTTATATAGTGTAAATTACAAGACTTATTAATAATTTATAACTGATTTAATAAATTAATAAGTAAAGTTGACAATTTAATAACTAATATTATTGTTTGATTAAAAAACAAATTGATTTCAAAATCTTATAATTATATATATTAACTCATATAATTTGTAACTATATTTATAAATTAACAAGTGAAGTAAGAAATTAATACTAATAATTATGTATAATAGGTGAACAACATTTCAATCTTTTCAGTATCAAAATTCTTTTATTTTTTTTTAAATTGAATTAAAATTTTATAATATTTTTTAAATTCACCTAAAATTAAGCTTCTTTCTTAATTTTTAATTGAAATTCTCCCGATCTTAAAAGCCCATACCAGCTAATCTTTTTAGTTTAATAGCAGTTTCACTTTAAAAACATTGGAATCTCCGAATCCGATATAGTCACATCATAAATAAAAAAATTATTAATAAATTATAGGTGTACTATATGAACATGAAAGACGTGGGAAAATGAATGATTGGTGCAGAAGTCTCTCTATAATTAATAATTGGCACAACAATGGTCGAACTGGGGCCTAGGATAGATCCCCACCCCAATGCGCGATCTCTTAGGTAAGAATTAAATAAAAAGAAGCACAACAAACATGCCTGCTTTTTTTTAATCTTATAAAAAAATCAAATTGCATTAAAATAAAAGTAAAAATTATACTACATATAAATAGGCCATATATATATATATATATATTATAAAGAACATGCCAGCAAGTTGGCAAGTTGCCATTATCTCTCTATTTTATTAAAAAGCACCTGTCCACAGTTCAAAAAAAAATTATTAAAACTGTAATTAAGCTCAACTACCAATCAGATTTGTTTAATGAATTCCCACGTGGCCCCATTATGGACTTCCCACTCTTTACTCGAGAATTATCATTATTAAACATGAAATATTTTTATTTTATATATCTGGATATATGTTTTGATTTTAAAAAGGCAGAATTTTAAAAGGCCACTAGTTTAATTGAATTTTATTATTATATCTATACTTCAATTCATTAAAAAAATATAAAATATTTTTAATAAAATTTCACCCTAAGAATTATTATTTACTTTTAACTAATTTATCTTTTCATATTTATCCCTATTAAATATCTTATAATAAAATATAAAGTCACTATCAATAGGGGCACTTCTGAAAAAAGCAATAATTACATCTCAGAAGATTAAAAATATCTTATATTTTTTAACATCTAACCCTTAAAAAGTGTCTTACATTTTTGAACGAAGGAAGTACTTTCTCCGTTCAAAAATATAAACATTTTTAATTGAATCTCACCTCCTAATAACGTAGTTACCTACTTTCAAAATAACTATATCTTTTTATATTTATTGTTATTAAACACCCTACAATAAATATAAAGTCCTTATCAATAGGGACACACTTGAAAAAAAAAGTTAATGATTACATTTCGAAAGACTAAAAATACCTTATATTTTTTAATATTTAATTCTTCAAAAATGCTTTTACATTTTTGAATGGAGGGAGTATATATTTTACTACTTTCAAATCAATTTATTTTTGAAAAAAATCAATCCAAATACCTAAATACTTCCCAAAAGAAGGAACTAATTGAATTCTAAAGAAAGAAGAAATTTCTTTTTGAACCTCTTGAAAATGTTAGGATTAAGGATGATAGTTGATTTCTAGAGGTTCACCTGTTGCTCAATCAGGAGCAAAAAGTTTTGATGATATTTTTAAGTGTTAAAAGACCATTTTTCTTTCTAAGTTTTTTTTAATAAACAATGGGTGTTTTATATTTAAGGGTGGGGTAATATACCCTCTAAAAGCATTTTCAGGATCAAAATCACCTTTCTATTAAAGACCTATCATCTTCTCCATTATTTGTTGATATGGAATATTGTAAACCCAATATAGTGATTATAAGGTATTTTGACTCATTTTACTATTGTTTCATCACTAAATCAGACTTGGTTCCTGTCACTGTCACTTCCAACCCTTTTGGCCCACATTAGATCATTAAAATAAGTCAGAATATCTTGCTATTATTGCATGTAGGCTTTACAACTATTCAACGTCAATAGGTAATAAATAAAATGAAGGAACTTTGATGGAATGAGTGATTTTGCTCTTGAAAAAATTGTTTATAAGGGATATTGCCACCTTTTAATACCAGATGTCCAGTGCTTTTTCAAAAAAAGAACTTCAAAGGAAAAAAAAAAAGATCCTTAACCCTATCTTTGATATTGCAATTCTAAATCTCGTGTATTCAAAGAAAAAATGGTGGAATCACCCGCACATAAGAGTGAAGTTAAGAACGATATTTGATAAAGCTTAGTGTCATGGAAAGAACCACATTGCTCATGATATTAATAAACAAGATAAAATGTTGGCTGCCAAAATAAACGGATAAGAAGAAGGAGGATTTCTTTGTGGAATGCCATTCTATGGAAAGACGGTAGGATTTAGGAAGCCTTTTAAAAACTTGATATTTTAATCTTTTTAATATATCATTTAAATTATTCTTATTTTTTTACATGTAAAGAGAAAATGCCTTCGGATACTAGCATTTTTTGTATTATAGTAAGTATTTATATATTCAGTGGCATTCATCGAGCAATATTGAAGAAATGTACTCATTTTATTTAAAAAATGTAAAATATTTTTAATTAAATCTTGCTTTTTAATAAAATAGTTAGCCGTTTACAAACTAACACAATCTTTTATTTTTGTTGCTCTATTTAATAGGATATTTTATTTTAAAATAAATATAAAATAATTTATTTATTATGGTATTTTGAACAAAAAACATATTAATTATACATTAAAAATTAAAAATATCTTACATTGTTAATTGACAGTAAAACATTTTAGAGCTATAATACAGTTTACATTGCAACAAGTAAAAAAGTGTGAGAGAATTACCAATTAAACTAAGACTAATGGCAATACAATCACTTGTTAATGATCTTAATTCAGTTATTAATGAACTTTAGAATACTTATTTTTTTATGTAAGGTTTCAACGTAATTTTGCAAAAAGTATTGCCTAATCTAAGAATGTACAACAGTTTTTTAAAGTGTAGATTTTAACAGGTATTTTAGGCAAAAAATATTGAGCAACATCTAAAACTGTTGCCCATTATAAAATATGCCACATGTTTCTGCCTGTTATAAGGATTCTTCCTATAGTCAACAACATAAGATCGTTACCCATTATGATTGGCAACAGATGGAATTTCTACCCTATCCTTCTGTACTTGTCATCCCACCCCAATTTAGCTTTTACTTGGCGCCTTTTTCTTTTTTTAATTTATGTTAATTCATTTAATCTAATTCACGGTTAACAAATAATGTTAGTTAAAATTTTAAATTTTTAAAATTTTTATCTTTTTATTTATATCTTCATATCTTGATTATAGTTGTTAATTAGGACTGACCTTTGAAGGGTCAGGGTCTAAATAGATTGGCCCTATTAAGTTTGATTATATGTCAGAGTTTCATTTGGTTAGCTCGGTCTTGGCCTTTGAGGTTGCCCTATATTTTTTTATTTTTTAATTTAAATTTAAAAACATATTTAAAATCCCAAAAAATTTATTGCAGATAACATTAAATTTAAAAAAATAAATTTAAGTCAATGTATACAACAAAAAATTTAAGTTTAATAAAAAAATAACAACATCACAAAATTAACATCAATAATAATCATATTTTACTAGCATCATCAGCTAAATTTTGAAGATTTTTATTATCATCAACATCAATCTAATTTCATCATTTTCTTATAAAGTCTCATCAGTGCCAAAGACATTAAGTTTTTCATATATTCCTTCTTATCCTAGTAAAATGAGGCTAAAGTTTTAGAATTAGTATATGATTTGATTTTTTTAATGTTAAAATTTTAAAAAATTATAAAAGGGCTGGCTCTTTTATAATTTAAAAGGGTTGGCCCTTTTATTTTAAGACTTAAAAGGGTCATTTTGAACTGAATTGTAATTTTATACTCTAAAATAGTGATCCGACCTTGTAATTTTTTTTTAGCTTAAAATGGTCAAGCAATTGACGGCTTTATCCTTAATAATAGTAATCAACATTTTAATGCATATAATTTTTTTAAAAAAATAATAAATAAGGTAGGATTACAATTAAAAAATAAATGTAAAATTATTCAATGCGCTAAATTTCAGATCAGAAAATATTGCGATTCAATGAATTAAAGAAAAGAACACAAAGGTCTCTCTCTGCTAATAATACACAAACCTTTCCTCCAGTGCACAAGATCAAATTCCTCCAACCTCTTTGAGTGTGTCTGAATCGCCGTCTTTATGGAATCCAGCGAAGATAACTTTGATTTTTTGATGATCAAATTTGAAATTCCTTTCTTTCATGTGCGTGAAGGTCGATCATTTACTCATGGGCCTCTCCTGTCGATTTCTTGTTTGTGGGTGTGTCGCTATTTATTTCTCATTAAACTCTCTTTCACTTAGGTATTAGGGTTTTTATCTATCTTTTAATTATTTTATAAAAATAAATTCTACTTCTATGCTAATTTTTTCTCTCTACAGCTTGTTTGACAATGCTTATTTTGGCTACTATTATGTAGGCCATAAATTTGAAGTTGGGGAATGGGATTGGAGGTGTTTGTCTTCTCTGTAATTCATAACACTGTAAAAGACTAACCAGTGAGTTTCAATTTATTTCTTACATTCAAGGTTGTAAACAGGCATGAGCTTTGATTTTTGTCTTGGTTTTCTCGTCTTTGTTTTTTCCTTGGGGAAAGTCCAAATGGGATTGATTGTTGACAAAATTGCCTTGCAAAATTTGCACCCAAAGAATATCTTATTTGCCTTTGTTTGCATTGGCTCTTTCTCTTTTCTTCTTTTTTTTTTTGAACAGACTCTTTCATTCTTTTCTTAAACTTAGATATTATATTGAGAAAATGACAATAAAATCTTTTTAAATTATATAAGTGATAATTTGATCTCTTAAAATGTTATAATTTTACTGAAGTCTCTAGAGATTTTTCTATCTATATAAATGACCAAATTACTCTTATTAAAAATAAAATAATTTATAAATTTTGTTTAAATAATTACAAGTTTTCTTTTGATATTCGCAACAATGTAATAGCAAATTACAACTTCACATGTTAAATTTTTGATTTGTTGTTACATTGTTGTGAATATAAGAAGAGAAGTGATTATTTAAATAAAACTTGTGAATCATTTATTTTCAATAAGGGTAATTTAATCATTTATATAAATTCATTAATAACAGAAAATTCCTAAGGACTTCAATGAAATTATAGTATTTTAAAAGATTAAATTATCATTTATATATTTCAGAGGATTTTATTATCATCTTTCTTATTATTTATTCTTACAATTATATTTATTGCGTTTGTTGGATATCTTCGAAGAATTAATTGATTTTTCTTTTTATTATATGAATTCACTTTCTCCTTTTTCTCAAGGGTTACTGGACTTGATGTTGATTATGCTAGGAAGAAGAAAATCCTGCTTCTTGAAGGAAAAAGGGAAGTCAATTATTGTAACCTTCTAATTTCAATCTTTGCAATCCAAAGGCTAGTTTTATGTGTAGCTTGTAGAGGTTGCATTGTACAAGGATTGATTTTAACCCATATGCTTAGGTAACTTGAATAGATACTTGACATGTGAGAAGATGCATCATACATCCATTTTCATTTGGAATTCCACAAGTAAAAATGTGAAGACACACTTGAATGCATATTTCTTGCTATTTCACTTGAACGCATATGATCTAACGATATTAATTCATATTTGATTAGAGTTTTACTAGATTTAGGTATAACAAAATTTACCCGACTACCTACATGAATTTAAATTACAATAGTCTAGACTATGGTCCACAACAGATGCACTAAAGAGAGGGAGAGGAAGAACAAATTAGAGAACTGTTTGTTTTAAGGTGTGTTCTATTTCCTACCACCTATTCCTATTTATAGTAGAGGGGGAGGCCACCTGCAAAAAGAGAAATCCAATCAGTAATAATTTATCTCATTATGGAAGAAATAAATTGATTGCAATAATCACCATTATTGCGGAGGATTACTTCTCCTTTTAAAATTCAATTAGAACTTATTCAAATTAATTTTAGATTTCAATCAACTCATCATTATTGAGTTTATGTCATGTCCCATTGATGGCTCATCAAGGATGGATTTTATGTAAATTCTAACAATGGTCAAATATGATCAATTTAGCTATTTCACTTCCCTATCTATTTTAATGTGCATCTTTCTTCCAAGTCAACTTGCTAGAATGATGCTTCTCGGTTTTTATAAAATTACTTTATCATTTGGCTCTTCTAATTATGTGTCAATTGTCCTAGGAAACTTCTGGTGTCTCTAAGAATTTTCCATTTGAAGTTTCTATGATTTATTCCATGTGTAAAAAAGTTTCAATCGTCTAGATTAAAAATCACAAGAGATTTTGCATAATCCAATCGCAGGATCAAAATGAGTGAGTTGTCTCCTGATATTTGTTAACAATTAACATAATCTCTTCTTGATCTGGTTGCTCAATATTCCCTCCGTTTTAAATTATAATACGCTTTTAATTAAAAGGGAGTAATTTTTAAGCACATACTACATTCTTATTTTATTTTCTTTTATGCAGATTAGCCAAAAAATATGAAGGGACATACCACATCAAAGATAAAGCTTCCATCACAGCAAGATCAAGACCACAACAAAGTGATAGCGACTTTGGCAAACAAAGCAATTCAAGACTTTTTGGAAGTTTTATATTTGTTAATGTTAGTGGTTCAGCTAAATTTTGAGAGTTTACTCTTTTATTGGTTCTTGAACATTGTATTTAAGGCTGATATTTTGTATGTTGATATTGGTTAACATTAATATTAGAATTATGCAATTATTGGATCAAATTTCTATTCATTCGATCAATATTTTTTATTTTATTTTTAGGAGAAATGATGAAATTCCATTTATTGTAAGTCATATTAAGTAATATTGTTTTAATAGAAAATAATAATAATTAGCAATAGAATATTATAGGCAATAGGTACAGTCTGTATTCATTATTTTGGTACCACTAATGATACAGATTACAATAAGCAAGCTTTTGCACCAGGCTCTCTTTACTAATTTTATTTGTTAATTTATCAATATTAATAGTAAATTATAAGATTTGTCAGTAATTCATAATTGATATTAATAAATTAATAATTAAAATTGACAATTTAAAAACTGATATTGCTACTTATAATTAAAAATTAATATCAAGTTTTATATATTATTAACATGCCAACTCATGTAATTTATAATTCATATTTGTAAATTAACAAGTCAAGTAAAAAAAATTAATAATTAATAATTATGCATAATAGATGAAGGGCATTTTGATCTTTTCATCATCAAAATTTTTTTAACTATTTTTCTTTAAATTGAATTAAAATTTTAAATTATTTTTAGACTTACTTAAAATTAAATCTCTTCCTTAATTCTTTAAAAAATTCTCCAAATTTTAAAAATCCTTGCTAGTTAATCTTTTTGATTTAATGTCAGTTTCACTTTAAAAATTTGGAATCTCCCATATTATGTCACATCATAAGTAAAAAAATATTAATAAATTATGGGTGTACTATATAAACATGTGAAAGACGTGGAAAATCAATGATTGGTGCAGAAGTCTCCTTATAATTAATAACTGGCACGGTAATGGTCGAATTAGGATCTAGGACAGATCCCACCCCAATGCGATCTCCTAGGTAAAAATTAATTAAAAACAAGCATAACGGAGCTGGCTTTTTTATTTTAAAATTTAAAAGAATTCTTTTAAATTTGAACTCTCATTTTATATTCTAAAATAACAGTTTGATCTTGTATTTTTTTTAGCTTCAAATGGTCAAGCAATTGACAACTTTATCCTTAATAATAATAATTAAAATTTTAATACATAAATTTTTTTAAAAAAATAATAAACTAAAAAGAAAATTAGTTTAATGATTTCAAAAATATAACTCTTATAAAATAATAATACACAAGCCTTTCCTCCAGTGCACGAAGATCAAATTCCTCCAACCTCTTTGAGTATGTCTGAAGAAAAGTTCAACCCCTCGCCGTCCTTATGGAATCCAGCGAAGAAAACTTTGATGTCTTGATGATCAAATTGAAATTCCTTTCTTCATGTGCGTGAAGGTCTCGTCATTTACTCATGGGCCTCTCCTGTCGATTTCTTGTTTGTGGGTGTGTCGCTATTTATTTCTCATTAAACTCTCTTTCACTTAGGTATTAGGGTTTTTATATATTTTTTAATTATTTTATAAATATAAATTCTAGTTCTATGCTAATTTTTTCTCTCTACAGCTTGTTTGACGATGCTTATTTTGGCTATTATTATGTAGGTCATAAATTTGAAGTTGGGGAATGGGATTGGAGGTGTTTGTCTTCTCTGTAATTCATAAATACTGTAAAAGACTAACCAGCAAGTTCAATTTATTTCTTACATTCAAGGTTGTAAACAGGCATGAGCTTTGATTTTTGTCTTGGTTTTCTCGTCTTTGTTTTTTCCTCGGGGAAAGTCCAAATGGGATTGATTGTTGACAAAAATGCCTTGCAGCTATTTGAAACATGGACCCAAAGAATATCTTATTTGCCTTTGTTTGTATTCGCTCTGTTTCATTCTTATCTTAAACTTAGATATTATATTCTTACAATTATATTTATTGCATTTATTGGATATCTTCAAAGAATCAATGGATTTTCTTTTTAATTATATGCATTCACTTTCTCCTTTTTCTCACTGGTTATTGGACTTGATGTTGATGATGCTAGGAAGAAAATCCTGCTTCTCTAAGGAAAAAAGGAAGTCAATTGTCATAACCTTCTAATTTCCCTCTTTGTAATCCAAAGGCTAGTTCTATGTGTAGTTTGTACAGGGTGCATTGTACAAGGATTGATTTTAACCTCTACACTTAGATAACTTAAATAGATACTTGACATGTGAGAAGATGCATTATAAACATCCATTTTCATTTGGAATTCTACACGTAAAAATATGAAGACACACTTGAATGCATATTTCTTGCTATTTCACTTGAATGCATGTGATCTAACGATATTAATTCATTGTTGAAAGAATATTAAATAAATAATAAATTAAATAAAAGGAGTTGGATTAGAGTTTTACTAGATTCAGGTATAGCAAAATCTATCCAACTACCTACATGAGTTTAAATTATAATAGTTTAGATTATGATGCATAGCAGATGTACTAAAGAGAGAAAGAGAGAGAGAGGGAGAACAAATTAGAGAACTGTTTATTCTAAGGTATGTTTTACTTTCAGCCACCTATCTCTATTTATAGTGGAAGGAAGCCACCTCCAAAAAAGAAATTCAATTAGTAATAATTTGCGTCATTATTAAGGGAATAAATTGATTGGAATAATTATCATTATTGCGAAGGGTTGCTTCTCCTTTTAAAATTTAATCAAAAATTATTTAAATTAATTTTAGATTTCGGTCAACTCATCATTACTGAGTTTATGTCACGTCCGACTAATGGCTCATCAAGCACTAATTTTATGCAAATTCTAACAATTGTTGAATATGGGTAATTTAGCTATTTCACTTCCCTATCTATAGTAATATGCATCTTTCTTTCAAGTCAACTTGCCCGAACGGTGCTTCTATTTTTTTCCCTAAAATTACTTTATCATTTGGCTCTTTTAATTATGTGTCAATTGTCCTAGGAAACTTCTGGTTCCTCTAAGAAGTTTCCATGTGAAGTTTTTATGATTTAATTCCATATGTAAAAAAGTTTCAATCGTGTAGATTGGAAATCGCAAGAGATTTTGCATAATTCAATCTCGGGATCACAATGAGTGAGTTATCTCTTGACATTTGTTAATAACTAACATATTCTCTTCTTGATTCGGCTGCTTAATCATTTTTAAGCACATACTACATTCTTTTTTTATTTTTATGCAGATTAGCCAAAAAATGAAGGGATATACCACATCAAAGACGAAGTTTCCATCATAGCAAGATCAAGACCATAACAAAATAATAGTGACTTTGGCAAACCAAGCAATTCAAGACTTTTTGGAAGTTTTATATTTGTTCATGTTAGTGGTTCAGCCTAATTTTGGGAGTTTACTCTTTTATTGGTACTTGAACATTGTATTTAAGGCAGATGTTTTTTTTTATGTTGACACTAGTTAACATTAATACTAGAATCATGCAATTATTAGATCAAAGTTCTATTTATTCGATCAATTTTTTTATTTTATTTTTAGGAGAAATGTTGAAATTCCATTTATCATAAATCATATTGAGTAATATTGTTATAATGGAAGACAATACTAATTAGCAATATAATATTATAGGCAATAGGTACAATCTGTGAATGAAAAGGCATCGCTTGGTAGACCGCTTTGGTTTGCTAGCTTAGAGATTTGATCTTCATCTTTCCATCTTAATCAATTGGTTATTAAATATCTTCGATTCTTATTTTTCGTGTCATTATTCTGTTGAATTTCATCTGGCAATCTAAGAATCTTCAAGTTCATCAAGGTGTTAGTCGGGACCTCACGAACTTTGTCAAATATTTTTGGTATCAATGTTTTCTTCTGGAGGACAATTGTGACTAGGGAGATACTTTGGCCTCATTTAAATTTCAGTTGGATATAATTAATTATAAAAATAATTGACTAATATGATTGATTTTAATTATAATTAATTATATTATAACGCAGTCTGTTTGTATACTAAAATTGATTTTAGTTGTACAAATTACTATAAAAGATATTACTTTTTAAAATTAAATTATTAATAAAGTTGTATTTAATATTATTAAATTTGTAAAACTTTATTCCAAAAGTAAAATATATTATTTAACAGTAAAATTAAATTTTAAGTAACCTCCCAGAGCTTATTTCGAAATGTGATTTTAACTCAATAATCAATTATAGATAAATTTTCTGTTTGGAAAATTTTTGTTAAAATATATTATTTTAGCTCAAATAATTGATTATTATGCTGTCCAAACAGGTTGTTTATCTAGTTCAAAAACCTTAATACACAATCAGGCCACTGAGATTTCCTCTATTTCATTTGACTGGATAATTGCTACTCCCCCATTAAAAAATGTAAGATATTTTTAATCGAATTTCACTCTTAATAAAACAGTTATATGTTTTCAAAATAACTCTATTTTTTATATTTAATTTTATTTAATAGAGTGTTTCATCCTAAAATAAATATAAAGTGATTTATTTAATAGAAGTATTTTTTAAAAAGATAATAATTACACCTTGAAAGACTAAAAATATCTTACATTTTTTAATATTCAATCTCTCAAAAAAAATTTTATATTTTTAAATGGAGAAACTTAAAAGAAGGAGTTTCATAATTTTTTAGATTGCTTTCTTTGTCCATAATCAATTTTTGAAAGGATGTCTTCAAGAAGACAAGCAGTGGTACTAATATATTCTGTTTACTTTGTTTCTGTAACGCATTTTATTGTGTTACTAATATTGACTATCACTTGTTTCCAATTGGTTCTGAGTGTTTGTGTCACTTGCCACAAGAAGAATCTTTTGCACCAGGCTCTTTCTAGCAAGCTTCAACATAATGTTTTGCTTTAGGATATCCAACTTCTACTAGCCCGTTTTAATCCTGCAAGCTCCCATGTTTCTTTCTGACAATGATTATTTATTTTCTATTTTCAGATTTTTTCCACAGTTTAACCTTAACATTGTACCTTTGTAATCTTTTGTGGTATCTTTTTTTACTTTATTAATAGTGGCGGAGCTAGGATTTAAAAAAAATGGAATTTAAAATTAAAAAACATACATACTATAAAGTTTTAATAAATTTTAGGAGGGTTGGAAGTATGTAACACTTATATAATATAAAATTTTTTTATAAAATTGAGGGGGCCACGGTCCCTACTAGTCTCCTCTTCCTTTGCCACTATTTATTAATATATAAGTCCTTGACTTCTCTTAAAAATACTTAAAAAAAGAATTTAATTTTTAAGAAATTAAAATCATTATTTATTTTAGTTTTAAAAAAATATTACAAGATGAGTAAAATTATGTCTTTTAAATGTAAAAATAAATAATTAAAGTATATAATTGGGAGATGTTTACCTTTTACTGTTTAACACTAAGAGATAATTTTTGCCATCAATAGTTTATTTAAAAAAATAATTGAAGTATGCATTTCATTAGTCTACTCCAATTAGGAAAAAAAAAGAGTATGCATACTTTTAAATATTGATAGTGGATATCGTTTTCCTTGAAGAATAATAAAACACAAAAAAAAAAAAATGTAATTTGATACGTAACCTGCAAAGGAGACCACTGGCTTATATATATATATTCAAAAAAAAATGTGATTGACTAAAATATTGAATTAGTTTAAGATAATGGCAGCGATGACGTCAATGACCATATAATTAAACAAGCTAGTGGCAAATATATATATATATATATATATGGGAGGTTACGGGTTGAGCTCACTTACAATATCAAGTCATTATTGCGTTTCCCTCTAACACAAAATTAAAGGTCGAATTATAAATAAATAACCTCTGGGGACATCTTCCTTGATAGTTAAAACTTTATAATAAATAGTATATATTACAGATATTAAATCTTATTTATAGAGTGGAGAGAAAATAATTTTTTAAATTTTATTTTTAAGTGTGTCATTTAATTTTTATAAAAATTTTTTTACCCTCCAGTAAATATTGAAGGGAGAAAATTATATGCTATTAAAGTATGTATATTTATAAGAATAAAGTTGAAAATTTATTAAATTTTTAAATAGAGTTAATAAATTTTAAATTTTTTTTAATTTATGTAAAATATGTTAAAAATAACTAATAAAAAGAGCCAAAGGAGTATGTATATAAATGATGTGATCAACGAGTCTATATAAGAATATACTCCCTTCAATTTTTATTCTAAGACACATTTTAAAAATATTTTTTATTCTTAATATAAGGCACACAATAATTATTAATTACTCTTTTTCAACATGACTCATATTTAAATTTTAAAAATGAGAGAGAATATAATATAAATTTTAAAAAATTTATTTAAACAAAAATAAAAATAAAAATTTATTATATTTTTAAATAAAATTAATAATTTAACCATTTCGCGCGCGCGTATATATATATATATATATATAAATAATATGACGGCACTCGCGCGGATTTGGCGGCAGGTGAGAAAATGGACGTTGATGGGAGAACGATGGAAATTGAAAGTAAAGGGGAGGCACAAAGCAGAGTCTCTGGCCAAAGGAGGGGGCAAAAAAAAAAAAAAAACAAAAACAAAAAACACACACACACACACACAAAGCAGATCAGGGGCAACATGGGAGTTATCTTGATTTGATATTTACAAAGTTTGGGGTCAAAAGTGTAATTGTATCCTCCTCAAATTACCCTTCCGTAACCTTGCTGACAAGATAAAACACTGCTCTGATTTCACCGGGGGAATAAAAACAGTTAAAAACACTGCCCTGATACATAATTGTAAACTGCTGGTGAAAGAAAGGATCAATGCTCAAGTAAATAAATAAATAAATAAAAATAAAAATAGATAAATTCTTTGCTCTTCAAGTCCGTTTCCAGAGTCTCCTCGCATTTTCTCCTTGCTTTTCTCCATAAAAGCTAAGGAGGACTTTTCTCTTCATACCAGTTTCAGACCCAGCAAAGCAAGCAACCACCGTTAACGTTTTGCTCTGAATCTGGAAAAAATGCATTTCCATGGTACTCTACACTACTACGCCTCTTCCTCTCTACCTTCATCTCTTCTCTTCATGAATTTGGCATCTGTTTGTAGTCTTCACTCACTCACTCTCTCTCTCTCTCTCTCTCTCTCTCTCTCCAGATGGCAACAGAGTGGATTTCTCTCATATGTTCGCCGTGTCTTTCGCCGGATTAGTTGCCGCCACTCACGCCTTGCGCTACAGGCATGCAGCGTCGAAGCAGTTGGAGAAAGACAACGAGATCATCCCGAAGCTGGAACGAACAGAATCTGGCCGAGTCGGAAAGCTTGAGAAGTTCTCCCATTATGTCGGTACGTCGTGCTCGAACACAAATTTTGAACCGAATAATGAGATTTTGAGATTAGGATCTCTCTGTTTGTGTTTGAAAGAGTAGGTGGTTGATTTTATCCTAATCTCATCTAAGTTTCTTTTATTCGATTCTTTTGGTTGAATCTCAAGTTGACTGAGTATCATAGTCTCTTTCTAACTCTACATGATGCGGATTGGGGAGGCGATCGATTTGTCACACAGATTTATAGCACAGAACCTCTCACATTTGAAAGGGTTAACAGTGATTACAATTCGTTTGATAAAATGAATTCGAATTAAGAGGGCGAGGTTCTTATTAATGACTTGATTATTCTTAATTAGTTTATGTTTATCATTTATGCAATTATCTAAAGAAAGGATAATAACTAAAAAGTAAAAACTACTGGTCAAAGAATCAAAGAAACTAGTAGAAAGCTATTCATGCTTTTTTATTCAGTAAAACTGGAAAAGGCGAAAGAATAGCGAAACTTTATGCTTCTGTATTTTCTCTTTGATGGGACTCGAAATGAACCGTTGCGTGTGGTTAGAGAATCACAGATAGACATGAACTGAACTGTGTGTGGATCAATAATTTGCAGCTAGGCAAATGGGATTTGAAAATCCTGCTGAAGTCCCTGGGCTATGCAAGTTAGCTAATGACTTCCTGAGAAAAGCCAAGGATTTTGAGGAAAGCGTGTATGAATATTTTGATAAAGAGCATGGTGCTGAATCTCTTCATGTCAAGTTGATTCATGAGTTTGACAGATGCATGCTCACATACCTTGCTTTTCACTGGAACCAAGCTTCTGCTTTGATTAGCCAGGTAACGTCATGTTTTTAACTAATTTAGCTGATTTATTTAATTAATTATTCCTAATCGTATTTTAGAAAAACATCGAAAACTACTTATTGGTCAATTTTATTTTTTGTCCCAGTGTTTGAAAAAAAAATATTTTAGATAAATACTAGCCGAAAACAAGCTATATTATAAGATTTGTATGATCAATTTCGAAGAAAAATTAAGAGGATTCGGAAGTGCGATTTTTTTCCATCTATTTTCTCTGAACTTGTTAATTTTAAAGATGTAGCATGTGGTCAAATACAATATTCTGGGTCTAAAAATGAACGACATAAATAAATAATCAAACTCAAGATCTAAACACTAATTTCGCGAGGGCAATTCTTACGTGAATAAAAAATTAGAGGGATTGAATGATGTGAATGCGTTCCTCATTATTTTTTCATTTTTCTTTTTGGATTACGATTCTGCATTCATGATCTTGATGATAACATACTTTGTTTTCTCTTTCTGTCTATAGTGATATTAGAAATACTCCAAAACAAGTTGCAATTTTTCAATACGTTTCAATAGCATGTTGGGCACACGAATGAAGCTCAAAATGTCATTAAAGAACTAATTATTGATATCTTTGGATTTTCTTTTTCTCTCCATTGTGATGAGGATACAAAAAAGTCATTGTCATGACTGACACCAAATAAAGATAATACTAGTGTTTTTCTTTTCTTTTCTTTTTTTTGGTTGAAACCAAATAAATAAACATAATATGAAAGTTTTATACAGATAGTTTAAGAAATTATATGAAATTGATTATAAAAGTGTAAAAATTCGTCAAAACTAATTTTTTTGAAATATACTCAACTTGGCCTGGAACATTTGGATGTTAGGAACACAAATCAGAACAGTAAATTTTAAGCAGCTTTCTAAAGATAGGCCACCAGACAATATTATTGATCATTGATTCAAACTTATGAAGATGAACTGTTGTCTTTAGAAATAATGAAAAGTTGGTAGTTTAAATAGCTTGTTAATTTATTTTTGTAATTACAATTAATGACATGTAATATTTTGTTAATTATCCATGATTAGCAGTAAAACAATTTTTTTTGCTATAGTGGCACTCTAATCTTAACATGATTTAGTATGTTTATGGTTAATATAATTTATTTTTACAAATTTTTGGGGTTTAATTGAATTGCATCGAAAATTAATATGTTTTTGGGGTTTATTACTTTCTTTTTGGGTTATAGGCATTAAGCAGCGAGTCTGGGAAGAAAACTCAGCTGCAGGGGATGTTTTGGGCAGCTACGAGGTGACTCTCTCGCCCCCTATTTGCATTTGATACTTTTTTATAGGTATAGTTTAATGAAAAGTCTTTACGAGCCATAAAAAATTTCAAAATTTATATTTAAAATAATCGGTAGGAACAGTAGATGTGATTCTCATGGCTTGAGATTGATTGACTAATGCCGGCCTAGAGGATCCAATTAAGTTCGGTTACTGGCACTAAGAAAATAAGGTGGTGCATGCATTGCACTGAAAGACTCATCAATTATGGGAATCATATTGCTTAAAATTTGAAATAGTATGATTTGATATAAATTTTATATTTTATATTGATATTAATAATTTCTTGAATGGTTATAAACGTAGGATTTATTTAAAGAGTTAGTTTTTATTCTTAATGTAAGACTTCGATATCTTTTACCTCCTACATTGAATTTTTACCCCATGTCATTCTTATTTATGGCATTATTTTTCACTGTAAAAGAGAATAGTAAATAAACTGAATTAAATAGCAGGGATATTTTAGAAAAACTATCACAAATTCTCAAAACATAAATAATAAATAAACCAAACTTCAGAGGAAAAAAACTAACTAAACTCATTTTTTTTAATGTGAATTAAGTAACAAGCTCCTGCATTTATTGTTGGAGGTAATATTTAAATAATTTTTGAATGGGACCTTGTAATGGCATTAAAATAATGTTTAATATAATAAAATATCAGAAAAATAATGAGGGAAGGATATTATAATTACTGAGAAAGAGCTGAATTAGGCATAAATTCTTTTACACTAATTAGGTAGGCAAATCACTGGTTATTACTTACTAGTTTGGGGGACCACCGGACCACTAAAGGAGCACGTGATAGTGTACTCATGCATGGCTACTTTTGGTCCCGGTGACACCAACCTCTGAAGAGGGATGAAGGGGAGCAAACATTCATGTTCTGCATCTACTACTCCCAACGATGTTTAATGAATAGTTGTAGTAGTAGTTGCCAGCTGGAACGGATGGTAATTATAGATGATATCTTTTTCGGATATTTTAGGTGTGTCATATTCAAAGTAATTTATTACTAATGCAAAAAGAAAAAGGGACAACCATGTGTCTTTGTTTTGTCATCACTAGAGATGCTGGCTACACAATGCATAGTATTGCATAATATCTATGGATTTTTTAGCCAGAGAATATCTATGCAAATTGGAATCTAGGATTTTTTTTTTCTTTTTAGGGAAAAGGGACCACTCTTGTTATCCCCACAAAACAAAATATCAAGCGTCCTTTCTTTTTTTATAATACCTTTTTATATAAAAATGAGAGGGTAATATATAATTAGGATATTTTCGTTTACGCGTCAATAGTATGTTTCTACGTACTTGCATTATCTGAAATTGAGATATATAGTGCATGTTTTGATTAAAAACTTTTGCCACTGAAAGTTAGAATCAATTGAGATTAACAAGCTAAGGTTAAAAAAAAAATTTATAATTTTGACGTAATTTATGTTTAGATATTTTTTTAAATTGATTTAAAAGCCAGTTAGGGTCAAAAATGGATATAAGTTTTGTTGTATATATTTTTGTGATTGATTTAATATTTTTTTAAAATTACAATTTTTTTTTAAAAAAATAGATTATAAATATAAAATACATTGATAAATAAAACATCTTTATTTTTAAAAAATAAAATTAAATGATAAAATTTAAAATATTCTAAAGTTAAAATAAATTTTGACAGTACTCATCTCGCAATATTACACTTTATCTGTTAAAAAATATAAAATTTTTTTTGAGAAGGTAGATATTAAAAAATATAAGGTATTTTTAATTTTTTAAGATGTAATCTTTATTTTTTTTTTTCAAAAGTGTCCTTATTAATGAATGATTTTATATTTATTGTAGGGTGTTTAATAGGGATAAATATAAAAAGATAGGGTTAGTTTGAAAATAGATAACTACTTTATTAGGGGTAAGATTTAGTTAAAAATATCTTATATTTTTAAATGGAGGGAGTATATCTTTTTGAATGAATCTAATATTAACTTTTCATTGCAATTCTTTTACTTTCCACCTCTTCCCCTCTTTAATTTTTATTTTCTCTTTGTCCATCCTCATCTATCTTTTTCCATCTATCTCTCTCCATCTCTAACTTTACTCCCAGTTCTTAAATTTTCTCAATCAGTGACGAGCTGTTTGACCTCAGGCATTGAGCTTTCTCCTCTTGTTCACAGTGGCTGAGAATGGAGACAAATTATCTTGGCCATAATAACAACACCGAGAAAGGATAGACTAACAAATTTTAAGATGCATTTAATGCCCCAATGTTTTCCAAAGCCAAAGCTAGGTGAGAAAGTTAGGAAGAATGGCTTCACTCGAAACGCTCGTTTACTTGCCACTGGCACCGAGCTTTCACATTTTTCTTACCCAAAATATGATTTAAATTTATCCAATCAGCTTTTTGCCCCCCAACCTAGGTTGGAAGCCACTAAAAGAGCGTTTGGTGGCAATCCAAACATACCTGCAAATTTTTTTGCAGTTTTCTTTCAAGTATTTTTCTTCATTTTATTATTTTTTTATAAAATATAAAATCTTCTCTTTCTTGATTTAAAAAAAGTAAACTTCATAAAAATTTACAAATATCAATTTCAAATAATTTAAATCCATTTCCATGGACTTACATCTTCTGAAGTTGATATATGTGAATTTTTGTGAACTTTTCTTTTTTAAAATATTTTTCCTCATTTATTATTTTTTATAAAATATAAAATCTTCTCTTCCTTAAAGAGAAAAAAAAGAAGTAACCTTTACATAAATTCACAGATTCACAAATATCGATTTCAGAGAATTTAAATATGTTTCTATAGACTTACATTTTCTGAAGTTGAGATATGTGAAGTTTTATAAAGTTTTCCTTTTTAAATATTTTTTCTCATTTTATTATTTTTTATAAAATATAAACCTTTTTTTCATTATAAAAGTAAACTTTAAAAAAATTCACTGATATTAACTCGAAATGATTTAAATCCTGTTTATATTCTTTATCTATCATGTGCTAGGCTAGCCGTAGATTCATGTAAGGAAAGACAGTTTTTTTAATGCATTACTTCTCATTTTTGTTTAGTATTTTTAATTAATTTTATATTTATACTTTACTTATTTTAATTTCGTTGAAAAAATAATCCTATATGGAACTTGAATATTGGGGCCGCCCCCCGGAGGGGGGGGGGGAACTTGTGCGTGCGCCTGCCTGTGACTGGAGTGTAATGGGCTGATATTGTCTCATAGGCCCATCTCGTTGTTTTCAACGAGACCAATCGTCGTATTGGGGGTCCCCCCCGGGGGGGGGGGTGGTGTGGGGGACACTGACTGTTTTTCTTCTGGGTGGGCAGACATATTAGTTTTTAACTTAAATAAATCCAAATATTTATGGTTAATTAAATTTCAGTGATTAAAAAATTTCTAAATTAAAACGTAATCTCGCCTATCCTATTCTTGTTAATCTAAACATATCTTATGTATGATATTAAGCAGTGGCATTTTTTATTTTTTATTTTTTGTTTGGATTGTTTGTGAGAAACTTTAAATTAAAAACTACAAAAAGAAAGAAAATGAAAAAAAACAGTAATTATTCTATAAGTAAATGAAATAAATGAAGAGGAAATTGTGGTGTGCGCAGGAAACAGAGGTTTGAGACAGTAACAAATGATTTGAAGGTAACAAGGGTGTTCTCTACGTTGGTGGAGGAGATCAAAGTAATCAATGGGGCATCCCAATGTAAAGGTGTCATGGTTCCAATGGCCCTCAGTGAGAGGAGTCCTGTACTGCTGCTCATGGGTGGTGGAATGGGTGCTGGCAAGAGCACTGTTCTTAAAGACATTCTCAAAGAGTAATCATCTCATTTCTCCTATTATTATTTAATTGAGTATATGATGTTTGATGCTGCCTAGTTAAATTCAAGTTTTGTTAAGCTCAATTGAGAATAACTTTTTAAAAGATTTTTTTTTTTCATCCACACGAACTTCAACTCTAGATCCCACAATCATAATCTTCACATCTCATATTATTCACACAAGGTTTTGAAATGTTTGTTATTCTAACGGATAATTAATTAATAACAATAATTTAAAAATTCAACATTGGATCAAGTTGAAAATTTAGATAAAAATGATTTACGATTTAATGATTCAATTATGATTAAATTGAGAGTGAAATGTTTTTCTAGATATATATGTAATACATGAATATATGTTGTAATTCTAATTATAAATATTGCAAAATATTATTTTTTAAATGTATAAATAAATATCTAAAAGTATAAATGTTATGCGAGTAATATCATTTAATTACTAAAGCATTGTCAAGTTAGTCCCCCCCCTCCCCAAAAACAAAAAAAGGATAGCTTTCAGTTTTACCATTCAAGAGAGATAAGTTTGCTCAAGCTTTGTAGACTCACATATCAAATGGATTTGGCAGGCCATTTTGGGTAGGAGCCTCATCAAAAGCTGTGGTAGTTGAGGCAGATGCTTTTAAGGAGTCTGATGTTATATACAAAGTCCTTAATTCTAGGGGCCACCACGATGACATGCTCCAAACTTCTGAATTGGTATATTCCTAATTCAACTTCTTCGCATAATTATTTTGCCTATTAATTCTATAGCAGTTAGGGGGAACGATGTATATTAATTTGATGTTATATAATTACTCATTGAGGTTTAGGGCTCGATAATATATTATTATTTTGAATGATATTTAATTCTTTTGATAATTTCTCACTATTTCAATATATTGCTTTTTAACGTCAAATTTAAATTTCATGTTATCTAATAGTGAAAGCAAGAATGTATTGTACAATTTAGTGCATTCATATAATTGAGTCCAACCTAAGCTTAGGGTTACATTGTGAGTGGTTTTATAATAATCTCCTAGTCATATTGGAGGTAGATTATTTTTCTTTTCTTTTGTTTTTTAAAATGCAGCTATGGGGTTATATTGTAATTGGAATTTCATCGACATAATTTTTTTCCTCCACAAGTTTTGAATCCATGTTGAAGGAGAATTGAGTCTTGCTCAATCTGACCCAACGATTTGGCATATTAGATGTAGTCATGTAGATTGATTGAAGTGTGCATAGATGGATTCAAATACCACATTAACATTAAAAACTTTTTAAAATTTTGAGGTATTAAAAAAGAAAAAAAGCTAGACGATGTTTATTATATTATTACACATAATATACAAGTGGGGTGGTTTAATTGGAGAAGGGCTAAATGAGTTATTTGTAATCGTAAAGTACTCGATAAGCTTAAAGGACAGATTTATCAAACTGCTATAAGACTAGCAATTTTATATGGTAGTGAATGTTGGGCTTTGATGGGGCAGCAAGAGCATAAAGTTGGAGTAGCAGAAATGAAAATGTTAAGATGAATGTGTGGATATACACGTAAAGACAAAATTCGAAATAAGTGAACACAGGAAAAAGTGGGCGTGGCTCCTATTGAAAAAAATGGTAAAAAATCATTTGAGGTGGTTCGAATATATATAAAAAAGACCATAGGAGGCACCTATGAAGAGAGTGGAATAGATGACTTTGAGCCTTGTCAAGAAAGGTAGAAGAAGACTGAAAAGAACCTTGTTGGAGGTTGTTGAGCGATACCTTTTAATTAATAATATTTCTAAAAATTTAATAAATGATAAAGTACAATGGCATCATATAATTCATGTAGCCGACTTCACCTACTGAGATAAGGCTTGTTGTTGTTATTGTTATTGTTATTGTTGATGTTTGTTATATTATTGAGGAAGACTAAAGATAATATTTATGGAAATCGTTGAACGAAACCTCTTAATTAACAATATTCTTAAAAGCTTGGTTGATGACAAAGTATCATATAGCCGACTCCACCAAATGGAATAATGTTTGTTATTGTTGTTGTATACTAAACGATGCTCAATTGATAAATGTATTCAAACAGGTGCATCAATCTTCAACTAATGCTGCATCATCGCTGCTAGTGACAGCACTAAATGAGGGGCGAGATGTGATAATGGATGGCACCTTATCATGGGAGCCTTTTGTGGAGCAGACTATCGACATGGCAAGGAATGTTCACAAACATAGATACCGCATGGGAGTAGGCTACAAAGTTGCCGAAGATGGGACTGTAACTGAAAACTACTGGGAGCAAGCTGACGAGGAAGGAGATGCTAATGGAGAGTCAGGCAATAATAGAAAGCCTTACAGGATAGAGCTGTGTGGTGTGGTCTGTGATGGTTATCTTGCAGTTGTTAGAGGCATCAGGTACACACACGTTCAAATCCATCTCTTGGTCTAAGTAGTTTCAATTATACATGGTTTCAAAATCAGAGCCTCACATAAAAAGTGTTTATAGTTTTTGTTTGGTTTGGTTCGGTTCTGATTCGGACAAAAACCAAACTGAACTAAATTAATTGTTTCAATTAAGCTTGAGACCTATTCGATTTTTCACTTGATTGTTTTGGTTCAGTTTTTTCAACTGTTTGGTTCAGGTGTGAATCAAGCTTGAATGCTTTTTTATTTTATTTTTCTAGTTTTTTTGTTGGAATCTAGCATAATTGTTGATAATTAATTTTAAAAACAAATCTCTTGAAGACAAGTGAGAAAAAATATCTCAAGATTTTTTTTACCACAATTAGCATCATCAACTCCTTTTTGGTTGAAGGAGAAGGAGGCAATCAAATAATATAAGAAATAATTTCTTTAAAGGAAAAAAAACTATTTCGTTCATGGACTTTGAATTTTGGGCTTATTGAGTGAGTGTGTGTTTATTTTAAAATATTTACATTAGGTTTAAATGTATTTTGAGTGAAATTACATAATATAAAAATTAAAAAGGTGTAGTTTGGTTTAGATCATGCTTTTCATGCTCAAAAGTCAAAACCGAAGCATGAACCGAACCACCCGGTTTATAATGTTAAAAAAACCGAAATAAACCTCATTTCTAGTCTGTTTTGATCGGTTTTTTTGGCTTTGGATCACTTTATTTTGGTTGTTCGGTTTTGAATATACCCTTACCTCCAGTATTGCAGGACATATGCAAGGCTCACATAAACAAGTTCTATCTGGGTCTTGCCACTTTTCTATCTGATAAACAGGAAAAAGGATATTCATAGACTAGGTTGGATTTGGTTCCGAATCAAAGCCAAATTGAACCAAACGAATCAAGTGAAAGATTGGTTTGGTCTGGCTTGATTATACTCCCTCAGTTTCAAGTTATAGATATTTTTTAAGGAGTTTTTCCATCTCAAAATATAAAACACTTTGAATAGATTAAGGTTTCATTAAATACACCAATTCTAATATTACCTTCTCTCTTTTTATAATTAATTTCCATCACTTTTCTTTTAATATATTAAATGATGAGTATTTTGGGGAGTTTATATTTTTGTTTTGGAAATATAAGGTTGTTAAATGTATTTAATGAGGTTTATTGGTATGTGAGATTTTGTCTAAAAAATGTTTTATAATTTGAAACAGGAGGAGTAATTTGGTTTATGCTGTAAGAAAGTGAAACCAATTCTAAAAATGGCAAAATGCAATCTTCAATAATCACCCGAGAAAAAGAAAAACCTAATTATTAGTTCAGTTTGGTTCAGTTTTAACCAAATTGATTAGATTGGTTTTAATAGTTTTTTGGGCTTTATTTGTTCAATTTAGTCAAAGTTGATCCGATAAGTTTGACTGGATTTTAAACACCGGTAATGCAAATCAGTTTCATTGAATCCCTCGTTCATTCTGAGAACATGTAGATATCTCTGTTTATCTCTTAGTGGGTCATCGATGACTGATACAATAGATTGTTGTATGATTTAATTACCTCGATGACTAACCTGCCCCTTAGTATAACTGGCTCGTTTAAACAAACATTATAGTGAGTGTTGGGTTTCACATGCTAAAATTATGGATTTAGTAGTTTCCAACATGGAACCAAACGTACACTATTTCTTTTAAAATAGATCTGGTGCAATACTGTATAGGATCATTTTAAATTTTTGAAGATTTGAACTGACATTTTATTGAAATTATTGTTTGATAGGAGAGCTATCATGACAGGGAGGGCAGTGAGGGTGAATTCTCAACTAAAATCCCACAAAAGATTTGCTAATGCATTTCAAAGATACTGCAAACTTGTGGACCATGCTAGACTCTACAGCACAAATTCAGTGGATGCTCCACCAAAGGTAAAGTTAAAAGACAAGTTTATTGGTCATTACTATGTTGAAAATAAATGATTCAGAAATCTTCCCATGTATTATAGTACTCGTTTAGCATATAGAATGAAATGTGGAGAATGAACAAAAATAATCATGTGGATAATAAAACTTTTAATTCTTTAAGTTCGTCTTACTTATTGCTTTAGTCTCTCAAGTTTAATTTTTATTGATTTGGTCCTCTTTCTTAAACTTCCATGTTAGTTAGTTTTTAAACATAAATATGTAGCTAAATGAAAATAACTCTCATATTAACTTAATTTTTATCATTCTTGTCATTCACATTGTGTTTTGTTTTATAAAATTTCTGAGTTTGTTTCTTTTTCATATATAAATAATTACACTTCTTTTATTAATCTATGTAGTTGTTATCAATATTTTGTTTTCAATATTAGCATATTTTAACTGCGTTACCTTTTCTTTAAACATCAAGGGCCAAATCAGTAACTAATGCAAATTTTAGAAGCCAAATTTATAAAAATTAAACTTGAGAGATCAAATTAATAATTGAGTCAAAATTGAGGGACTACAAGTTCAATATCGCATACTTTCTGTTTTTCTTTTGCCTGAAAATATCCCATTATTGTGCATAAGAATTGCCCGTCGCTCTGAATTAAAGCAATAATAAAAAATATTTCTTATTAGGTAATGGTAATGAAAAGATAACAAACACTATAATTTTCATTCTTATATTACTAGGTGTACCGTCATTTATTACATGGAGCTTGATAGATGAATTACATAATTTGCAACTAGTGAACAATGTGACTTGCTTTATTATTATATTATTATTATTATTATTATTATTTATTATTATTTGTCAGGACTCATTTCCCACTTCACTCTTACAAGAAAGCGTTCCGATAAGTTCAACCTTAAAAAAAGCACTTTGATAAGTTCCACCTCTATTTTTTAGAATGCTTTTACATAGATGCCCCTTTTGTTGTAGTAGTAGTGTTACCATTTATTCTTAGGTGGAAAATACCCATTTTATGTTCTTAGCGAACAGTAATGTTATGAAGAGCTTCAGAATCACATGCTTGTAATTGTGTAGCTCATAGGATGGAAGGAGGGAGAGCACAACTTGCTTTGGATCCTGAGCAGATAATTTCTTAGAAAGAATAGCGAATTTGAATGCTGATGCTGATTCCATCTACGAACTCTACAAACCACCCAGCCCTGCTCTGGGGCCTGGTTCTATCTGGAATGGCATTGTTTTCTCTTCTTCAAGAGAAGGATCAGAAACTGTTGAGAGATTCGATTCAGAAAATAGAAAAACTCCCCGGAAACCAATAATTAATCAATCCATTGGTGCTTGGACCGAGGAGCTGCTTCAATGGCCTCATGAATTGGTGAGCTTCTATGAATTAGTGAGTTTAAGCGTGTTGACATGTCTATTTATGTACTCAACTTGTCCATATTTTGTTCGAAATATTGACGTGTTCAATATATATATATATATATATATATTCGTGTATCTTGTTCGGCAATCAAGGTTACTTATGATAGATGTGGATTGTGTCCTTGCTTTCATGTAAAGGTGTAAATAAATTCATGAATGTGAGACCTAGTTAACTAATTTTGCACCTTCTCATGTTCTCAACGTAAGACTTGGAGCTTGTTTTGATTACTGTTTCATATATATATATAATATAATGTATTATACAATTAGAAAATTAATTAATCATAATAATTATGTTTAAAAAATAAAAAATTAAAATAAAATATATTGTGTTAATCAATATAAACATACGTTAATTGTTTTTCATAATGAAAATTATGCGGGATAATTTTAGAAGATATGTAATTTTGCTTTTTTTTTTTTTTAAAAAAAAATCAAGAGTAGCAGTTTCTCTAACAAATAAAAACAAAGGGAGTACTATAATTTGCAAAATAAGGTTGAATTAAAAGCCAGTTAATTAAAAAAGTAGGTTTTATATATAATACTTAAAAAAGACATAAGTATGCAATTTGATAAGTTTGAGAAAAAATATCATAATTAAAATTAAAATTATGAAATAAAAAGAGGTAATATATTAATGTAGGAAATATTTTTAAATACTAAAAAAAATTAATTAGATCTATTTAAAGAATATATATATATATATATATATATATAATTAATGGGAAGTAAACGTGTTAATTTAAAAATAATAAACGATCAAGGAAATGTGGAAGGATAAATAGGATGTTCAATAATAACCTAATTAATGAAAACCTTCAAAATCTAATGGTTCAATTAATAGAGTATTCTTGCCATTTCCAAACAGTAATGTCAACATGATTTACATCTATATTCCTCAAAGGTTCTCAATCCCAAAAATGCATGAAATGGCTTGTCTCACAAGCTACACAACGAATCTATATCATCTCAATTTATGGATACAAATAGATCATTTTGAGCAAATTATCATTTCGATATATATTTATTTGATCAAGGTCAAAAATTTGCTAGGATAGAAAAAATAAGAGTTTATAGATTATTGGAACTAATCTAGGTGGTAAGAGTGAAATGGGATAACATATAATGTCCAGCGTTCAAAATACTGTGTTAAAAATAAAAAAAAAAAAGGTATACTGAAACTATTAGATCTTCAAGTTAGTTCCAATTATCAATTTGATCATTCAAATTTAATTTTTAATTGGATTTAGTGTTAAGTTTGTCTCATTTATCAACTTAATCCTCATTGTTTAAAAGATAATGTAATATTATTAAATCTGCTGACAGAGATAAGTAGTTACATAAATTAATAAAAAGATGTGTACTTATTTGGTAAAAAAAAGGATTAGAAATTTTCAAAAAAATTAAGAACAAAATGCAGCGTAACAAATATATTGATAAAAATTAAATTAATGTGCAAGCTAATTTGTTCTCATTTAGTTATATATTGGTCAACTCAACTCATCAATATACTTCACATAGATAAATTTAAAAGTTCATTTGTGTTTTCAAAACTTAAAGAACTAACATGATAATTTAAGAAAAAATTAAGGACCCAATCGATAAAAATTAAATTTAAAAATAAAATTGATAACCAAGATGAATTTGAAGGATTAAAAGTTTTATTATCCTAAAGAATTAATAGATAGAAGATGTAGCAGCAACCTATTAGAAGTAGTTGAAAAGCTAAATGATATATTTCTGTGAGAGCACTTTGCCGGCCATGGAATGGAATAATTTGTGAAACTAAAACTACACTCAAAATAGTAAGATTTCCCTAACGCTGATAATTAGTCAGTGTATAGTTGAAAAATACGACTGAATTAACATTATGAACAAATATATTCACACACCTTTCAACAGAGTCAGAACAATGCCCCTTGCTGCATGCTCATGGACAATGTCACTTTTCTGTGTTTTCTTTTTCAGAGATTCGATGAGATATGAGAGATTTTTGCATCCTTCATCATTGTGATTTCAATCTTTCAGCAGTTTGATGATATCTGAATCACATGAACCTTGATTTTGAACATCATATCAAACTTCTCATGTTGGAGAATGTAAACTACCACTTTCATCTTCATGATCGTTTTCACTATCGTATGTTTCCAGAAATGCCTCATCTCCTTCCTCGTTATCTTCAACTAAATGGAAAGAGGACACTGACTCATTTTTACAGAAAAATAACAGCAGTAACTATAACAGATCTCATCTTCATGATCGTTTTCACTATCATATGTTTTCAAATTTACATGAACTATCTTTAAAAGTAAAAAATAAATTACACAGATATTACATGAATTTTGGGAGTTTCCAATTAACTTTTTGTTTGGATGGATGTCTGTAACTTTTGAAAAATAAGGAAGTATGTATAATTTTAACCAAATTTAAAGAAAATCTGCATTGATTTTGAAAACTGAGGGAATGCTTGTGTGATTTCAACAAAACTCAAAGGTTATGTAATTACTTACGTTAAAAAAACAGAAATGAGTGTGTATGAGGATTTTTTTTTTAAAAAATTAGCAATTATAAGCAGAGAACAATTTTGGCTATTGGGTGAGTTAGGAAGAATGGGCACACAATCTAAACGTCCAGGTGATTTGAGTGTCTGATAAAGCTCATATTTTACAAAGACCATAAGAGGAAATCAAGGAAGGCAATGAGCTTAAGATAACATTATTGCTGGTTCAGATGTTTTCTCTTCCGGATCCTGGTTTAAAGGAAAAAGTAATTGATGGCCTAGTAATGCTTTAGAGTCCTAGTGACGTGTTAAGAGTCTTCAAAGGTAAGGGCTGTCTAGAGTCACTTTTTAGTCTTTAAAACTCCTCCTTGCCTAGAGAGAGGGGTGTGGAGTATTTTGAAAATTGTGAGTGACAAGGAGAGCTCTGGCCTCTCGAATGCCAAATGAGGTGTAGGAAGATATCTTTCTTCATCATTTGTTCATGTGTAGTTTATGTTTGGTGTGCTATACTAGGTTGTATTTTTGTTGTTTCATGTACTTTGGACTTTCAGTTCCTTATTTTTCTTGTAAATACACTACTCCATTATTCTGTTTAATCCCATTTGCTGTGTATTTTTCTTGTTTTAAGTTTATTAGTGTAGAGGGTTCCAGCAGTGTCCCTATGCGTTCAATACGAGTACGAGGGACAGAGGAGTATAAAATATAGATAGATAGATAGATATATATATATATATATATAGAGAGAGAGAGAGAGAGAGAGAGACCTTAGAGGAGTCGTCGTCGTCATCGTCAGTAGCATAAGCATAATCTAATTGTCATACAATGCTTCATCTCCACAGTCCCTTACCCTCTCCATTTGATCCTATGAAAAGTTGAACAAGCCAAATGAGAGGTGGCACCCAAAAGGGGTTGACATTAAAAGAATTTTTTTTTTTTTTTTGCAGAGATGCTAAAAGTATATGAAAGATTAGTTAGTCCATACTATTTCGCGCCTCTTATTTTCGCCACTTTACTTTCCAAAGAGGAAAATATGATTTAAGAGTGCCTGCAATACCAGAAAGAAATAACTCAGCAAAGAGCATTAGCTATAAGCATAAATAAAAAAAGCATTCGCACACCCAGACAAAAGAAAGAAAAAGAGGAATAGACAGACAGGATTATAAATAGATAGATACACGATCATGTTTTTCTCAATAGAAGAACTATTTCTCTCATGGAAGGAGAGTTACAAAAGGAAAAATAGGGATATACTCCACATGATGAATACTACAAAGCAAAATGGCTATTAAAGATTACTTTAGTTTACTAGAGGTTTCAACAACATTTTTTTCTTAGCTCGATGAAAAAAAAAAGGGCTTTTCCTAGGATTCTCTTTAAATAGAAATATGGAACAAAGTAACTAGAAAAAAAAATTTGTTATAGTCCACCTCTTCTAGATTCTAGAAGGATCATCCAAAAGCAGAATGTTTTGAATGCAGTCAGATAAAATGGCCGACATAGATGTTTATGGATGACTTTTTTTTGTCTTCCATTTGTTAATCTCTTCCATAAAGGAGATGAATGAAGCCAAAGTTTCAGGTTCAGTTCTGAATTAGAGAGATCAAAAATGATGAATTAACGTTTAATAACCCCTAGCCTTCCAAGCTAATTATGCCGTTTTGATTCTCGCTACCCACTTCTAGATGTGAATAATGAATCGGGATTACCAAAGGAAACAGAAGTAAATAGCATAACCCCACTTAAAGCAACAAGGGAAAAATTGCTCTCAAATGGTGAGATAGTGATCCTTAAATCCTAGTGATTCCAGTGTTTGTAAAGATACCTCGCGTCTTTGGAGCTCAATTGAACGTGCGAGAGCTTTTCTTTTGTCAAAGATTCTTGGGTCTCAAAGTTGAAGGTCTCTTATAGTCTTTTCCCCGGTATACAATTACAGCATATCCCTTTGACACTTGTCAACCGAAACTAAAATACCTCCAGACTCGGCTTCAAGTGCTAATGCAACTTTCTTCACCTGTTCAAAGGTTTTAACCTTTACCAGTATCTTCACAAGTTCACGATACTTCCAATGCAAGTGCATGTTCTCAATAGTACCATCAAAAACCCACGCCTACCTGCAATAATAAATTAGATTCTCATAAACAAGATATTATTAAGTACCTCAAGAGCCTGGTCACAACAAAGATGTCTTGTAATTCTTTTGAAGCATAGAATGTTGAGGTGGGGATTTAAGGTGGGGACCGTCAGAAGATCATTGTGAGGGAAAAGAGGAGAAAGCAGATAAAGTAATCTACAGGGCAGTTTTAGATTTCTGGATTAGATTGTCAATTTTTAGAAATCTAATATGCAGATAATTTTCCAATACCATATCTACAACTTATTGCTAATTTTCTGGAAAACCATAAATAAAAGTTAACTACAACAAATTCTGCCAAGAATTTTTCCCCTTTCACATCCATTTCCAGTAGCAGAGCGTTTAGTAAGGTCCAAATATAAAGTAAGAACAAAAATTCTAGATCAAGTTTTACCAAGTAGTAAGAAAGCTTTCATCCGCAATCCTAACTTGCGAAACATGAATCTCTCCTCGTCAGTTATGCTTTCAGGGTCTGGTTGGTGTTCTGATGGCTTCAAAGATTCCTCCACCTTAGCTAAAGCTCGCTCTGCTCTCATTACCTTTCTTTCAGCCTGGAAAGGAAAAATATTGGATCCAAATCAGGAAATCCTCAACTGGCATTACGTAATGGCATTATCCATATGCATTCGCTGCCAACATACTAGTGCTTAAGCCCTTGTCTACACCAAGATTCATTGATACTCTAAAGACTACTACCACTATGTTTTTCAACCTCCTTGCAATAAAAAGGAGACTTCACATTTTAATAATATTAAATGGTTTGGTCCAAATCAGTAATTTACTTTAGATAACTGGATCAACACCAAATTCTCCAGAATTTTTTAGTTTCATCAATATGAATTTTTAA
>NW_026555340.1:17573387-17630843 GCF_029017545.1 Prosopis cineraria | reverse complement strand
TGCTGATTCCATCTACGAACTCTACAAACCACCCAGCCCTGCTCTGGGGCCTGGTTCTATCTGGAATGGCATTGTTTTGTCTTTCTTCAAGAGAAAAGGATCAGAAACTGTTGAGAGATTCGATTCAGAAAATAGAAAAACTCCCCGGAAACCAATAATTAATCAATCCATTGGTGCTTGGACCGAGGAGCTGCTTCAATGGCCTCATGAATTGGTGAGCTTCTATGAATTAGTGAGTTTAAGCGTGTTGACATGTCTATTTATGTACTCAACTTGTCCATATTTTGTTCGAAATATTGACGTGTTCAATATATATATATATATATATATATTCGTGTATCTTGTTTGGCAATCAAGGTTACTTATGATAGATGTGGATTGTGTCCTTGCTTTCATGTAAAGGTGTAAATAAATTCATGAATGTGAGACCTAGTTAACTAATTTTGCACCTTCTCATGTCTCAACGTAAGACTTGGAGCTTGTTTTGATTACTGTTTTCATATATATATATATATAATGTATTATACAATTAAGAAAATTAATTAATCATAATAATTATGTTTAAAAATAAAATTAAAATAAAATATATTGTGTTAATCAATATAAAATATACGTTAATTGTTTTCATTAATGAAAATTATGCGGGATAATTTAGAAGATATGTAATTTGCTTTTTTTTTTTTTTTAAAAAAAAAAATCAAGAGTAACAGTTTCTCTAACAAATAAAAACAAAGGGAGTACTATAATTTGCAAAATAAGGTTGAATTAAAAGCCAGTTAATTAAAAAAGTAAGGTTATATATATAATAATTAAAAAAGACATAAGTATGCAATTGGATAAGTTTGAGAAAAAATATCAGAATTAAAATTATAATTATGAAATAAAAAGAGTTAATATATAATGTAGGGAAATATTTTTAAATACTAAAAAAATTAATTGGATCTATTTAAAGAATATATATATATCTATATATATATATAAATTATGGACAGTAAAAGTGTTAAATTTAAAATAATAAACACGATCAAAGGAAATGTGGAAGGATAAATAGGATGTTCAATAATTAACCTAATTAATGAAAAACCTTCAAAATCTAATGGTTCGATTATAGAGTATTCTTGCCATTTCCAAACAGTAATGTCAACATGATTTACATCTATATTCCTCCAAAGTTCTCAATCCCAAAAATGCATGAATATGGCTTGTCTCACAAGCTACACAATGAATCTATATCATCTCAATTTATGGATACAAATAAATCATTTTGAGCAAATTATCATTTCGATATATATTTATTTGATCAAGGTCAAAAATTTGCTAGGATAGATAAATAAGAGTTTATAGATTATTGGAAACTAATCTAGGTGGTAAGAGTGAAATGGGATAACATGTAATGTCCAGCGTTCAAATACTTGTGTTAAAAAGAAAAAAAAAAAGGTATAATGAAACTATTGAATCTTCAAGTTAGTTCCAATTATCAATTTGATCATTCAAATTTAATTTTTTTTATTGATTTAGTTGTTTAAGTTTGTCTCATTTATCAATTTAATCCTCATGTTTAAAGATAATGTAATATTATTAAAATCTGCCGACAGAGATAAGTAGTTACATAAATTCATGAAAAGATGTGTACTTATTTGGAAAAAAAAAAAGGATTAGAAATTTAAAAAAATATAAGAACAAAATGCAACGTAACAAAATATATTGATAAAAATTAAATTAATGTGCAAGCTCATTTGTTCTCATTTAGTTATATATTTGTCAAGCCATCAATATACTTCACATAGATAAATTTAAAAGTTCATTTGTGTTTCAAAACTTAAAGAACCTAACATGATAATTTAAGAAAAAATTAGGACCCAATCGATAAAAATTAAATTTAAAAATAAAATTGATAACCAAGATGAACTTGAAGGATTAAAAGTTTTATTATCCTGAAGAATTAATAGGATAGAAGATGTAGCAGCAACCTATTAGAAGTAGTTGAAAAGCTAAATGATATATTTCTGTCAGAGCACTTTGCCGGCCATGGAATGGAATAATTTGTGAAACTAAAACTACACTCAAAATAGTAAGATTTCCCTAACGCTGATAATTAGTCAGTGTATAGTTGAAAAATACGACTGAATTAACATTATGAACAAATATATTCACACACCTTTCAACAGAGTCAGAACAATGCCCCTTGCTGCATGCTCATGGACAATGTCACTTTTCTGTGTTTCTTTCAGAGATTCGATAAGATATGAGAGATTTTGGCATCCTTCATCATTGTGATTTCAATCTTTCAGCAGTTTGATGATATCTGAAATCACATGAACCTTGATTTTGAACATCATATGATCAACTTCTCATGTTGGAGAATGTAAACTACCACTTCATCTTCATGATCGTTTTCACTATCGTATGTTTCCAGAAATGCCTCATCTCCTTCCTCGTTATCTTCAACCTAAATGGAAAGAGGACACTGACTCATTTTTACAGAAAAATAACAGCAGTAACTAGTAACAGATCTCATCTTCATGATCGTTTTCACTATCATATGTTTCCAAATTTACATGAACTATCTTTAAAAGTAAAAAAATAAATTACACAGATATTACATGAATTTTGGGAGTTTCCAATTAACTTTTTGTTTGGATGGATGTCTGTGACTTTTGAAAATAAGGAAGTATGTATAATTTTAACCAAATTTAAAGAAAATCTGCATTGATTTTGAAAACTGAGGGAATGCTTGTGTGATTTCAACAAAACTCAAAGGTTATGTAATTTACTTACGTTAAAAAACAGAAATGAGTGTGTATGAGGATTTTTTTTAAAAAAATTAGCAATTATAAAGCAGAGAACAATTTTGGCTATTTGGGTGAGTTAGGAAGAATGGGCACACAATCTAAAACGTCCATGTGATTTGAGTGTCCGATAAAGCTCATATTTTACAAAGACCATAAGAGGAAATCAAGGAAGGCAATGAGCTAGAAGATAACAATATTGCTGGTTCAGATGTTTATCTTCCGGATCCTGGTTATAAGGAAAAGTAATTGATGGCCTAGTAATGCTTTAGAGTCCTAGTGACGTGTTAAGAGTCTTCTAAGGGTAAGGGCTGTCTTAGAGTCACTTTTTTGAGTCTTTAAATCTTCCTCCTTGCCTAGAGAGAGGGGTGTGGAGTATTTTGAAAATTGTGAGTGACAAGGAGAGCTCTGGCCTCTCGAATGCCAGATTGAGGTGTAGGAAGATATCTTTCTTCATCATTGTTCATGTGTAGTTTATGTTTGTGTTGCTATACTAGGTTGTATTTTTTGTTGTTTCACGTACTTTGTACTTTCAGTTCCTATTTTTCTTGTAATACCACTCCATTACTCTGTTTAATCCCATTTGCTGTGTTATTTTCTTGTTTTAAGTTTATTAGTGTAGAGGGTTCCAGCAGTGTCCCTATGCGTTCAATACGAGTACGAGGGACAGGAGTATAAATAGATAGATAGATAGATAGATAGATATATATATATATAGAGAGAGAGAGAGAGAGAGACCTTAGATCAGTCGTCGTCGTCATCGTCAGTAGCATAAAGCATAACTATTTGTCATACAATGCTTCATCTCCACAGTCCCTTACCCTCTCCATTTGATCCTATGAAAAGTTGAACAAGCCAAATGAGAGGTGGTACCCAAAGGGGTTGACATTAAAAGATTTTTTTTTTTTTTTTTGCAGAGATGCTAAAAGTATATGAAGATTAGTTAGTCCATACTATTTCGCCTCTTATTTTCGCCACTTTACTTTCCAAAGAGGAAATATGATTTAAGAGTGCCTGCAATACACAGAAAGAAATAACTCAGCAAAGAGCATTAGCTATAAGCATAAATAAAAAAAGCATTCGCACACCCAGACAAAAGAAAGAAAAAGAGGAATAGACAGACAGGATTATAAATAGATAGATACACGATCATGTTTTTCTCAATAGAAGAACTATTTCTCTCATGGAAGGAGAGTTACAAAAGGAAAAATAGGATATACTCCACATGATGATACTACAAAGCAAAATGCTATTAAATGATTACTTTAGTTTACTAGAGGTTCAAATTTTTTTTTTCTTTAGCTCGATGAAAAAAAAAAGGGCTTTTCCTAAGGATTCTCTTAAATAGAAATATGGAACAAAGTAACTAGAAAAAAAAATTTGTTATAGTCCACCTCTTCTAGATTCTAGAAGGATCATCCAAAAAGCAGAATGTTTTGAATGCATTCAGATAAAATGGCCGACATAGATGTTATGGATGACTTTTTTTATGTCTTCCATTTGTTAATCTCTTCCATAAAGGAGATGAATGAAGCCAAAGTTTCAGGTTCAGTTCTGACTTAGAGAGATCAAAAATGATGAATTAACGTTTATTATAACCCTAGCCTTCCAAGCTAATTATGCCGTTTTGATTCTCGCTACCCACTTCTAGATGTGAATAATGAATCGGGATTACCAAAGGAAACAAGAAGTAAATAGCATAACCCCACTTAAAGCAACAAGGGAAAAATTTGCTCTCAAAGTGGTGAGATAGTGAATCCTTAAATCCTAGTGATTCCAGTGTTTGTAAAGATACCTCGCGTCTTTGGAGCTCAATTGAACGTGCGAGAGCTTTTCTCTTTGTCAAAAGATTCTTGGGTCTCAAAGTTGAAGGTCTCTTATAGTCTTTTCCCCGGTATACAATTACAGCATATCCCTTTGACACTTTGTCAACCGAAACTAAAATACCTCCAGACTCGGCTTCAAGTGCTAATGCAACTTTCTTCACCTGTTCAAAGTTTTAACCTTTACCAGTATCTTCACAAGTTCACGATACTTCCAATGCAAGTGCATGTTCTCAATAGTACCATCAAAAACCCCACGCCTACCTGCAATAATAAATTAGATTCTCATAAACAAGATATTATTAAGTACCTCAAGAGCCTGGTCACAACAAAGATGTCTTGTAAGTTCTTTTGAAGCATAGAATGTTGAGATGGGGATTTAAGGTGGGGACCGTCAGAAGATCATTGTGAGGGAAAGAGGTAGAAAGCAGATAAAGTAATCTACAGGGCAGTTTTAGATTTCTGGATTAGATTGTCAAGTTTTAGAAATCTAATATTCAGATACTTTCCAATACCATATCTACAACTTATTGCTAATTTTATGAAAACCATAAATAAAAGTTAACTACAACAAATTCTGCCAAGATTTTTCCCCTTTCACATCCATTTCCAGTAGCAGAGCGTTTAGTAAGGTCCAAATATAAAAGTAAGAACAAAAATTTCTAGATCAAGTTTTACCAAGTAGTAAGAAAGCTTTCATCCGCAATCCTAACTTGCGAAACATGAATCTCTCCTCGTCAGTTATGCTTTCAGGGTCTGGTTGGTGTTCTGATGGCTTCAAAGATTCCTCCACCTTAGCTAAAGCTCGCTCTGCTCTCATTACCTTTCTTTCAGCCTGGAAAGGAAAAATATTGGATCCAAATCAGGAAAATCCTCAACTGGCATTACGTAATGGCATTATCCATATGCATTCGCTGCCAACATACTAGTGCTAAGCCCTTGTCTACACCAAGATTCATTGATACTCTAAAGCTACTACCACTATGTTTTTCAACCTCCTTGCAATAAAAAGGAGACTTCACATTTTAATAATATTAAATGGTTTGGTCCAAATCAGTAATTTACTTTAGATATACTGGATCAACACCCAAATTCTCCAGAATTTTTAGTTTCATCAATATGAATTTTTAAACATTAAGAGAGCAAAAGATTTCCTAGATACAAGGAACTTACAAAAGCAAGTTTCTGTTCTAGCTTTCTAACAATTTTGGCATGACGTAGTAGTTCTACTTCTCTCTTAATGTTTTCTTCATGATGTTCATCCAATCTCTTTCCCCACTTAGCATCAGCATTCAATGTTTCCTCAAGTGTCCCAGTCTCCCCCGATTGCGTAGATGTGTCATTAGTTTGTACAGCCAATGAAGATGCTCTCAATCTTGCTTGGTCCTCCTCATCTTGCAGTGCTTTCACCAAATTTTCCCTCTCCAGCAAGGTTTGAGCAACATCTGCAGACAAAAAATTCTTCCCCCGATAAAAGACAAGGAAATCTTTGTTTCTGGAGAGTAACGTACCTCCTGTTAATCTCTGCAGCCAGAAATAAAAATAATTATGCATTCAAGAAACCATCATATCTATACTTCAGAACAGAACAAATCAATTATGATAGAATATAACAAACAACCTTGTGACTGACTGTACTTTCAGTGACTATCTACTACACCAAATGAATATGAGATGACAGCAATTGGAAATTAAAAAACAAAAACAAAAAGGAAAATCTGGCTGACTTCCATTCTCATGTTAATCTCCATTATCTAGTTACATACAGATTGCTGACGATCTACATGATCTCTCCAACTATATAATGACAGGTTGGCTACAGAAGTGATTAAGTATCATTTGAAAGAATATTAAACATTGCCTTTGCATCACAAGCATTTTCCTGAAAGCCCTTCACTGCCTTCTACTTAGTCAATAGGATGATCTCAGGAGTCTTTGAAATTTCTTTCACCACATCAGAAACTCATTTGAGGCTTATTCCACAACCCAACCAAGTCCTTGCTTCCTTACAAGATTTATGGGTGTACATATTTTGTCTATAATGACGAAAGGGGAAAACTAGTCCCTAAGGCATTTAAATGCATTTTTGTTGAGTATCTGTCTACCATGAAAGGCTATATATGTTACTCCCCATTCACCAAGAAAACCTTTTTCACTTTAAATATTAGCTTCTTTGAAACCACCCCTTTTTAATCCAAACACCCACTCACGGGGAGAATTCTGACATCTGAAAGCAATGTGTTCAGGACTAATTTTGAGCATATTAACTTAGTATAATGTCACCACAACTCCCTGAACCTGACAACCGCTGTCCTTAACCCTGAACCTAACACTTCTGTCCAAGACCTAACCAGAAATACCAATCACAAGCCCTCAGTCTGGAGCTGCATCTGAATCTAACCCAGATACTTAAGACTCCTAGAGACTTTCCCAAGTGATGAAATTGTTGTTACTAGAAACCAAGTGATAAAATTAATAGGTTGATGAGGACTCTCGCAGCAGAATTTGAAATGAAGGGTCTACAGAACATGAGATATTTTGTACAGATAGCAGTTGCAAGAAATAACAAGAATATTCTCGTGTCTCAAGGAAAATACATTCTGGGTCTTCTTAAGGAAAAAAGGATGCTAGGATGCAAGCCAGTTGATGGTTGCACAATAATGGGAAATATCATATAGGAAAAATTAGCCCAATAATAATTATGAAAATTAGCAATAAAATCCAAGAATTTTACAAGTATTTTCTTAAGAGTGCAAAATGGTATATAAATCCTAATATTACTCAATTAAGCCCAAATTAATATAAAATCATCATTTAACACTGGATAATGTACAACAACAACAACAAGCCTTATCCCACTAGGTGGGATTGGCTAACACTAGGTAATGTGGGATAAAATATATAAAAATCAAGGCTTATCAATGCTCCTAATGAGGCTGACAATAAGCTAAGGCTTCAGAAGGAAAGCCCCACAGTTAATGTAGGTAGATACCATAGATTTGTGAGGAATTTGATTTACTCTTATCACGTTCATCCAAAGATCAGTTTTCCTGTCAGTGTAGCCAATCAATTCATCAACCAGCTAGAAGAGGAACACCTAGAAATAGTGTACTGATTTCTTTTTTCTCTTAACATGACTCCTGCAAAGGGACTATTTTCCAGAAAGGAACATGATTTGTAACTGATTGAAAATCCACACGCTACTCTACTTCTGTATGGGAGAATCTGATTACAAGGAGAAGCATCAAACAAACAGTTGTTGCAAGGAGTAGTGTAGAGAACTAGCCCATGGAATTTCTGAAGAAATTTGGTCGATGAGACCTCTCAAGGAACTTAAATTTATATTGGCTGACTTATGAAAGTATGATGTGATAATATGGTTCACAATTGAATTTCTAAGAATCCTAATGATCATGGTAGGACAAAGCCCTTGGAGATTGATCCTCGTTTCTTTGAGGAAAAAAATTCTTAGGCTTGCTTGAATTAATTAATTATGTCCCTACCAACACCTAAGTTACAAATGTGGTGATGAAAGCAATTGCTCTATTGAAGTATGAAGAATTGAGTTACAAGCTAGCGATGATCAGGGAAGAGTGTCGAAGACTTCAAGATATGCTTCTAGAAGATTTTAGGACTTCTGTTAATATTATCTATTTTGTTGTCATCTTTCTGCTATTATCCATTAGTTTCTCCCTATTTTTTCAACCTGGCTGGGATAAGGGTAATGTTACTTTTCACCCTGATTCATTATCTGATTGGTTTGGATCCTTACAGTTCCTATTTTTGTACTCCAGAAGCAGAGAATAAATCAGGGGAAAAAAATTGATCACAGGTTTCCACTGTAGCAATATGCAGCTTGCAAAAGCTTCAGCTTGAGCAGGAATCTTATGATGTATAAGAATCGCTATTTTCAGCCATATCACCAAATCTGATTACTGTATGCACCATGTTATGCTATTCATTACAAATAAAAAGCATATATTCTCCAATTGAAGTTTGGATAAGCGCAGATGAACTCCCAACAAAGAAGCCACTCATTACATTATATTTCATATATCATAGGGATCAAAAGGAGAAAATGACATCGTGGGTCAATACTAGATTACTATTGGAGGGGGGCAATATTTCATGAAAGTTTTATGTGTCAATGAGGAAATACAAATCTTCTTAACTTGGGAAAAAGGATATTGATCAGAAGGATCAATGTGTTCAAAAACTTGAGACAAAACAATTGTTCCATGCTGGGAGATTCAAATTTCTCTCCAACAGATGCTGCTAGAAAACATGTTTATTAAACATGAAAGGATCACCCACCAGTAGCTGCCATGCTAGTTATAGATTTAGGTGAATAAATACTTAAAACAGGGAGAAGCTATCAGGTAAGATGAACAGAAATTACTGAAAAGTCAGTATGCTTATGATTTATATCACCTTGATCTCTTCTGCCATTCTCTCACTGGTGGTTAGTTGCACGCCACGTTTGAGAGCAATCTTTGCAATAGAAGTTTTTTCCCACAATTTAATCATTGCTGCAGCTAAACCTTGAAGCCGTCTGTTTCTGCCTATATACAATGAAATAATAAGAAATCAAAATAGAAGTTCTAAACTATGTGTGCAACAAGGGCAATAATAGCTCACCTAATGCAAAATGTGGAGGAAGAGTCCTAGCAACCCTTCGTAGACTAGTTGCCTCCCTCAAACCAAGAGAGGATCTCACACCAAAAGGCAGAACTCTGAAGGGAGGTTGGAAACCAGGAATAGTTGCAGGAAGCATATCTGCATCCACAGGCAGGGGATCACATCCAGGCCAATCCGTGTACCTAGGACCGAGACTATCCAGTAATTTGTCTACTTCATCTTCAAATTCAACTTCAGGTGGCAGCACTTCCTTCTGCTCATTTGTATCATCCATATTTTCTAACTGTGCATTCATCCCCATGTCAGAAGCAACATCAGATGCTTTCCGAACAACATTATTAGAAGGTGGTGGTAAAAGGTTTAAAGGATCCTTTCTTTTCTTGTATATTTGTTTGTCCCATTGCTCTGACGGCACCTCATAGCTCACACCCCTGTATAATGAAACCGAGTTGCCAGATCTCCATATCACCAGACCACCAGTTTTTCTCTGAACATGATTTCAAAAATTAACTAGACAACATGAAAATACATATGTGGTCTAAGAATGAGTCATCCAATGAAACTTAACCAAAAAAAAAAAAATTATAGGTTAATTAAAATATCCAACCTAGTGTATTTTCTGACTAACTGACAATGTAAAAGATCGCTTTAGATACTGGAAACAAGACAACGTAGCAAGGACAATCCAAAAGTTCTATTCAATCATCATTCAACTTGATTATGAATAATTGGACTCTTCAAACAAAATTTGCGATTGAGGGAAAGGGCTTCCAAGTTCATGAGTTTTTATGTTGTTTAACATTTGTTTCCATTCGCTTATATTTTTACACATATATTTCGAAAAATTTGGTGCTTTGGGGGGAGAAAGAAGGGAAGTCATTACAAGGTTGTAATTCAGATAAGGCAAGGGTAAAAAGCAAACCTCCAGAATTTCATGCATCCTCTTCATGTTAAGTGCAGAAGCGCCTTCAAATTTAAGCCTCACAATCTCTGATGTCTTCCACCTCTCATGAATCATGTCTACAACAGCTTGAGTAACTCCACCACCCCCAATTCTTGTCTTATGCTTTTTCTGAAATGTCAAATTCCTCAACCTCCTCAGTTCTGATTCAGGAAGAGTCATTTCTGCCAAAGATGTCTTACTTCTGCTCCTCTGAGAAATTCCCGGATCTTCCCTTCTCTCCTTCCGCTTTTCCCATGGAAACAGTACCTCCCCATCAGCTCCAAAATTGCCTATCCCCAATGGAGATTCTGGTGAAAACCCACCTCGAGTATTCGGCAACATTCCTTCTTCCACGTTAAATATGTCCTCCACAGACCCTTTTTCCATCACTTTCTCTGTTGTTCTGTCTTGCTTCTCAATTCCATCAACATAGCCAAATCTCTTCAATTTCTCCACAATCCTCTCCATTGTACTACCACCTCGACCACGACCACCACTACCATCATCACTATCTCTATCACTATCACTCTCACTCCCTAACAAACCCAAATTTGACGAATGCTCTTTTTCAGAATCTCGATAATCCGCAGCAGCGCGAGGCGGTTTCGGACGATTCTGTTGGTAGGGTTCGTTCCATGTTTTCAACCAACTATGACTACATAAATTTTTGCTCAAGCTAGATTGGAATATGGGAGTTTTTAAGCCAACCAGGCGACAATTTCTAGAGGGTCGTTGTCCATTGATTGAAGCATAAACAACCCAGTTTCGTGACGCATAGAGAGTTTGATTTTCCAATTGAGCTGCTGTGTTGCACCTGAAGAAATGGAGGCAATAGAATTTCGGAGAGCTCTGAAACGAATCGAAGAATGTGACTGCTGGATGAAGCTGACGACCAGGAACAAGAGCCATTACAGTGTCCAGACTAGACTTGACATAGTCTTAGACAAAAAATAGTTGGAACCTGAATCCACGAATAGAATTATGAGTCCAGTCTCAGACTGGAGAAGAAATAGTTTTTGCTTCAGCTTCAGTGCTTGATTTCCGTCCCGAGGCTCACCTGTGTTATCCTCGCCGAGGCAAATATCTATGCCTCTCCCTCGGTTTCGAACGCCACGCCAGCTTCTGAGTGAAAAGGCTAAAATCTATTTCTGTCCTCCTCATTTATTTTTGGTTTTAGCGTAGTACTTAAATTTATAAAGTTAACCTTACACTGTTAATTTTAAATGATTTTTATCAATTATTTTTTTTAAAAAAATAAATTTAATATATTAATATTTAAAAAATATTTTATTGACATTTAAAAGTTTAACATAAAAATATTTTTTTAATGATATTAAAGTTAAAGAATAAAAAAATATTTTACGAAATTAAATTAAAATGAAGCCTCATATAAATTTAAAGAAAATGTACCCTTTAACCTATTAGAAGATATGGGCACAAATAATAGTACCACCATTACTTCGCATGGCAAGCTCATTTAATTTTGGGAACAATTATGCTTTGTTCCCTTACTTTAAACTTGTTTTTAGGTGGATTCTTGCATTTGGTTAAAGGTTATAGTGCAAATATTTTCATAAAATATTTTACAAAAAATTATTGGCAAATAAGAAATCTTTTAACTCCAATATTGTGCAATTTTACCTATTAATTCTAAAAAAAATGTAAAAATTAGAATTATGTAACAGAGGTCAAACTTTCATTCAACTAAATAGATCCCAATGCCATGCAACGTGTATGAGTTAGGAGCAAAAGTATTCATACCATATGATAATGTATACATGTCAGCAAACATTGACAATAAATGTTAGTAACATACTCCTTCCAATTCCTGTTACATGGTGCTTTTTAAAAATATTTTTGATCTTTAATATAAGACACACGATAAGCTATTAATTATGCTTTTTTTGATATTGTTCCTATTTCAACCCATTAATTATGACAGAAGGTGAGTGTAAATTTAAAAAAAAAATTATTTAAATGGGGATAAAATTGGAGGTTTTTTTCCTACTTTTAGACAAACTTAATAACTTAACCACCTCTTATTAATTTTGATAAAATAGTTAGAGGTATCTTATAGTAGAAATTAAAGAGAGTGTGTGTTATTTGACATGAAGTGCAGGCATAAAATTATATTATTTTAAAATTTTATTTGTAGCATAAATTTAACAATAATATTGCTTAAGTAATGTGATATGGCACAAAGGGTCTTTTAACATGATTAAAATTGTTCCAACTCAGCTCCATGTCACACTCCACAATTAGAGCAATGGAAATACAGGGGTAATAATCTTACCTCTTGTAAAATGCATTGTTTTACTGTTATTTTTACAGTGTAATTCCTTTAATTCCCTTCACAATTTTTACTCCCAACAATGCTTGGTGTGATTTTCCTTTTTTAAAAATTGATTGGTTTTAATTTGGTTAGCCAAATATTGTCTGCTTCTAAGAAAAAGAGTAATAACTTGGTTATTAGAGGGGCAAATGATTGTGTTGGTCGTTTGAATAATGCTAAATTAATTCACATTAAACCGAGAGAAACTTGGTTCACTTGAACAAATGGTCAATCAGGACATCATATTATGCAATGATAAGTGGTTCATATCTTTTCCTGCAACTGTAATTTTCTCCCTTGGCATTGTTGCCTTTGATCAAGCACCTTAATTTGGTTCATGCAACTAATGTGTTAATAATGTCTCTGCTGGTAAACCTTTTAAGATTTGAAAATTTTTTGTTCAATGTTGTTGGGTGTAAAAGATCTTGCAAAACGTTTGGAAACCAGTCTCTTCCACTGATGTTTGGTTTCAAATGGTTATTACATGGTTTGAGTGCCCCTTAATAAGACATAAAATCAATATTTTGGAACCAGCTCCGAGGGAGGCACAATCTAATTTGGATAACACTTTTTACTCTAATCAAATTGGTGATTTAAGAACCAGGTTTGAATTCTGGTATAAGTGAGAAAATTCCTTGTGGGCTCAAAAATCTCACCTAAATTGGATCTTCAATTTATATTCCTTTTAGTCCTAATTAGAAATCATCATCCTCTTTTGATTGATAATTCTTCAAGTAGTAGAACAGGGAGAAACCGTCCTTTCCATTTCGAGGCTAAGTGGATGGTTCATGAGCAGTTTAATGTTTTTTTAAGTAGTTGCTGGGCAAATGATGTTGCAGCTAATGAAGCTTTGATTAAACTGAAGAATTCATTGTTGGAGTGGAATATAGAGGTTTTTAGAAGAACTAACTTCATGAAGAGGACGCTAAATCCTTTATGGTAAGTTTTGATAGGTATGAAAAATCCTTTTTTTGCTTTGTCTTCAAAAAGAATTAGAGGAGTAACAATTGAGTACTCTTAGCTTAGACAAGAGGAGATATTATGGTGTCAAAAGTCTAGAGGTTAGTGGCTTTGAGCAAGGTGACTGAAATATTAGATACTACCATACTAAAATTTTAACTAGAAGGAGAGAAACAAAATTATTGCCTTTAGGAATTCTTAAAGGGTGTGGGTGATGGAAGAGAATGAGCTTTATGGTAAGTTACAGAATCACTTTTCCAATATGTTTAGAAAGGAATGTTTTAACAGATCATGGTTATGTACAAAATAGAGTTAGGGTAAGGTGAATGAGGATGTTTTGAGATGAGTGGCTAAAGGCTTGATAATGATGAGATCCAAAGAGCTTTCTTTGATATTGGTGATTTTAAGGCACCAGGAGAGGATCGGTTTCCTGATGTATTTTTCCACAAGAATTGGGGAATAGTTGGTCCAAGTGTGATAAAGGTTATTAATTTGTTGTGGGAACAACCTAGGTAAATAGCTGATATTAATAAAACATTGTTGGTTGCTGCACCGAAGATTGATTTTCCTGAATTTGTGGCCAAATTTAGGCCAATTGCCTCAAGCAATGTTTCGTATGAAGGGTTATTGAAGATTACTGTAAGAAGGTTGACGCCTCTTATGGTCAAAATATCTAAGATAACATAATCATTGCTAAGGAAATGCCTCAAGAATGTGAGGAGGGATAGGGTTTATGGCTATTAAGGTGGATTTGAAAAAAGTGTACAATGGGATGGCATGGACCTTTATGGTAAAAATGTTGCTTGAAATCAAGATCCCATTACATTTGGTGGAGATTATTCAAAACTGTACAATTTCTTCAAGTATGTCCTTGTTGCGGAATGGGGAAAGAAGTGAAGAGCTCAAACCGTCAAGAGGAATTAGAAAAGGAGACTCTTTATTTCCTTATCTCGTTGTGCTTGGGATGGATAAGTTATCCCACTTAATAGCTGATGCCCTGAATGGAGACCCTTGAGGATGGGTGGAGGTAATACTCCTATTTCTCATTTACCATTCACTGATAATTTATTGTCGTTTTGTGAGACTGATCCGAAGCAAGTATTGTGTGTAATGGACTATTTGGAGAAATTTGGAAGGTTAATACACACACAGGGCAAGACCTACTCATACCTTGAGGGGGGCCATCCCTCCCCCCCCCCCCCCCAAAAAAAAAACATGTCATTGTGATTTTCATGCATGAGGATGTATTGCCATTGTGGGTGTTTGAGCCTGTGGAGTCCTCCCCCTTTAATAAAAAGATCACTCCCCCCATAACCAAAAAAAACAAAAAACAAAAAAGATTATCCCCCCCACACATATATATAACTTCTTATATTGTATGTATATTAAACAAAAATATACCCCTTCCATTTAAAAATTTAAGCTATTTTTTATGAGATAAGATGTTAAAAAATATAAAATATTTTGAACTTTTTAATGTGTAATTAATAAGATTTTTTGAAATATACCCTTAATTAGGGGAGTATAATTAAAAAAATTTTCTAATTGAGACGCCCTATTAAATAAGGGTAGACATATAATATTAATTTTTTCCAAGTTAATATCAGTTTAAGTACTTGGAGCATATAATTTTTTTAAGTTTCTATTATATATATATAAAATATACCAGGACTTAACTTTATCTTTTATTTTAAAAAATTTTATAATTCTAAATGATTCTTATCTCATGATTTTTTTGATATTATAAAAGTATTTTAACATAATTTTTATTCTAAATATAATTTTTTTAAAAAATCAGTATATATGTTAAATTTTTTGAAAAAAATTTAATTTTAAATTCTTGCACTTCGCTCGAGTTTTGTTATGGGTCTCTACGCTTTTTTTTTTTGCATTCTAAATGCAGGGATTTAAAATACAAAAAAATATATATAAGGGCTTATAACAAAACTCAAACAAATTATAAAAACTCAAAATTATGTTTTCCTAACTTTTTTAAAAAATTTGCCCCCCTGCCCCTGTATATACAGAATTACGAGTCTTCTTTTCTACCAATGTGCATAGAAGGGTGCAGGAAGATTTATGCAAACTTTATGTATTTCAACGAGAAGATGATTTGGGAAGATTCTTGGTTGCTTTTATCATCCAAGGGTATAACAATAGAGCCAAGTTTCAATTTTTGATTGATAAGGATTAAAAAAAAAAAAAACTGAGTGGGCGGGAAAATCGATGTTTTAACTTTGGTGCAATCAGTTACTCCTCAAATGACATATTCCACATACAAAACAACCACATTCCTATTAGTTTCTGTAAAGAGATTGAATCTGATAGAATTATCGTGAAATATGTTCGGGAAATTAGAAATTTGGCAGCTAAGTTTTGTAAGGATGGTTTGAAAAGGCAAACTATTAATATGTCATGTACAGGCTATTCTTCAAAAAGAGATTACTGACTTGAGAAATGTTGTTTTCTCTCATACTTTTTGTCTCAAGATTTTAAAGTCTGGCTTTGCTAACTAGTTTGTCTCAATATTTTGAAGTGTTTTTTTGTTGAGTCTCTATCTGTTGAGAGTATGGATATTCTGACCAGAGATTACTTGGGCTTTACTAACATGAGAGAGACTGTTGTTTAGTTGATTTTGGATTTTTTACTCCATTATTTATAAAAAAAATGATAATAAAATCTTTTCAAATTATGTAAATAATAATTTGATCCCTTAAAATATTATAATATTAATGAAGTCTAGGGACCTTTTTGTCAATAACTTTTTTTAAGAAAAAGATCATTTTACCTTTATTGATAAATTGTGACTTCTTATTCAATTTTTGTGATTCCTTAAAGAAAAGTTGTGATTCTTTAAATAAAAATTGTGAATGAAGTTTGTTACTTTGAGAACTCATTTTTCAATAATAGAAATTACATTTGATAAATTGTAATTTTTTATTCAACTTTTACGATTTACAGAACAAAAGTTATTATTCATTAAACAAAAGTTGTGATTGGGGCTTATTTTTTTAATGACAGAAATTACACTTAGACAAGTTTTGATGTCTTGTTCAATTCTTGTGATTTATAGAATACAAATTGTGATTTCTCAAACAAAAATTATGATTGATCTTGTTATTTTTAATAAGAGTAAAATGGTCTTCTTTTTAAGAAAATTATTGACAAAGAAGTCTTTAGAAACTTCATTAATATTATGATATTTCAAGGAATGAAATTGTCATTTATATAATTCAAAAAAATTTTATTGTCATTTTCCCTTAAGGAAACTAAAAGGTAGTTAAATTATTAATTTTTCCTATTTTTTCAGTTTATCTTTATCAAATGTATCATCTTTAATATATTTTCTTTGACCAACAACCTTTTACTCTCCACTAATTATAATTGGATAAAATTAGAATAAAATAATTAATGATAAACTTTTTTATGTAAAATGACTTATAGAAACGATTATGAATTCATTCTAGAAAGGAAATTATAAAGTAAATATATTTTCAACTAAGACTATGAATTATTAATAAATATTATTTTGTTTATAAATCTTATTTTTTATGAAAGAATTCAGGTTAGCTGTTAAGTGGATCACTAATTTAGAGGATTTTGGATCATCATGTTTTTTTTAAAAATACCACTTAAGACCCCAAGTATATCAACAATCTCTCAGGTAGAGTCATTCAAGCCCAGAAACACATATGCTACGAAGGGATATCAATAACTTACTTTCATGTTTTGGTTATCATTGGATCGATCTGGAAAGTTCATTGAATTAGTGGAAGTCCTTAGCTATTCCGTCCCTATATATATATATATATATATATATGGTGTTTTTTACGGATATATTTTGTAATATCTTCCTCCTAAATATCCCATAATTAAAACTAAATCCCAGATAATTAGAAAATGAAATTATAATAATTATCCAAATATAAAGTTTTCAATAGTTAGCAAAATAAGGACCTTAAGTTTACAAAACTAAAATTATTTTTAAGTCTTGCAACTAGATAAATCAGAGTTTACAAATATGTGGGAGTATAGGACCATTACATGTGTGAGTGTATTTGTTTAAGAATTTGAAATAAGAGAATTTTTAAAAAAATTTGAGGCGTACGCCGCGGCTTGTTGAAAATGCGCCACTGCATGTTCGCCTCTGTGATACACATCACGGCTCGTGGCACCATGCACTGCGGCGCCATTGTAAGAAGTTTGACGGTAAATTCTGTTGTCAATTTGATAGCATTAAGGACAACTTCTGACGCACCCTAAATCTCCATCTGATGTTCGAATGATGCGAACTAGGTATCTATAGAAAACTTTTTTCGAGCTCTAACTAATGGCATTGGTCTCAAACTCAAATTTTTTCTAAAACAAAAATTGGATAACCTTTTCAATACTTACACTTTTACAGCAATTTTTGTAAAATCAAGTGTCTAAACCAAATACCACAAGCCAATGGCCACCGACACTAATTTAATCACATTTAAATCACTAAGACTAACTCGTGCAATGTACCATATCACATGAAATACTCTCAGATTAAATTTTTACTAACTCAACCCCTTAAGCTCAAAAACATAAAAAGAAGGAGTTTAGCACAATTTTCATCAAGTTCTCCAAATCATCACATAATATTTTCTACTCTTACTTGTATTAGTATTTTGGCCCTATTACAATAACACATATTCATTAACTCACTCCTTAGGGTCTAAAATACACTTACAATTTACAATTCACATAATACAAGTAAGGAACAAATAAGAATTCCTAATTGACAATTGAAATTATCATACACATATAATTATTCAAAATAAAGAGGCCTACTACAAAAGGATTGCGATACTAAGCCTCTGGGTGTTTTTCTGTATCCATACCTTTTGAGCTATTCTTTGTAATATTGAAGATAATAGGATGAGTGCAACTACTCAGTAACCAAGGTCCAACTAACCCATACTAATGCATATCAATTAGTTTAAATACAAGCGATAGTTAATGTCAATACTTTAACCCATGTAAAACATTTGAAAATAGATATTCACATTTCCACTCACATATAGCATTTACTTGAGAAACAATGTTTTTTAGCACTCTTCATATAAAGAAAGTTGGTCACACAAATCATTGACAAATACATTGAAAAAAATTAAGACTCAACTCGTGATATCATTATTAGGAACACAATATAGACAATAGGCACCCTTACTCACTATATGCATGATTACACCTTCCTTATATTCTCCTTATTCCTCTAATATGAAACCGTGGTTTATAACTCAATAAGATTGTCTATATTCCATGACTTCCCTACCCTAAATACTTGTGAGGGGATTATTAGGTCAAGGCCCACCCAACTTACTTATGGAACATGATTTCCTCGATTTCTCACACTATGAGGTGTTATACACTCTAAACTAGCCTCCCTATTAAACCGGTAGATAGCTAGCTAGATTCGAGTCTCTCATTGAACCAGTAGGATAGTTCCTTGTTAAACAAGTGAGACAATATAGATATAATCAATCCGGCAAACCATTTCATGGATGGGCCTTACCACCTCTCAAGATCATGCAATGCACATTCATGCCATAATTCACACATATACAATTCATAGAACTTCATATTATCAATTTTCATTGAACTTCATCATTACACAAATCATTGGACTTCTTAAATACATTTTCATAGAACTTCAAACCAAAAAAAAGTCATTGAACTCCAACTTCACAATCATTGTACATTCACACTTTCAAAATCATTGAACTCCACTATTTCGAACATCATTAAACTTCTCATAAACAAAGGTTCATGTTACTTCTCAATTTGCAAAATCATTAAGCTCCCAATAAACATAATATAAAAATCCACTAATATTGTTCTCTAAGAAATTTTACATCACAAGGCATAGAACTCACAAATTTGATCTAGTGGATTTTTTAACAAATCAAGTCACACTTGCATTTCTTTTTAATTTAAACATTGTAATGATAAATCATAAATCCATAAACTAATAGACACACAAAAGCATAAAATAGAATTTTCTCAGTTATCTCAAACCTTTGAGAAGTCAAAGGTTTCACCTCTCAATTACTCACTCTTAAAGCTTCCAAGAAGCTTGAATGGTGCCAATGGTAGTTACTCTACAAGCATTTACCATACAAAACATCAATATCCATTCTTGAGCTTTTTTCCACTAACACTTTATCATTTTTTAATACTCAAGATTTATTGTTGACTTATGTAAAAGTACCCATAAAGCGTATTAGCTTCCTTTAACTCTCATTAATGACATTGAGCTCTTAAATAGTCATTAATGAAACCACATTGTTCCCAACCATTTTAATATTTACTTAGCTCAATCTACTCTCATTATAATGTTTCAAACCACATGATGAGAATTTCAGACATTTTAATATTCTCCAACCACCAATCATCATAAAACCATAAATATTAAGTTTACTTAGCTCAATCTACTCTCATTAACTTTATTTAAGTCAATAGGTTTAGATTCATAGCTTTTGTGGACAAAAAATTACCATTATCAATCAAACCCTAACTTCTACCATCAAGAAAATGGAAGAAGAGGGAAAGATTTAAGTAAGAAAGCTTACCTTTGGTGTTTATGAGCTCTAAATTACTCATATAAGTCGGTTTCTTCAAACTCGAGCTTAGCTTCTTCATTCTCTTTGCTTTTCTCTTCCTCTTCTCTGTTTTTCTCACGTAGATACGAAACTGATATATTAAATTTTTAGCTGTGTACCGCAACGCACGTTGCCCTCCACCGTGACGCATGGCACAAAGGAGCCTGTCGGATTCAAATCTGCCTCTATGCGCCGCAGCAAAATGACCACGCATTGCGGCATATGGTACAAAGAGTAAATCTTCACTTTTTCTTCTTCTTTCCTTGCCTGGGTGGCCCGTCATCGATCCGGACCCACTTCTAGGGCTGAAATCACAACAATTATATCAAGTTAAGCCCCTTTAGCCACACACCTCATTAATACACTTAATTAGTCAGTTTGAGCTTTAAATCTGATGTGAAATTGAGGATGTTACATAGTTTGTCTTTAATATAAGAGGTAGTGTTATACAGAACTCTACTTTTGTTTGACCCAATTTGACTCGAGAAGGTTCGGGCTTGTCCTATCTTGTTAAAAACTAATCCTTGAAGACTAAAAAGATTAAACAAATTAGATTGTTTCTTTAAGTTGGATAGGACAGGAGATCAGACATCTAGACCCCTTGGTCTAATCTGGTCCTATTAAATTTATTTAATATAATTATAATTAATTTACTAATTATTTATAATAATAAGTTAAGACTATTAATAATTTAATAGGTTTGGTTCCTCACATTGTCACATGCTTAGACTAATAATTTAATAATCTAGACCACTTGGATTGTAATTGAAATATTTTTTCTTGTTGTTAGAAATTATTTTGAATTTATTATGATTATAAGTATTTTTATTATCTTAATTGAATTTATTAGGTTGGAATGGATTATTACTTCTCATAGAGGAAAAGGAAAAAAAAATGCTAAGTGAATACTAGACTAACAGGACCAGTCTCCTAATCCAATTGACCAAGTTCAGTCTTGTTAACCTTCAAGTTATAATTGAACCAGACTGAACTATGGGTTACCTATCTTACTCCTTTTCATGAAAGAGACCAAACTTTGGGTTAGGTCAAAGTTAAATCCTGTCCAGTCTTTTGTGTAGCTTTAATAGGTAGAGCCAGTAATTCGGATGGGCCGAGCTTCTTCAGATCAGGCTCAATTTAAGCTGAGTTTATTCAGATGGAGCTTAAAATATCATACCCTTTCTAAAAAGCCTATGCAGCCAAGCTCAACCTTAAAGCCTTTAGGCTTCAGGCTTAGTCGAGGCAGCCTGAATACTAAAAAATTTTTAAAAATATTTTTTTTTTATTTTTTAAATCAATTTAATTTTTAAATAAATATGTTAAGCATAAAATATTATTTTAATTTTAAAATAATAAAATAAAAAATAATAACTTATTAACTTTACACTTAAGTAATTCTGTTACTATTTTATTGTATTATGTATAATTTATTTATAATGTTTTATTTACTTCTAAATTAATGTTTTAGTTGTTTAAATATACTTTTATCGTAATCATATATAAATATTTATATATTTTAATTATGATCAAGTTGATTCCAATTTGATCATAGTTAGACTTATCATTGCCTCGATTAGTTGAAATTTTTTTATAATTATTGGATAAACTGTACTTTTTATTTTTAAGAATATGAAAAAAAATCATTGTAATATTATACAAAATAAAATCATTTAATTCTAAGTAAAATAAAATTAAAAATAATTTTAAAAATAAAATATTATTTTTTAATTTTTTAACTTTTTATATTATTTAACCCCTACATACAAGGAGTATTAATTTAGTTTATTTTTATAAGAATATTATTTTATTTATTATATTTATTTAGTAGTAGAACCAAAAATTTGTATATGCTCAACTTTTATTTTTGAAATTATTTTTACTTTAAAATTAATTATTAATTGTATAAAATATAAAATATATTTTTTTAGATATTCAAATGATGTATAGGACTCAAAATTTTTTTTAAAAAAATTAGTTATTAAAATATAAAAATAAATATTAAAATATATTTTAAATATTATTTTGAGATATTTTATTGATTAAAAATAATAAAAATATGAAAATATAAATATTTTTAATTACTATTAGTAATGCATTCAAATACATGGTATTTTAGAATAAAATGACATAGAAATTAAATAATTAATTAATATTTATTATATTTTATATATTTTAAAAAATTTATTTTTATACTCCGGTATTCGGGCAAAATCCAAACCTAATTGGGCTTGGCTCTAATTTTTTTAAACCTATTAAAGCTGGCTAAATAGGCTTGACTATTAAAAAATAATTATTTTCTTAGTCTTGGCTTTAAATTTTTTGGACGGGTTTGGGTTGGCTTGTCAAGCTTAACCCAAATTACCGGCTCTACTAATAGGAGGTGTCATGATATTTTTGAGCAATTAAATAATTTTGCACTTGTCTTAAAAAAAGAATAAAGATATTAATTGTGTGTTTTATCCACCACCATTGTAATATTAATTAACATCATTAGGAGCAAAATTAAAAAAAATATTGTAATTTAATGTAATTTCAACTAAATAACAAACTTTTTTTTAATATGCAAAATTTAATTAAAAATTCCTTATATATAAGGATAGAGGAAGTATTTGTTTAATGCTATTGTTTCCTTTCTTGTTTAAAATGAATTAATATGTTATTTAAAATGCACTCTCTCTATTTTAAATTATAAGATACTTTTAGATAAAATTATACATATAAAACTTATTAAATACAATTTACACTCTACTTTTTCAAAATAAAAAATAAAAATTTTTAAAAATACTTTTTATTTAATTTTTCATTTGCCAAAGAATATTAAGGAAATAGAATATATGAAAAAAATAATACTAATAAAATTTTATTTTTATTAAAATATTTTATATTTTAAAATTTTGAATTCTTACTACAAATCTTTCATAGTTTAAAGCGAAATACTATTAATTTATTAATTATCAGTTCCACTGTGATGTGAATCGACAGTTCGAAGTTCAAACCAGGTCCCGTTCGCTTGTTTCCTGCGCACTATCTCTTTCCCGAAGTCAGCCAAGGCGGCTTGAAGCCATTCAATACTTTCAATTTTTTCATCTTCCATTATCTTGTCGGCTTCTCGTTCCTTGCCTTGATCCCCACTCAAATCATCCATACCCAATTCTTCATTCACCATCACACTATAAACACCCCCCATAATGAAAATGCCTCTCGTTCAAGGCCACAATCCAATCATGGAAGACGCCTTCGATTTGGCTCAGATCTCTCTTCGACCCCTCCTTCTTTCCGACGCTGACGATTTCATGGTCTGGGCCACCGATGAGCGAGTGACCAAATTCTGCAGCTGGGAACCCTATACAAGCAAAGACGCCGCCGTCGATTTCATCCAAAACTTCGCCTCAACGTGCTTATTGTACCGAGCGATTTGCGTCGGCGATCGCGCGATTGGGTCGATTTCTGTTCGATCTTTCGCCGGGGATGACGTGGCCAGAGCGAAATCTGCAGAACTTGGGTATGTTTTAGGGTCGAAGTATTGGGGGAAAGGGATCGCGACGAAGGTGGTGAAGCAGGTGATGGAAATGGCTTTCGTTGAGTTGCCGGATCTGGAGAGGCTTGAAGCTCTGGTTGATGTTGAGAATGTGGCGTCTCAGAGAGTTCTGGAGAAGGCTGGGTTTCAGAGGGAAGGAATTCTCAGGAAGTTCTTGTTCATGAAAGGAAAATCCAGAGACATGGTCATGTTCAGTGTGATTTCAGACGAAGCTCGAGCTTGATTTGTTATATGTTCATCTTCATCGTCGTTCTTAGCTTAGCATGAAGCCAGTAGCGACTTCGAATTCGGATTTCGGATTTCAAAATCAAATGGTCTGAGTTCAGACTCAGAGCAACTGATTACTGAAGGCGGTGGACATGTCTTTGGTCTATGCGCAGCGTTTCATGAAGCGTGTATAATTAATGAAGGAATCATCAATTAATTTATTCTTTATTTTTGCATCGCATATAAATTAAAATAAGTCATCAACCTACTTCTACAAATGTCGTAAGATTCATCTGATCGGTCAGCTAAGGGTGCAATCTCATTTGAAAGAAGAATTAATATTTACATGTATTCTGATTTTTTTATTGGTCTATATACATATATATATATATATTTTTTTACTCTAAGGTCTTTGTTTTATATCGCTCTTCCCCTTCACTTTCTAGATTCTTCTCAAAACATCTCCCATTGGTCAATTATTTTTTTTCCATTTCAAATTTTTAAAATCCATTCATCTTTTTTGAATGAATTTAATAATCAATAATTTTTAATTTTTAATAATTAATATTATAAATTTAATAATAAATAATTTTTAATTTTTAGTAGCCAATATTAATAATTATTTTCATTTTATACGAGAAATGGTTATATTCATTGACCAAAGGCATAACCTTCTATACTAGATATTAGTGTTTCCTTTTATTAATATCCACATTCTTAAGAAAATATGAATTTTTTTGCACACTTTTTTTAAATAGGCATTAAAAAATGGTATTTTTTCATGGCAACTATCTATTCCCAATGTGCTTCATGGGCCAGCAAATGCACTAACTTATCATTGAATGTTGTGATATTCATCCTTGCCTTGTGATATGCATACTATGTAATACATAAAATCTTCACTCATTTGTTATTCTTTCCATTCTTGTGATCAAAATGGGTTTGGGTGCTATGATGAGATTTGGATTATTTAAATTTTGATCTGGATGGTCCAGATTGCATGCATTATTATATATTTTATTTATTAAAATAAAAATTTATAAAAATTTTAACTAATTTTAATAAATGTTTATTTTTAATATAGTATAGATTTAATTTAGAGGGTCCAATTTAATATTATAATTTTTATAATTGATATATATTGATTATCTAAATGTATTCTACACAGGTTAGATTAATCTTGAAGAAGTATAAAGCTTCTAGTCATCCATGAAAACTTATCTTTCATGCAAATACATTTGTTCATAAGTATGATGCAAATGTTCTTGAGTATTGTTTTGATTTCACTACAATCAATGAGGTTATCCATAGAGCTGCCATATCCAAAGACAAGAAGAAATTCGAATACTTCTTTGTTTTGATTTCTATGTTTTTTTTTTCATTATGTTATGCATATCATTATCCTTAATATAATGATGTTGTGTTGTTTATTACAAATGTAGTCGATTTCTTGCAAGGTTTTGGCTCTATTCAGGATAATAAGTCCGAGGATGAGAATAAAAAAGGGTAGTGATGTTTATAGCTGATCAAGAGTTAGTTATTAAGCATCTCTAACATAATTTAGACAAGTACAATTCTTATTATGATGTGTTTAATAGATAATCTAAATTCATGTTCATTCCAGAGAGAAATCTTTAAATGTTGTTCTGTTTAGTGACATTGCTGTTGATGCTGTAAAAGACAAGGGGGAAGATATTATTCCTCCTATAGTTGGTGTCATACAGACATGTGTTCTGGGATTGTTTTTAAAGGTGAATATGATATATTTTCATTATTTAAAAGTTAGCGTGTTCATTCATGACGTTAACAATGTAGTTATCTTTTACTTGAAGCCAATCCTCTTTCAAACTATGGTAATGCTACAAAGGTTTATTGTAACCCCAACATTAATGAAGGCAAAAAATTATTTGCCGTGTGAGTTTCAGTTTTTTTCTCAATTCCTACGCGATATTTGTGTATGTTACCCTCTTCATGTTAATATGTCTTTTTTATTTTAGTGCTCAACAATTATTTAAGGTGTCTCAAACCTTTTTCCAAATAGCTGATGGCAATATTGATTACTTCAGTCCATCCTATATGCTTTCATTCCCCACAAGGATTCCAATATGCACCTTAAAGGACATCAATCATGTATATAGAACTTCTTTTTTGTCCTTCACTTTTTAATACATATTGCAAATCCATTTATCCAATTACTAATTGCTTTCTTATCTAATATTCCAATCAAATATTCTTTTGAATTAAGGAATGTGAGGTTGTTATCAATGGGAGGATATTGAAACTAGAGACTGCAAACGGTTGGTTCTATATAGGATATGCTCCATGTGACGCTAAGCCCAAGGAAAATGAGAACAATGTCCTATATTGCAATGCAAGACTTGTAAACTGACAGATCTACTCTTACACCTAAGTAATTAAAAAATAATATTTTTTTTAAAGAAATCTCCTCTGTAGCTTCTTAATTATAATGGATTTGATGCCTCTATCTACAGGTTTATGGTCCAATATGCTATTGCAGATTCTACTAGTCGTGGTTCTATAGTTTTCTTCAATCATCATGCTGTGGAATTATTTGAAACAACTACTCAAGAGCTGCTACGCCAAGTCAGGAGACCACTCTCATCTACAATCATCTATAGTTACTTTAATTTCCTATGACTTTAGTTTACTTTTTTTTATGTTTTTTTTAGGTTACTAGGGAAGGATCCTTCCCTAGGAAACTAATTCTCTTGCTAGAAGGGAGATGTATTAAGAATCAACTTAGATGAATACAATCTTCAACAAAGCAGGTCTAATTAGTGTATCTCAATATAGCCAAGACATTGAGATTCTGGAAAAGTTTACGTACTTAGATGGATAGGTGTCCTAACAAAATATATTGATATTAGTAGTAAATATATGCCAATATTATGATAATATGGTTGTTTTAATTTATTGTTGGCCATTTATTTTTTAAAGGATCTAGCCACTTATGAGAGCAAAGCAGAGGTATTTTTTAATTATAAACATATATACAAACTTTGATTGTAATCATGGATATGTTTTCACTTTTCATAATTGAATTCAATATAGGCATCTACTTCGGTCTTCTTTGACAATGAACAACTACTATCCACTCTAAGTGAATCGTCCGAATCAAAGAGCAGCCTGAAATACACCAAGATTTTTGATGACATAGAATTAGCCACACTTGAGACTTTTTCTGCTTCTAAGATTAAAAGCAAAAAATGAACATCTTTCTATATAGAGAAATCTGTTCCAAGTTCAAATGGTACAAAGTGAGATGTCTAGACCATCATTCACACCAACAAGAATGCTCGAGTGATCAAGAAGGAGAAGTAGAGAATGTTTGGATCATTAATAAATTACTATCTAAGTTTTTGAGTTTATTATAATTTCTTTTGTAAGGTTGCTTAGACTAAAACTCCAAGGATTATGGAATTTGGTTATCTATTCATTTTATAGGAATATGGCAAAGCATTGATCCTTTTAGAAGCTTGCTTTAAAATAAATTCCCTCAAATATACTTCTTGATTTTGAATTTTTGACTTTTATATTTGAATTGAAATTCAATGATGAAATGAATTTAATATCCTCTCTATATAATTAAAAATAATGATTTCTGTTTCTTCTAACTATTTGTGGAAAAAAAGTCTAGGCAAATGTTAATCTTTAATTTTTAAATTCATCTTTTTTATGCTTCACCTCGACCATGGTGAATCCATAATCTTAACATAATAGAAAGAAACATGTTATATGTATCATCTAAAATATTATCATCATTAATTTAAAAACTATTAATGTAAAGCATAAGAAATGGGGAAAAATATAAAAACAATTTATTTCAACAAAAAAATCCCTTTGACAATTCATGTGCTTCCAACAACTCTCAATATTAAAATTCATAAACATTGTTATTTGGTGGATTTATTACCTGCGTCAAAGATTCCAAAGTAAATGAATTTACCAACATACATAGCTCCCTCTTATCTTATTCACAATATCCATGTCATTTTTCTAAACTTTCTATAAAGAGGATTGCAATAAAGGCCCCTGTTAATTCTTTTTTAAATATGCATCTATTTTTTTACATAAATAAATTCATATGTAGATGGCACTTTAACCAAAGATATTAATTACAAAAAAATCTAATTCAATAGATAATTTTTGGTGAATCAATTGTCCTCCAATGTTTTTTTTCGAAGTTATTGGAAATGATGCAAACGCATCTTTTCCCCACATTCTCATTCAATTTCATATTGGAAAAGTAAACCTTCTAATTAAGGGTGCTCCAGCAAGTGAAAATCAATATTGAATGGTTACCATACTAGAAATTATAATAGCATTAAGTACAAGGCAAAATATTTACCTTCTGTAAGATATTTATTGGTTTTAAATGTCTTACCCAATTGCATTATTTAGATTCTGGCACCTCCTTTAATATATAGAGAAATTGCTAATTAGAGTAGATTAGAGAAATTGCAAATGAAAAATACATCATGAAGATCTCTTTCTGAAACTCTCTTTGCTTCCATCTCTCTATGAATCATGATTTTGTGAAGGTCTATACTTTTCAATCTTCATATCCCAACTTCAGTCACCAATCCCTCTTAAATGGAGAATATCAATGGTAAACTTCTTTTCACTTTGCAATTTGTCCCTCATTCCTCTAAACTAATAATTATCTATCTCATACTTATCTGCAAAATCCTTATCACTGTCCTCAATGGTGAAGAAAAGAAAGGCTGCTAGAATGAACATATTAGATGAACAACTATCAAATCACACCCCAAGTGTAGGAATAGACCAATCATTTGCATTCTTATCACTGTCTTATAAAGAGAATGAATGGCCCCAATCTTCTACTTTTATAACAAATGATGCAGCTCCTCCTGTTATTGGTAATATAAGTCTTAATAGTGATGCAAATTTCAAAAGGAAACCAATTCAAGATCTCTCAAATGGTAAATTCATATTTATATAAATACTTTTAATTTAATTTCTCTTTTGATGTTTTAGGCTCTCCTCTAACTATAATGGGCTATAATAATAGTATATTCCTTTCCATTCATATGAATTTTCTCCATCAATGCTTTAAAATAAAAAATGAATTATTATTAATTATTAGTTACTAATTACAACACGTATAGCAATGGACCAATCCTTCCCATTATTATCCCAGTTTGTAAAGAGAATGAATGGCCCCAATCTTCACCTTGTATGGCAAATAATGTAACTCCTCCTATTACTATTAACATAAGTTCCAACAGTGATGCAAATTTCAAAAGGAAACCAACTCAAGAACTGTCGAGTGGTAAATTCATATCCATTTAAACACTTCTAATTTCTCTTCTGATATGTTTATCCAATTATAATGGGCTATAACAATGCTATATTCCTTCTGATTTGTCTAAAGTTTTTCTATCATTACTTTAAACTAATATCAGTCTTCCACTTAGTGTTCAATAGATCCAATACCTTTATCCTCAGTGGTGAAGAAAAGAAAGGCCGCTAGGATGATCAAGTTAAGTAGCAAAGAATTACCATCCCTTCACTATGGACTAAGTAAAATAGCCCTTTTAGATAACACAAATAATAGTTCAAAGAGTCATGCAAGATTCAAAAGGAAGCCATTGTAAGACCTGATAAATGGTTTACCTTTTTGTTCCAATTATTTCAATTCAATAATCTATAGACCACTTCTAAATAAAGTAATTATGTATTATGACATCATCAGAATAACCAAATGTTTTATTTTAAGAATGCCCAGTTATTTCCATCTAATGGATTGTTGCAGCTTCTTTTGTCAATGAGGCAAACACAACAACATCTTCAATCCTTTAATATACACAATCAAATAATTGTGATTGCCTTAAAAAAGACAATGTCAAAGGAACATTTCTAATATTGTTGGAAATTTGCTAAATAGATTTAATAGAATAGGTCTGAAATGCTTCATATTAAATTGTACAAGTGAATACTTTATTTGGGTTAGACTACTAATATGATTTGATTATAATGCAGATCATAAAACTAATGAAGAACTTGATCATCAAGATGCTTCATTAATAGATTATATAAGTGATGACAAAGATGAATTTACAATTCCATCATACTTATTAGGTTTGAACATATTTTATACAGCAGAACTAAATCCTTATAAACAAAAAAGACTTAAATTGAATTTGAGGTCTTTATTCTATTTATGTAGTGTACTTGAATGATGGAGATCCACTTTATCACTGTTATCATTGCAATACAATTATATGAGAGGCTAAAAAGCTAAAGCATTTAGTAGGGTCTGAATCTCCTATATTCTCTCTATGCTGTTGCCATGGAAATTTATAATGCCAAATATCAAGAAATTTCCAGAGGAATTACATAATTTGTTCTTCAACAAATTTCTTCAGCTTCGAAGAATTTCTTTTCCAATATAAGATCATACAACAACATGTTCTCCTTCACTTCCATGGGAGGGAAGATTGACAATTCATTAAATAATGGTGAAGGTCCTTACACATTTATCATGTCTGGCCAAAACTATCATCAAATCAGCAACCTAATTCCACCTGAAGGATCCCTACCTATATATTCTCAGTTGTACATATATGACACTAAGAATGAAATCCAAGACAAAATTAATGTAGTGAGGTAATTTTTTTATGTCTATTTTTATCACTTTACTGACAACAAAATCATTATAAATTTTTCATGATTCAACTTGATAATTTCTTAAACTCATTGTTTTAATACTTTAAAAATTGACTTAAAGGAAATAGCCAATGTTGTGATCTGGATCCAAATATTGTATCTGTCATAAAAGGAGTACTTGATAAAAGTAATAATTTGGTCAAGAAGTACAGGATAGCTTCTCAAATCCTTCAATATGATCCTGATGCTGATGTCAAAATATGTTTGATTAGATAAAGTAATAATGATATGAGGAATTGAGTCACCAATTACTTTTAAAATTGCCACTTTAGTAGTTGGTGGCTTTGATGAGACTTATTCTAAGGGAGATATTATTATGGAGAAGAGGAGTGATGCATTTAAGAGAATAGATTAAATTCATTAATCATATCTTCCGCTCCAATACCCTCTTTTTTTCCCTTTTGGAAACAATGCCTATATTTCTAACATGAAACATAAGGAACGATCGGGTATGAATTCAATGAAGAAGAAGACATTGTCAATTAGAGAATATTTATGCTATAGGCTAATGAGTAGAGGAAATGAGTTCTTACTAATCTTTCATGGAAAAAAAACTTTTCCACTAATTTATTATTGATGGTTATGCAATGTTGGAAAGTCAAAGACTAGACTTCATCAAATCCTATCAACATGAACTTAAAGTTAATCTCTACAAAGGTTTATCAGATGCAATACATAGAGGTGAAATAGAAGCAACTGCAAGTGGAAAAAGAATCATTCTACCCTCTTCATTTACAGTTGGTGCAAGATATATGATCAATAATTACCAAGATATAATGACTATATGTAGATGGGCTGGCTATCCAGACATATTCATTATATTTGCTTGTAATCTTGCATGGCCTGAAATTAAAAGATATTGTCAAAAGGAGAATGTTCTTCCCTGCAATTGCCCTGATATTTTATGTAAAATTTTTCATGTTAAGTTGTTAAAGCTGATGGAGGTCATCAAGAAAGAGAATATTTTTGGAGCTATCAAAGCTAGTATATAGTATGCACTTGATTTCACTAAAAAAAATCATTTATAATAAGTTTTCTACTACTAAATTTTTATTTCATTCTTGTTACCCTCTATTTACAGAAATTTAAACTACAGAATTTCACTATTAAGGATAGTTGGCATTTATGTATAATACATAATCTTTATGTATATAGTATATATAAGACATTTATGTATTGGCTAATCATTCTATATTCCTAATGATACATAATCTTCCCATAGTTTTGGCCTATTTTTGGAAAGGTTAAGATGTCTTTAGAAGAAAAACTTATTAGCATTCAATATGACTTGATGTATTTCTCTTTTAATCTTGATTGTAATCAATTCATACACAAAAACATAGTTTCACTCTATATTATATTTTGTCATTTAATTACTTGCAAGTTATTTCATTCATGTTATCAATACGATTATTATCTAATTTTTTTATATATCTAACAATGCTTTACTTTGAAAAGGAACAAGGATTCCTTTGATTTATATATACTAGATTTTCATTTCATTCTTTTTTCCCTATCTTCACATAAATTTATACTATAGAATTTCATAAGAGAGGCCTATCTCATCCTCATATAATTGTGTTCCTAGAGGAGGGTGACAAGGTAAAAGATCCTAATGTGGACAAAATTGTTTTAGCCAAAATACTAAACAAAGATGGAAATTTAGCTCTTTACAAGTTAGTAAAGAACTACATGATTTATGGCCCATGTGAAAATGCAAGTCCTAAGCCTTCTTGTGTGAAAGAAGGTAAATTTGCCAAGTGCTTCCCAAAGGAATTTGTTGACCAGACTATTGTAGATGATAATGGCTACCCCACATATAGAAGAAGGAGTGATGGAAGAACTATAATCAAGAATGGTGTTACACTTGATAATAGATATGTTGTTCTTTATAATGCTAGGTTGTTTGAAAATTTTCAAGCTCATTTGAATGTAGAGAAAACAAATCAATTTACTTCTATAAAATATCTATTCAAGTACCTAAGTAAGGGAAATGATTGAGTCATACTGGACTTTATAGTAATAGAAATGATAATGTTGAAAATTTATTTGATGAGATTAGTTACTACCTCAATTGTAGGTATATATCAGCACATAAAGGTGCATGGAGAATATTCTCACATGATATTCATCATAGATATCCTCCTGTTGAAATATTAGCTTATCATTGACCTGATTAGCAATATGTTATTTACAAAGCTAATTAACAATTTCAATATGTTGTGGACGATCAAACTATCAAAGAAATAATGTTTATAGCATGGATGCAAAGGAATAAAGAAGACCAATTTGTAAGAACTCTTGCATACTCAAAGTTCCATACTAATTATGTTTTTGACAAGAAGTTGAAGATTTCAAAGGCATGTCAAAGAGATTTTGCTATTAGAAGGATAGCACATACACCTCCATCTCAAGGAGAATCTTACTATCTATGAGTTCTGCAAACAAAGGTTAAAGCTCCAATATCTTTAGAAGCAATTAGAATTGTTGACAATGTTGTCCACCTAAATTTTAGATCAGTATGCTATGCTTTATGTCTTCTTAAAGATGACCAAGGGTACATAAATGCTATCAAAGAAGTATTTGTTTAGGCTTCTGAAAAATATTTGAGAAGGTTTTTTGTAAATATGTTTCTCAGCAATTGTTTAACCCAACCCAAATAGTATAGAAAGAAAACTCAAAGTTGTTTTATGGAGACATGTTTTATGTTCCAGTTGCTAACCAAAATTACTCAGGTATATTCAATTTCTATTTCAATATATATTATACTCAAACATTAGACTTGAGCACTTAATTAGTCAAATTTTATCTGATGGTAATCATAAATTCTAACTGAATATTTATATAATGTAGATGCACTACTAATTAACAAAAAAAATTGTCACTAATATGTTAAAAATACAGGCACATTGTTCATAGAGGAGGACAAAGAAAATGCAGCTTTGTTAGAAGTCAAAAAATTCCTTACCAGCAATGCCTTAGCCAATATGGACCTGCCATGTTGATTCATGGAATCAATTAATTATCTAAGAACTAAATTTTGATGTTAATCACTACATTAATAAATGTCATTTCAAACTTACAAAAAACATGAGGCTATCATCTTCATTCCGACTCAAAAAAAGAGAGTATATAGAGTTTTTCAAATTGGTTACTCCAAATTGGTGATGGCATTTTGGGTCTTCCACACTATGGAATAGTATAGATTGAAATCCTTCCAAAATTGTTAATCAAGGTATTTTTGACTCCATTAGAAGTAATAGTGGAATCTACTTATCCAATATTGTATTACAGGTACCTTGAGCAAAATTATTTCACTAAGAGAGAAATATTGGTTCAAACACTAGAGATTGTTGAACAAATCAATAACAACATTTGTTCCTTGCTTCTTGGTGATCAAGTTAATTACTTCAATTCTAATTCTATTTCCATTGTAGATAAAGATACTGATTCTTTTGATGAAGTGTATAACACTGAATTTTTGAAAACCATCAATTGCTCTAGAATGCCTCATCATAGACTTTGTTTAAAAGATGGTGTACCAATGGTTTTTTTACGCAATCTAGATTGAGCTTCTAGTCTTTATAATGGTACAAGACTTCATATTACTCAACTTGGCAAACATTTTGTCAAAGGAAAAACATCGAATGGCTGCAAACTTGGAGAAGAGATTTACATCCATTATATGGATATGAACCCGTTTGAGACTAAACTTCCTTTCCAAATGCGAAGAAGGCAATTTTCTTTAGTTGTTTCATTTGCAATGACAATAAATAAGAGTTAGGGTCAATCTCTATCAAGAGTTGGTGTATGTCTACCTAAACTAGTGTTCACACATGGGCAACTTTACGTTGCAATGTCAAGGGTAAAGGGCAAAGAAGGACTCAAAATTCTTATACATGATTTCAAACTCCAACCCAAAAATACAACAACAAATGTGGTCTATGGAGAGGTTTTCCACAATGTGTGCTCTAAATGATTTATTCAAAGGATCTTACTATCCAGTTGAATTCATTAGATTTATCATGAAGAAAAATTCAACCCAAACTTTTATCTTTCATTATTCAGTCTTGAATATTATGAATGGAGGTTTCATCAAGTTTACTCTAAATTGAAGACATTTCTCATTGTTATAAGGAATTATTAAACATGAATCACTCAAATCTTGATAACTTTAGTCTCTGGTCAATTTATAATTTCTGAGGGTGAGGATAATTATAATGCCTTTTATTCATAGTTTAGATTCCCTTCATAAAATTATAGACAAGTTGTCGAACTAAATAACAACATTTCATTGTGCAATTGACCTTTGATTATTCATCTTATAGGTATAAAATATATGCTAGCTTTGGAGTGCATAGTTTTTATTAACAAATCTTAAAAGATCTTCAAAAAATACTTAACCCAGTATAAGATGCAGTCTCCAAAAAAAATCTTTGATAGTATTAACTTGTCACCTACTACTACATTTTAGTATTTTTCCAATGAGACCATGAAATTTAAAAAAGGAAAAAAAAACCAAGACAAAATTTATGGTAAAATCAATTAGCAACTATAACGTCAAATTTTACTAAACATGAAATTGTTTTCCCAGAACATAACATGATTTTCTACATAGCTAAAATAAATGTATGATTGGTACAAGTCAGTTCTACACAAATCAAAAAATGAAAATGTTTGGTACAGCTTGCATTTCCAAAAGCATTATAACAAAGAGTCCTAAAACAAAGTGGCCTTTCCAATGAAGATGATTCATTTGTATGCACTCTATCAGTTTCTTTGCCAAATAGGAAATAAAAATCTGTGTCTCCAGAAGAAACAGGATCAAATGTCACTTTAGTTGCATCTTAGTAGTTCGTTCATGATTTCCTTCTTAACTGTAACATTAGTCAAACTTTGATTAATAGAACTTTACAAGATAAATGAGGAAATATACAAGTCTACATTCAACTAACCGTGTACAAAAAAATAAGATATTAAATTAAACTCATGCTAATTTAATATTTTCAAACTTAACATACCAATTGATAGTTAATCAATACAAAAAAAAATGTTGGCGTTAATATTATTGCTTCTAAAGCAGTCAAATCTTATCTGTAGAATTTATTTGATTTCATTTTTTTAATTACAATTCTTTAAGTTTAGAAACTATTTACTTTATCAATTAAATGTTTAATAACTATTTACTTAATCAATTGTTACTTAATGAATACTAAATACATTAGTCAATAACGAGGAATTGGGTGAATTTAGACATGAAATATTGCACGTTACCTATAAAATAACTAAAATTTCATGCATTGTTGAATAAATCAAATAACTAAAAATGACTACTTTTTTCTAATCAATCCCCAATATATCAATCATTACATATATATGACTACATACAAAATGTCTTTATATGTGTGTTGATTAATACCCGTACGGGGTTTGAATCTAGTTTTTATTAATATATTGATTGATTGATTAGGTGATATTGAAATTTGACTTGGGTGTCAATGCATATTGAAATAAATTGAATTGAATTCAATGTATGAAAACATCAACACATATAAATATAGCTCATGAATAATATAGTTGATTATAAAATTTGCAAAGCGAATGGCTCATGTTTGAAGTGTGGTCTATATGCTGCCTTTCATTAAGTGGGTATTAATTAATTAAGGAATCAATTTAAATTAAATACTAAAGTGATGCTCTTCGTTTCCATTACTCTTGTTAACAAAACATATTTTTTTTGCATTGCGTATAAATTATAAGAAGTCATTTTTATTTTTAATATATTAATTAGGTGATATGTTCTTTGAAATTTGACTTGGGTGTCAATGCGTGTTAGAAATAAATTGCACCAACTAAAACTAATAATAGTAACGACCAATCTATCTATCATCCGTATGGTATTGATATACTATGGTCCTATTTATAATATAGTTTTAACATGTGTCATCAAAATTAAGAAAAACTTTAAAGCTTACTAACTTTATTTAGAAATTTAATAATTTTTTTAATTTTCCTCTTATTAAATATACATATTTTAATAATAAATATTTTTTAATATTTAATAGAGGTCAAATGAAAAAATATGTGATAAAAATTAAATAAAGTGGCTTATAAATAGAAAAAAAATTCTTTGAGTAAAATGTAAAAGTGATAATGTTAGTCATGAATAAATTGTGCTATTATTTTTCAAATTCATGTAACATTATAGTCTATAGCTGTTGGTAAAAAAAGAAAAAAGAAAAAACATTATAGTCTATAGAATTCCAATTCCCATCTATTATTAGTTATTACAATGACTTGAAAAAAAGTCAAAAACCATTTCTACACGTCTTATTATTTCAGTTAAAAAAGAAAAGTGAGAATTGAATGAATTTAATTAGACACATTATATCATTTACAACTTAATTGCAACTCAAGATCAATTTTTCATAATTGTCCTGCTCCATGAATACCAGAAACAAAAAATGGGAGAAAAATTGGGTTAAGGGACAAAAAGATCCTTAAAGTGCATACAAAAGATTACAAATGATCATAAACTCAACTAAGGGTCAATTATACATTAAAAAATTCTATTTCTAATCACCTCAAGTTAAATATATCAAATGTCTATTTATAATTAAAGGGGCCCATAATTTTTTTAATACTTTTATTCCCACCTTCTCTCTACTCTCTTCTTCTCCACACCGTCTTCTTCTCCATACCTATAACTCTGAACTTTCACCTCCCAAGATGATAATCGCTGCGAACTTCGCCTCCTGCTTCATTGCCTTCTCTATTGCCTTATGTACTGATAAATATACTCTCTCTCATCCCTCTCTTCCTCTCTCTTTGAATGGTCTAGATTGCCTATCAATTGAAATTGAGCTCAAGGAATAAGGTGGTAGTTTGGCTTGCTACTAGTAGTTAGTCTCAAGATTTTAAAGTTTTTTTGTTGAGTCTTTATTTGTTGAGTGTATAGATATTCTTTTTTTTTGTATTATATTCATATCGGGGCCAAAACCCAAGCAAGTTACATATGCAATATCCTTTGCGTCACAATACCTATTTTATCTTTATCTAATAATGGTCTTAGTTCATTAGGTGTTTCTTTTAACAACTGGCTCGACTATATCTAGAATTTTCCCTATTTCACTAACTAATCTGCATAGGTGTTTCCCTCATAGAGTGTGTGGCTTGCTTTGACTTGTCGCCTGTTCCCTCACCGTCTTTTTTATGCACCTGGCAAACTTATCAACCTCTTCATATAAGAAGGCTCTCTCAATCTTTTGAACCACAACCCTAGAATCACTTTCAATTATAACATCTTGACTATCAATATTATTTAGCAATGTGACACTTGTCAAGATACTCCATAATTCAACCTTTTCAACCGAGCATCTCTCTATTTTCTTTACAAAACCACCTATCCAATTGCCATTTTCATCTCGAAAGACTTTCCCACAGATAGCCTCTCCATTTTTCCCTTATACAGCCCCATCAATATTAAGTTTCAGCTACCATACTGGTGGTTTCTCCCACCTTATGCTTGTTTTAATGCCTTTGATGCCTTGTCCATTTCTATTATAACTTATAAACCATGCAGACCTCCTTTGCATCATTTTTTATTTTTGTAGTAGGGTTTATTGGCCATTGAAATCCCTTATTAAATAGTCAAGTGTTTCTCCAGTTCTACAATTGCTATACCCCATTTGCAAATAACAAGTGCCAGTTAGACTCACTCTTTCTCTCTTTCTGTAGATTAATCAACACCCAATCACGTCGTGAGAGAAAAAAGAAATTACTAACCTTATCCTCACATTTAAGTGCTAGCCATATTTGCTTTGATCTTATCTTTAATAGCATGTGGAGTGTCTTTATTCTATCTTCCACATCAAATACATACTGGCGGTGTTCTTAATAATTTTTATCTATGCATAGAAGTTAGTAAACTTCTATTTGTTCATAACCATAAAAATTCTTGTATTCGTCATGGTTCATACCATTCCCATATCTTGGTCCAAATTTGATCCTCTTTCGCTGCTTGAAACTCACTTAACTTTTCATACATTTTGTAACAAAGTATTTTTCCTTGTCATTATTCAACCATTTGACCCGATCTTCCCCTTCCTCCTAATTCTGTGGTAAGATAGCTTGAATTCTAGCAACAACCTCTTTGGGTAACCATTTCTCTAGTTTTGCAACATTCTATTCTCCATCTTTTCCTATAAGCTATGTTACTTTGACTTCTTGAATTATATCAACTATGCAACTTGTGCTTTTATTAATCAATGGTCCCTCACTATCTAATAATCTATCTTTCCAGAAGTTCACTTGTTGACCATTGTTCACCTCCCATTTAACATTACGTGTCAACTTTTGCCATAGGTCACCTAATTTTTTCCACAATATTGAATCCCCTTGCTTTACTGTACATGTGTAACATCCCAAATTATAATTCTTAGTTAATAAGTGAAATAATTAGGTTTAATTTGTTAATGGAGTAGTGGATAGTTAAGGAAGGTTAAAGATTAATGTGGTGTATAGTTACAGAGAGCTAATGAATGTTTTAGGTTGTGATTCTAGCAGGTTTGAGTCTAGAGTGAAGTTAGGCCACTCGGGCATGAAAAAGTAAGAAAAATAAAGAGGAATGACTTTGTGTCACATGCCGTGGCATGTACATGGTGTGCTGCAGCACACAGGCTAATCAAAATATGAAGATCCCTCTCTTAGCTTGTCTTTCTTCCTTGTCAACCCATTTTCTTGAAGCTTTTAGTTAGGGTTTGATTATGAAAGGCTATTTTTAGTCTATATAGATTATGAATCTAAACTTATTGACTCAAATAAAGTTAATAGACGTTGATTTGAGTATTTAAACTTAGAATTATGGGTTTAGACATTAATAGCGGTTGTGAGTCATTAATATCTAAAAATGGGTAATAATTGGAGTTATGAGGGTTGTTGTGACATTAATGACCCTATTTGAGTTTGATGATTGTTAGTTGGGAGTGATAAAAGGTATTAAACCTATTAGGTAATCCTAAATGTGACAAGTAAAGGCATTGAGTATTTTAGAAATGAAATGTGAGAGTTGGAAATGTGTTTTCAGTAATATTACTTGAGTTTAGCCTTGATTAATTATAGATCAATCATTTGGGCACAATATTTGGCTTGGGAAGAAAGCTTGAAAGTGTATATTGAGGGGTAAATCTTTAACCTCTTAAATGTTTGAGATAGTCAGGAGGAACCTATATTTGGTAATTATTTATTAATTGTGTTATAATGTGAAATGGGTTTATCTGGATGCATAATTAAATTTGTAAATATGAATGCACTGCATAAATCATATAATAGTGTATTAATCCATGACTTGATTTAAATATGGAGTTGAAACTCAAAACAATTTGCAAATTGTGAACATGTAATTAAAATGAGGAGTGTGTGATAGGTTGTATTGACATGTAAATATTACATGTGTGGCTAAATGAGAATTTGAAGCACGTTATGAAATTAAGAATTGAAGTGGAGCATGTTTGTGAAAACAATATTGGTGCTCACTTGGGTAGCGTAAAATTGTGAACCTAATATGTTGATATTGAGTAAATGAAATTGTGAAATGAGTGAATATTGTACATTGCATGATCATTTGGCAAGAGTTCGCCTAGAGAGAGGAGTAGATAAAATCTATATAGTACTTATGGCTTCCTTCCAGTGCACGAAGTTTAAGGCTTATCCTACTATTTGTCGAGGGACTGTCTCATAGTTTATTAAGGGATTAGAACCTAACTATCTCCATCTGTTTGTCGAGAAGATTAGGTTAAGGTATACGACAACCTAGAGATTTAAGAGTGAGGGAAGCCATGATTTGAGAGTGCACTCCTAATAATTAGTGAGCTTGGGTAGTCTAGTCATACAGATGGAGCCCTAATTAATATTATAGCTTAAGGTTTCATTCAAAGGAAATAAGGATGAATAAATCAAGCATATGTGTGTATTTGATGTATTGCATGGTAGTTAAGTTTATGACAACTTGTGAGGGTGAATATGTCTTTGCTACATGATTGTGTGTAATGTGGTAATGTGCATCGAGATAAGAATTGGGTCATTATCTCCTGTTTGTGAGTACTGTGGCAATATATCTCATGATTTGAATTGCAAAATATGAAAATGAACTTAATAAGTGAAAGTTTAACTTGCAATATGTGTAAACACTAAATTTTTAGTATTTGAGTTCTTGTTTTATGTTTTAAATTAATTGATATGCAACTGCATAGGGTAAGTGTACCTTGATTACTGAGTGGCTAGACTTACTCCTCTTTTTCAATATTTTATGGGCTTTAGTTCTAATGCTAAAAGAGAAAAGATTCTAGAGGCTTAGGAGTTCCAATTGTAAATCCTTTCATCTTCCTTTATTTATGTGTAATAGAATAAATAATGCTAATTAGAATGCATTTGGTTTACACTAACACTATATTATGTTTATGATTTGAGATGTATTTTGGGCCTTGAAATGTTGTGTATAAGATGTTAAAGTATTGATAGGGCTAAAATACTAGTACAAATATAGAGATGTTAATTTGATCATAATTGTGAATGTTGATTGTAAAATATAATGCTAAAACCTCTCCCTATTGTTTTTGATATTATAGGGGTTGAGCAGTGAAAATTTAAAATGAATAGATTTATGTGCGTATGGTGTGATGTATAGATAGTCTTAAGTTCTTTGAGTGTGTTTTAGATATTAGGAATTGATTTTGGTACACATGTGGGGTTTTAAACACCCTTAAATTGTTAAAAGTGAGAAAAGTTATGAAAATATATTTGAGTATCCGTCTTTCTTGTGTAACCTAATTTGGGAGTAAAACTTATTCCATTAGCTAATTTATAAAAAGAGCTTTTTGTAAACACTTAGATCACCTTATTAGGATATCAAATGGAGAAATGGGGCACGTCAGAAATTGCCTTGAGTTGCTGTCAAATGACAATAAAAACTTCTTGTCTGAAATGCACAACATATCATGACATGGCATAAAGAAGGGTAGTCACAGCGGATGTGCACATACCATGGCGCCCCTTATCTCGAACCTTTTCACTCCCATGAGGTATCCCATACTTCGACAAATTATTTTACTCTAATTTAAAGCTTATTAGATAATGTTTTGGTGAATCTGAATTATGAAAACTTGGGATTCCATTTTCACAAATTACATAATTTGGTAATCTAATTGGGTTAGCCCATTGATTGTGTTGGACTTTGTAGTTTTGTAGTTAATTGTGATTAAGTAATTAAGATATTACAACATACACTTGTGAATGTATATTTCCTTCCATATTTCGCAATAAGCACTTTAGACATTAGTTTTTCGGGCTTTGAAATTACCTCCTAACATGCCTTGCCAATTAATGCCTCATTCATTCTTGTAAGACTTCAGAGTTCAAATCTGCCTTATCCCTTTGGAAGACATAGTTTTTTCCATCCCATTTGATCAATTTTCCTCTTCCCCTCCCTGTCACCCTAAATAAATTCTCTTTGTAGTCGTTCAATTTGATTGCAAACACTTTTTGATATCATCTCATGTTGCATTTGGAATATCAATAGTTGTTGTGTAACTAATTACATTAAAGTTAATCACCCCGCACGAGATAAACTTTTGTGCTTTCACCCACTTAGTTTCTTTAATACCCTATAAAGTAGGATTTGAAACTTCTTTTTTTTAGTTCTTCCTCTTATAATGTATGCCTCTAAGTATCTATCCAGCTCTTCCTCCTTCCAAAAGCCACATTGTTGAATTAACTCATTTGCTTTTATAAACTCACATTGTTCGAAAAGCAAGCTGTTGTTTTATTCGGATTGACCTTTTTCCTGGATACAACCCCAAATAGTCTCATACAATTCAATACGCATTCCAATTGATCCCTATCATCTTCACAATACAATAATAGGTCATCAACGAAGAGTAGCCTTAAATAATATATATATATATATATATATACTTATTGAATTAATTATATAAATATATTTTAGTTACGTTTGGGATAATTATAACAATAAGGAGTATTGATAGAATGAAAATATGTATGCCAAACAACCTAAAGGTCTCCGGTTCGAATCCCTGATGCAACAAAAAGAGAATTTTAATTTTTTTTAGCCTCTCTGAAATTACAAAATTACCCTTGTCTAAATAGGATAAAAGCTTCCTTCTCTTCCTCGGTCATTCTAGAAAAACAAAGAGAGAATGAGAGTTCAAGAATATGACTGACTTAACCCTCCATATCTCTGACCTTTCCTTGTTTCAGTGATCACCAACTCATTCCCTTTGTTGTTCACGGCGGTGGCTGGTGCAGTTGATGCCATAAGTTTCTCTGGTTCGTTTTCCCCATATTCTTTGTTTTCATCGTTGTTCTCTGTCCTGTTACTGGCAGTCTTCGTTGGATTCAGTCGCTGCTCGGTTTCTGTCACTTGTTCGGTTTGTTACTGGCGTAAGACTAAATCGTTAGAGCTGGACTCACGACCTTTTTCTTCCCAACTCAATCGTGAACGTTGTGTTCTGTTTTACCGGTCTGTGTTCCCTGTTTCTACATTCTCTTTACTTGCTGTCTCTTCGCGCTGCTCTGTGCTGAGAAATCTTAAAGTGGCGAGTGCTAGAAGGCTATTACTGTAAGCTTGTGTGGTGCAATTGAAGTAGACTTCCTCCATCGTGTGGTGTAGTGTTAGTGATCAGTTTGTATCTCCCCTGTTCAGTGTAAGTTTTACTTTTCTCTTCCTTATATGTACGTTGTTAGTTGCTGGAATTAAGGAAGCTTCAGGACTTGCTTTCTCTTGATGAATATACGTGTGATTTGATCATTGAAGTTGGAAAAAAAATTTGGCTCCCCTGCTACTGTGGTTACGCGCGCGTGAAGAGGAAATATAATTTTTATTTAAAATAGAAATTACAAGTATAGAAGGAAGTAGATGATGTTATAGCCTAGAGTTTTATTTGGAGATAAGTGAATTATTAATATTGTAAGGGAAAGAATGTTGTAGTTGTATAACCGAGGAAAGTGATTGAATTAGTGATAATACTTGGACCGATTTCAAATTATAAATTTAGCTTTAAATTTTAGATGAGGATGGTTAATTTGGAATTGTTTCTAAAGATAGGGAATCTATGAAATTATTTTTATCTTGATAGGGGACGAGGAAGAACGAGACCCTGATCAAACTTAAAAAGGAAGGATATTCTTAAAAATTTGAAGTTCTGATGAGTAAGTGAATAGCATTCCATTTAATTTAATTTATTTTTATTTTTAATAGTCTTTTTCTTGAAATATTTTATTCTTATGAATTTTATAAATTTTGAAAATTTTGAAACATCAATAAAGGACAAACGAGTTATGATACGTGCATTCATTGTTTTCAAAAGTATATTTTCCAGATTGATGAAAGTATTTTTGTATGGTTGTTAAGCTTTAGAATACATTGGCTATCCAATTACTGCAAGTTTGGTATATTAGCCATAAAAATATGATTTTTGCAAATTTTGAGAATTGAAACAGTTTATGCTAGTTTGGCATTGAGAATGGTAATTTTATTATAGCAATAATTATTCTTCTCGCATGTTTGAAACGTGATTTTTAAGAGGACTCAAAACAGAACACTGTTGCTAACGGCAGTTCCGTTAGCCCGTAGCGTGCTGTGGTTAAACACTAACTAGTTTGTTTTGTGAGTTTTATTCTCACGTTTGGTATTCGTGGGCTTCATACCCGCATTTGATTCTGTGGCTTGAGCCTCGTTTGGTCATTTACCCTCGGGAACTGTGTGTCCACGTTTGTTTTGTAGCTATGGCTGCGTTCAGTTATTTACCCTCGTGGATTGGTGTGTCCACATTTATTTTTGTGGCATAAGCCGCGTTTAGTTATTTATCCTCGTGAACTGAGTGTTCTGTTTGTAACTTGTTCTATTGAGTTCTCAAAATTTTAAATGTTGATTAATATATGTTTTTGAAATTATCCGATTTTAACTAATAATTGGTATCATTTTGAGTTATATGAGAGCAGATCATTTTTTTAAGCATGATAACATAAATTATTCTCAATTTACTCTTATTTCATAAATATGGTTATGATTCATATGTTTATAAATTTTGATAACATTGCTTTTAACTAGCTGACACTATTATTGAAATTTATTGATTAAAATTTTAAGAAATTTTTCATGGGAATACTATTCACTGGAAAAATTATTTTGGCCTCAGATTCGTTAGCTGACGCTGATCCCACCAACGACCTCAAAAAGGGCAATTAGCTACAGTGGGTGGACTTTTTGATTGGTATTGTTACTTTAATATAAATATATAATCTGTATGTCCTTTTGATTTGAAAGAAATAGCATATGCTCCACATAGGTTGTTTATGAATTTATTTTTGGTTTGTATATTGATAATTGGCTGGAAGGAGCTATGCTCCTGAATTATACTGTTATTGTAAAATTTTTGTTGTAGAATTTTTGGGAGATCCTAATTACAGAGGAGGTTCTGCCAAAATTTCTACAAAAACGTTGACACTTTCTTATGATAATGAATTTAAAGAAGTTATTTAAATTCTCATATGATTTAATTAAACTTTGCATTTCTTGAGAAATGAAATAAATATTCATTTGAAGGCTTACGGGAATGTGAAAGTAATTCACACCCATGCTGATCACCCTCTATTTTGGGGCGTGATAAGTATGAAATCTGCACTTTTTTCTTACTAATTATGAGTGGGTTCCATTTTCCCTCTACTATAGCATCCATGATGATATGTGTTAGTTTTTCCATTCCAAGCACAAATAGGTATAGTGATAAGGGATCACCTTATCAAACCCTCTGGTTGACATAAAATTTCTAGATTTAGAACCATTCTAGAGAATTTGAGAGGAAGACGATGAGATGTAGGATTCTATTAATGTGCATAGCTTTTCTGGTATACCAATTTTCTTGAGGACCTCAACCAAGAACTTCAAATTCATCCTGTCATATGCTTTTTGGAGATTGATCTTTATGGCCATGAATCACTTTTTCCCAGACATTTTATTCATAATATAGTCACTTCTTTTGATACGATGATGTTTTCTTGTATACTTCTCCTAGGTACAAAGCTACTCTAGCATGGGGATGCGATCCTATGGCCTTGGTCTTGCAACAATAACTTTGGATGATATTTTATAATACGCAGATATAATGAGTAGAGATTACTTGAGCTTTGTCAACTTGAAAGAGATTGTTGTTTAGTTGATTGTGGGCTTTTGTCCTGTTGGTTATTAAAAATAAAAATAAAACTAAAAAGTAGTTAAATGATTGATTTTGCTTATTTTTTTAATTTATTTTTATTAAATTATCATCTTTAAAATATTTTTTTCTCTCTAATAACTTTTTACTCTCCACTAAGTATAATAGGATAAAATTAAAATAAACTAATTAATGATCAATTTTTTTAAATAACACACGAATACACAAAATTTACATTAGGGGATGGAGTAAAGTATAAACTAAATATATTTTCAATTGAGACTATGAATTATTAATAAATCTTATTTTTTTTTCATGAAAGAATTGAGGGCAATTGTTAAGTGGATCACTGATTTAGAGAATTTTGGAGCACCACGTTTTTCTAATATTTACCACTAAAGACCCCAAGTATATCAATAATTTCTTAGGTAAAGCCGTTCAAGTCCAGAAACAAAGATAATATGAAGGGACATCGATTATCTACTTTTTAATTTGGGTAACCACTGATTCAAAGAGTGGTCAAACAGTTAGTTGAATTGGTGGAAGTTCGGGACTAGTGAGAGCTTTCCTTCTTATAGCAACTTGTCTGATCATAAAAAATGATTATTTTTTATTTTATCGTTATTTAAAATGTATTAATTTATTAATTATCGGTCCATTGTGAATCGATAGTTCAAAGTTTAAAGTAATGATTTAAAATTCAAAGCGAACCAAACAATCCGACTGTCTACAGCAATATTAAAAAATTAAATCAAATCGAACAGTTGAATCAATATAAGTTCGATCAACATTTAAAAATTGTTTTAAGGTTGGGTCATTTTAAATTGGTTGTCGGATTAAGAATCAAATTCAATTTTAAAAAATGAGACTGTTAAAAGAAATTTTTTTTATCAATTTTTTTTGAAAATAATTAATTTTTTTAATCATTTGATGTTATATTGTATCATGTAACTGATTAACTCATAATAAACTTAAAATTTTTGGTTTTAGTTTTAAATTAAGTAGCAATTTCATATTTATTTTTTATATTTAAATTATTATATACATATATAAATTTTTTAATTTAATTTTTACGTCACCAGTTTAACCATTAGTCCAATCCAATTGAACTATGTAAATTATGAATCATTGACATTATCAATTTAATATCCGATCTAGTTCTGAAAACATTGATCTAAAGGTTTAGTCTGGATCAAAAAACTGTTTTTATAATTGAATTGGATTAAATTAGAGTTGAGCTGTTATTAAACTTGAAATCAAAATTGAACCAAGAACATGAACAATTTTCAAAAAACCAAATTGTTTTAAACATGTTATTGAAAAACCATAAAAATTATAGAAAAGAAACTAGAAAAATTTAAAAATAAAATCTTGCTAAAAGCCAATTTTATTTTCAAATAATTTACATATATAAAATATAATTTGAGATCATTTTATTATAAAGATATTGACAATTATATATGTAAATAGAGATAATTTTGAGTCTACTTATATTTAATTTAATTAAGATATATTTATATTTAACAAGTTATAAAATTATAATTTATAATCATATTATGTCATTTTATTAACATATTATAATTTTTTTTCTTATATTTATTTTATATATATTTAATATTATTTTTATTTAATTATTACGTTATTAATTCTACCATCACCATATGAACTGTAAACGGATAGACTTTTCAATTCAACATCGTGTCGGGTTTTAGAAATATTGGTTCAAAGTTCAAACCGGGTCCGGTTCTCTTGTTCCCTCCGCATATCAACCATCTCTTTCCGGAAGTCAGCCCAGGCAGCTTGAAGCCATTCAATATTATCAATTTCTTTCATCTTCCATTATCTTGTCTGCTTCTCATTCCTTGCCCTGATCCCTACTTAAATCATCCGTGCCCAATTCTTCATTCACCATCACACTATAAATGTCCCCACAACGAAAATTCCTCTTGTTCAAAGCCACAATCCAATCATGGAAGACGCCTTCGATTTGGCTCAGATCTCTCTTCGACCCCTCCTTTCCGACACCGACGATTTCATGGTCTGGGCCACCGATGAACGAGCGGCCAAATTCTGCAGCTGGGAACCCTACACAAGCAAAGACGCCGCCGTCGATTTCATCCAAAACTTCACCACAAAGTGCTTATTGTTCCGAGCGATTTGCGTCGGCGATCGCGCGATCGGATCGATTTCTGTTCGATCTTTCACCGGGGATGACGAGGCCAGAGCGAAACTGCAGAACTTGGGTATGTTTTAGGGTCGAAGTATTGGGGGAAAGGGATCGCGACGAAGATGGTGAAGCAGGTGGTGGAAATGGCGTTCGTTGAGTTGCCGGATCTGGAGAGGCTTGAAGCTCTGGTTGATGTTGAGAATGTGGCGTCCCAGAGAGTTCTGGAGATGGCTGGGTTTCAGAGGGAAGGAACTCTCAGGAAGTTCTTGTTCATGAATGGAAAATCCATAGATATGAAGCCAGTAGCGACTTCGAATTCGGATTTCGGAGCTCAAATGGTCAGAGTCGAGACTCAGAGCAACTGATTGCTGAAGGCCGTGGACGTGTCATTCTTTGGGCCTGAAGCGTGTATAATTATTAATTAATTAAGGAATCATCGATTAATTTATTGTTTGTTTTTGCATCGCATATAAATTAAAAGAAGTCTTTTTTTATTAATATAATGATTGTTTAGGTATAGTCTTTGAAATTTGACTTGGGTGTCAATGCATGTTGAAATGAATTGATACCAACTAAAACTAATTATAGTAACAAACAATCTATCTGTTGTTCTTGTGGTATTGATGTACGTTTTATTTATAGCACACTTTCAATATTTATTATTAAAATTAAAAAAAAATTAAATTTTTAAATTTTATCTAAAAATTTAATAATTTTTTAACTTTATTCTTATTATATATATATATTAACAATATATTTTTTTTATTTTAATATTTAATGAAGGTCAAATAAAAAATATGTAATAAAAATTAAATGAGATGACTTATAAATAAGATTAAAAAAAATTCTCTTTAAATAAAATGTAAAAGTGGTAATATGAATGATTTTAAACCAAACTGGATTGAATGGTTCAATCGTTGATCAATTCGGATTTCGGCTAGGCCAGAAGGGAAAAACTATGTGAGATATTTAGTCGGGTTGAGTCGATCCAAATTGCCAGTTAGCCTGCAAATTGAATTTGAGTTGGGAACCTGTTCTAGTTTTAAAAAATCAAATAGTTTATTATTTTTTTTTTTGCATATTTGAGTTCTAAAAGAAAAGGCAGAGCCGTAGACTTAGAGCATGTGTTTTTGGCTTTCTGCTTTGTTTATTATATTGCACTTTGTCTCTGGGCTTCGATTTCAAGCTTCTGCTACTACGACTTTGCTAATTTGCTCCTCCTCTCCTCCCATTCTTTGTGGCTTTGGCAATGCAATGGTGTGATTTCTTTCATCTTTCCTTATCAATCGACATCGACCACGACAAGCACAGCCCACGACTGCTATTTTCCTCCTGTTCCTCGTCCTCATTGATCTATCCTTTTCCTCAACTATGGGACGCACCGAAGCCAAGAAGCCATTGATGGATTGAAACACAGACACAAGTGACAGGGCAGAGCATCCAATCTCAATTGTGATTGTTTTCTTCATCCTTCCCGTTCAGTTGGAGTTTTAAATCTTCTAATCTTCTTCTTCATCTATTTGGCTCTGCTTCATCGTTTAAGTGAGTTTTAATATGTATTTCAAATTTTTAATTCCTTATAAGTTCAAATTTATTATCTAGTGGAGATCTAATTTGATTGAACGCTATATATACCTATATATAATGATTGTGTAATGGATTTTAAGCTATAAGAAACTGCCTACAAGCACTCATTGACAATGCATCAATTAGTTGATACTTGATAGCCAATTCAAGACTGAGCACTAGAATCTATATATAAAATAAAGTAGAGATGCAAAAGAGTCAAGGGTGGGGGGATGAAAAATGAAGAGAAGAGCACTTTGAACATTCTTTATATTGAATAAAGATTTGTAATTAACCCTTTAACAAAGTCAAAAGCTATTATCTTAACATATTTCAAGCACCATTCATTTCTATATCTTACATGCCTATATTTCCTTAAAAAAGTTGTCATGTAATTCGCCTGACCCCTTTATTCCTTTCCTTTCTTTTTGTCTTTAAAGCAAAGAGATCTTCTATTATGCTATTTACATGAATCACATTAGATTTTTGTTTATTCTTCTTTGTTCATACTTTATATATTAATTAGATCTCTTAATGGCAAGTCTAAATTTTGCCTTATAGAAAATGACATTTGAAAATGTTTCAACTATTGCATCAACACAATCTGTTAGATCAAAGATAGATCCTATATGGGACCATTGTGCTAAGATCAAGTCCTAGATGGCGCCTAAAATGTTTGTACTGTGCAAAAGAATTTGGTGGTGGAGGGATTCATAGAAAAAACGACATCTTGTTAGAAAGAAAGGGGATGCAATAAGTTTCAAAAAGGTGCCTGTTAATGTTCACTACTAAGTGGAAGAAAATTTGAAGGAGATTAGGGAGAATAAAGGCAAAAAGCAAGATTATTATGAAGAGGACAATCCATGTAACCCTAATGTCACACCATTAGAAAGAAATGATGGAAATTCACAAGAAATTTCTACTCAATCTCAAACCCTCAAGAAAAGTCAGCCACAAAGTCAAACTTAACTTAGAAAATGAAAGGCGCTTATTGATAAATATTTTGCACCAAGAACAACCCTAGGAGCACAGCTAGGGATATAAAGTGCACTTGCAGGTAAAGAACCTATACATAGAGCAAACATGGCTTTTACTAAGATGTCTGATTGTTGTATTCCATTGAATGTTGTTAATTCAGCATTCTTTCAACCTATGATTGATGCATTTACAGCTATTGGCCTTATTATAAAGGGCCAAGTTATCATGCCATGAGAACTAAAGTACTGCTTGATACTAAAAAGGAAGTTCAATTAGTAGTTAGTAGTTTTAGAAACTTTTAGGATAATACTAGTTGTACAATTATAGTTGATGGTTGGCAAGATCAAGCAAATAAGAAATTTGTTAACTTCTTGTCTACTCTCCTAAGGGGATTATTTTTATTAGATCTGTTGATGTATCAGACATAGTCAAGGATGCCCAAAATTTACGAAACTTGTTCACTGAAATGGTTGACTTTGTTGGAGTTAGAAATGTTATGCACTTGGTAACTAATAATGCAACTAATTATAAAGCTGTTGGGCAGTTATTATGTGACAAATTTCCTTCTATTTTTTGGCCTCATTGTGCTGCATATTGTTTGAACTTGATTTTAAGAAATATTGGTAAAATGAATGTTGTGACTGGCTTGGCAACACATGCATCTATGGTGTCAAAGTTTGTTTATAATCATGCTTTTTTGTTTGCTTGGATGAGAAAAAGAGAAGGTTGGATTGAAATTATTCACCTTGGGATGACACAATTTGCTACCACTTTTATTGCATTGAGAAGTATTCATGAGCATAAACATGATTTGTAAGCCTTAGTAAGTAGCAAAATGTTTTTAGATTCTAGATACTCAAAAGGGGAAAAGGTAGAGGATTTGACTTCAACAATGCTAGACAATCAATTTTGGAATGATTATAAAATTGTGGTCCAAATTGTTTCACCACTTATTTAGTTGTTCAGGATTGTTGATGTTGATGAGAGATCTTCACTTGGGTATGTATATGATGGCATATACAGGGCAAGAAAAACTATCAAGAATATATTAATGAACAAAAAGCCCTTGTACAAGCCTTACACAAGGATTATCAAGAAAAGGTGAGATTCTTAACTTCGTCAGAAGCTACATGGAGTAGCTTATTTCCTAAATCCTATGTTCTTTTATCATAAGCAGAGCTTCTGTAAAAAGCCAAAAGTTATGGCTAGATTTCTTGATGTTTTGAATAAGACAATCACTACTAACAAAATCAAGTTTGTGCAAGAAAGTTTGTTGTATCAAGATAGAGTTGACAACTTCAGTCGTTCCTTAGCCATTTCATCTATAAACTTATTGTGGCTAGGTAAATTTTAATACTCTTTTCATTTAACTATAATACTTTTTATATTTCTTACTTATGTTTATCTTTGATGCTAAATTTCATAGATGAATGGTGGAAAATGTTTGGTGATAGTGCACCAAATGTTAAAAAATTGATAGTAAGACTCTTAAGCCAAACTTCATCTTCATATGGTTGTGAAGGAGTGTTTTTAAAAGAATACATTCTAAAAAGGGAATAGGTTGGAGCATAAAAGGTTAAATGATCTTGTGTTTATTCATTACAACCTTCATTTGAGAAATAGGTATATTATTTAATCATAGCTAAACTTTGTTTAACATGAGTTTAATTATAAGTTGTTAACTTTTAAAGTTTTAATACTTTGGTTATGTGTTTTAGAGTTTATAACAAGAAAAGATATTTTAATCCTATTGATTATAAAAGAATTGGTGACATTGAGTATTGGATCATGGAAGATAAAGATTCTCCTACCCTTAATTATGATGAGATAGAAGAAGCTATGCTTTATAATGATACAACAATTTTACAAGTTTCTATCAATCAAGATGAAGGTTTGATCTTTGGTGTTTTCTAGTATTTAGTCATGTTATTTTTTTTTTGTTATAGTATATGTTACTTATTAATTTTAATACTTGATTTGTTACACTATTCAATAAAGGTAATAATGAAGGAGGAGGCAATGGGGTTCTGACTGCGGGTGGACGTTCAATCATGGGAAGACTTGATTTGAGATCTTTTGCCTAAGAAGATATTAAAACTTATAGTGATGATGATTTTTAGGAAACACATGCTTAGCTTAATTAGGATCCACCAATCTTTGACACATCATGAATAGATAAATATGATATTGTGCTTGTTTGAATTGTTGGTGTGTTATGCTATATTGCCTTGTTAGTTGTTACTTTGTCATATGTTGAAGTTGAATTTACCTACTTAACTTGATATTTTAATTTTTTAATGTTTTGTTTATATTATTATATAGATATATAATTTTTTAATTTAATTATTATGCTACCGGTTCAACTATTGGTTCAACCCAGTTGGACCATGTGAACCGTTGGCCTCTCCAGTTTAATGTTCGGTCTGGTTTTGAAAATATTGGGTAATATAAATCATAAATAAATTGTGCTATTATTTTTCAAATTCATATAACATGATAGTCCTTAGCTCATATATATATATATATATATATATATATAACAAAATAGTCTATAGACTCCCAATTTTTCATCTATTATTAGTTATTACTTATTACTACGACTTGATAAAGAATTAAAAACCAATTCTACACGTCTTACTATTTCAGTTAAAAAGAGAAGTAAACAATTGAATGAATTCAATTAGACATAATATAGTGATATACCATTTACAATTTAATCACAATTCAAGATCAATTTTTCATAATTGTTTGCACTCTGCTATGAACACCAGAAACAAAAAATGGGGAAAAAAATTACCAATCACCACTACTATGATACTGTCACTTACATTTTGTAATCAATCAACATCGTAACTACACTATTCAGTTCTTGTACCTTGCTCAATAATACATAAACTGATATCGCCTCCTAAAAATAAAACCATTCGAAGGCTCATAATCAGTAACAGTAAAATCAATAATCATATTATTATCTGTAAGCAATACTGGAATACATATACCTTAACAGCTCTGAATTGCTCTACTTTGGAAGATTCAAATATGAAGAAAACCAAAAAAAAATTATTCATTGATGCTTGTGATGATCATTTGTGGAGGTGATGGTGGTGGTGGTGGTGGTGGCCTGAGTCATTGACGATGGAGCCTTAAACCATTCTATTACATTGACCGGTTCTTGATCTCTGAACTCAACCAAGAACTGAGCCAATCCTTCTTCTAGACACAGAGCAGCTTGATGCACACTCATCTTCCCCATGATTTCTCCGATCATGCTCCTCCACAGCTTCTTTGCATCCAGAAATATGCTTACCTATTGTTCATATGATCCGTCAGAATTGATCCTACTGCCATCTTAAATTAGATGATAGAGTAAATTAGATCATATATTGTTCAGATTAAATCTATATTGTCAGATTGATGATAGAGTAAATTTATTAAAATTTATAATTTTTATTTTAATAAATATAAAAAATATAAAAATAAAATAGGTTAAATTATACTTTTATTTCTCAAACTTTATATAAGGTTTCAATTTCGTCCTTTAATTTTGTAAATGATATTTTTAGTCTTTTAACTCTAATATCATTAGTTTCAAGTGATTATTTTTTATGTCAGTCATTGTTATTTTAAAAAAATTAAACTTTATTTTAATAAACAGAAAAAATTATTAGTATATTTTTAAAATAAAAATAATAAATTTTAATAAATCTATTTTATTATCAATTTGGACAATACAAGTTTAATCTAAATGATAAATTTAATATTAAGGGCTTTTATAATTTTTATAAATTAACTATCCAGATGTATTTTGGATAGTTTAGATTTAAAATTTTTAAGTTGCAAACTTTTTTAGTTTTTTTAGGTTCCATTTTGAAGATTCTATTTTTTTAATATTATATTTACTAAAATAAAAATTCTAATATTAAATTTAAGCTGTTCAAAATATATCTGGATAGTCAATTTATAATAAAAAATTATATTAAATTAGATCATCTAAATTAAATTTATATTATCTAGATTGATAATAAAGTAAATTTATTAAAATTTATAATTTTTATTTTAATAAATATAAAAAATATGAAAATAAAAGAGGTTAAACTATACTTTCATTCCTCTAACTTTATATAAATTTTAATCTAGTCTTTTAATTTTTTTTAAAATTATCTTTTTAATCCTTTAACCCTAATATTATTAATTTTAAATGATTATTTTTTGTGTCAGTCATTGTTATTTTAAAAAAATTAAACTTTATATCAACATTTGAGAATATTTTGTCAATGTTTAAAAATTTGATGTAAAAATTTATTAGAATAAAACTAATAGTAATAGGGTCAAAGTACTAAAATAATACTTTATAAAGTTAAGAGATTAAAATAAAATATTATATAAAATTAAAAGATTAAATATATACTTTAGCTAATAAAATATATCAATATGAACCATCCAGTTTAAAAATCTAAATGATCCATATTGCTCATCAGCTAAAACCGGGCTCAGGGAATGAGGCGAAAGTATGGCCTTCTACCAGTAGTTACTGCCTATTTGGATGGGATAATTAATCAATTTTTTGGGGCAAAATCACGGTTGGAATGAAAATTACCCAAACAGCAAAAATTAGTGCTAATCAATTATTGACCTTAATCATGTTTTTGAAATAAGCTCACAGCTTTAACTTCCATAAATCGATTCTGACGTTCAGCTTTAATGGTGTATCAGAAATTTTTAGATACCATATGTATGCCTGCCTCATCATTATCTCACAATGCGATCGCCTTCTATTTTGTGTGTGTGTGTGTGTTTTTTTTTCCTTCCTTCTTGCAAAATGTGCATGAACTCCAAGCTCTAGCTCCGGCTTGTTTTTTTTATTTTTTTTATTAATGAGTAAATAAAATTCTGAACTCTTACTAGAAAATCATCATAAACCTTAAACTATTAAAATATACAAAATAAATCATAAACTTTTAAATTTATAATAAAATAAACCCTGACTGTTAATTTTTTTAATATCGTTATTGTCTATACGAATACTGTAACAATCAGGGTTAAATTCATAAAAAAATAAAACATAAACAATATTTGCATAGACAGTAACAATGTTAAAAAGTTAGTAGTCAAAATTTATTTTGCTATAAGTTTAAAAATTTAGGGTTTATTTTGCATATTTTAAAAATTTAAAGTTCAAAACAATTTTCAAATAACAGTTCAGAGCCCTATTTGCTTGTTAACCCTTTTCTTTTACTAACCTTTAGCTACAACTTTAACTAATATATAATACATTTATATTAAATAATAAATATTAAATAGATATTATATTTACTTATTTTTTACATACATTAAATTATTGATATTAATATAATTTAAATTGACATAATTAATTATTTATAAGTTAAATAGTATATTTTACTTGTTAAATAAAATTAAAAAAATTTAATAATATATACAACTTTATCAATATTTTAATTTTCAAAAGTAATGTCCTTTATGGTATTTTATATATTTAAAATTGATAATGATTAAATTATTCAAACATTTTTAATTCTTCAAAATCAATTTCAAAAAAAAAAATTCAAACACGATTATATTATAACATAATCAATTATAATTAAAATTAATTTTATTAATTAATTTTTTTATAATTGATCATCGGAAGCTACTCTTTTGAGCTTGAGGCAAAACGTGGTTCTGGTCAAAATAATCAATTGTGTGAAAATGAAGTGTTTGGGTAATTTTTAGTAAAACCATGGTTTTAATACACTTAATCGATTCTGGAACCATATCTAAACAAGCACTTAGTCTCAAAATTTTGAAGTGTTTTTTTTTTTTTGTTGAGTGTATAGATATTCTTTTTTTTTTATATATTTACATTCATATCAGGGCCAAAACCCAAGTAAGTTACCAATGTAGTATCCTTTGCATCACAGTACCTATTCTATGCTTATCTAATAATGGTCCCACTTCATCAGGTGGTTCTTTTAACAAGTGGCTCAACTATGTCTGGAATTTTCCCCATTTCTCCAACGAATCTGCACAAGTTTTTCCCTCACGGAGTGCGTGGCTTGCTTCGACTTGCCACCTGTTCCCTATCGTCTTTTTTATGTGCCTAGAAAACTTATTAGCCTCTCCATGTAAGAAGGCTCTCTCTATCTTTTGAACCACAGCCCGAGAATCACTTTCAATTATAACAACTTGACCATCAATGTTATTTAGCAGTGATACTTGTCAAGACACCCCACAATTCAGCCATTTCAGCTGAGCATCTCCCTATTTTCTTTGCATATCCCGAAAGACTCCACCCACAGCTAGCCTTTCCATTTTCCCCTGTGTAGCACTATCAATATTAAGTTTCGTGTCCATTTGTGTTATAAGCCTCATGGACCTCCTTTGTATAGTTTTTTATTTTTGTAGCAAGGTCTGTTGGCCATTGAAATCCCTCATCAAATAGTTGAGCGTTTCTCCAGTTCCACAATTGCCATGCCTCGATTGCACATAACAAGTGCCAGCCAGACCCACTTTTTCATTCTTTCTGTAGATTAATTAACACCCAGTCATGTAATGAGAGAAAAAAGAAATTACTGACCTTATCTTCACATTTAAGTGCTTGCTATTTTTGCTTTAGTTTTATCTCTAATAGCATGTAGACTGTCTTCATTCTCTCTTCCACATCAAATACATACTAGAGGTGTTCCCAATATTTTTTAATCTGAGCATAGAAGTTAGTAAGCTTCCATTTGTATAGAACCATAAAAATACCTGTATTTGTCGTGGTCCACGCCATTCCCATGTCTTGTTCCAAATTGGATCCTCTTTCGCTGCTTGAAAACTCACTTAGCTCATCATACGTTTCTGCAACAGAGTATTTTTCCTTGTCACTACTCAACCATTTGACCCTATCTTCCCCTTCCTCCTGACTGGTTGGTAAGACAGCTTGAATTCTGGCAACCACCACTTCAG
>NW_026555340.1:17512693-17573287 GCF_029017545.1 Prosopis cineraria | reverse complement strand
TAATTTTTTCCAAATGAACCACTCACTATGATGTGGCCGTCTGCCACTAGTCACCATAATATATCTATTGAGATATGTAATATATTGTGTTCTTGCTTCTCTAGACATAAAAGAAAGTCATGGATACTATAGTTGTATGATAAAATATTTGATCTTACACATAGTATTGACCATTGAGTGATTCAAACAAAACTTGTTTTAGATATCTCAATGTGCTTTCTTAAAATTACCATAAATTAACACAAGTTTTATTGTGATTGTATGTCCCGCAAACTTATAACCCTTCAAAATTTTTATCAATTCAACAAAGGTGAAAAAAAAAAGATGACATATAAAAGAGTAATCTAGGAAAATTTTAAAGAGGGTCTTATTATTATTGTTGTGGACTGATCTTTTACAAATGAGAACATGAGTTATATTTTTATCCAATGCCTCTCATTTGACGTTGGAGCTTTGGTAGAGAATTCAAATAATTTTTTTTTAATATTATATTATAATACTGATATTCTTTTATAAAAAAAAATAATTGATGACTATAAATTAAAAATATCAATGTAACATTTAAGAAATTAAGTATAGTTTTAATAAAAATCAATAGAGAAGAAACATTGTCTAAAGGCACTAGAAATATAAGGTTGTTTAACAACTTGTTATGAAGATAGTTTTCTATTGTTCAAAATTAAAAAAAAACAATCTATTAGTAACATGTTTTTTGAAGTATTTTAGAAAATAAAAAAATAAAATATTATTTAAAGAATAGAAAAACATAAATATCTTTTAGAGATTACAGGATGATTGTTCTGAATAACAAATGAGAGTGCAAAAAAAAAAATATGTTTTTATTATTTTTTGTTCTTAAAACATGTTTTATCAAATATTAGTTCTTGGAATAATAAAAATAAAATAATTTTAAACAATCCCATAATTTCTTTTAAAGAATTTTTTTTTTCTAAATTCTTCAGGTTGATATTATGAAAATTGATAAAGCTAGAGACACCAAGAAATTTTAAAAATTTGAAACGAGCATTGCGTGTGTTATAGCCTTAAAGGGGATTCATTCAGACATTGAGAATATTATGAGGGCCCCGCAATATATCAATTTGAGAAGAAATGTCCCCTTCTATCCAGCTAAGCATTTATTTTTTAAAAAATTAATATTAATAATTAATTTCACAGCTTGAGCAATAATAATTAGCATATCTTTAAGCCAATTTAAGAAGTATTTCACAATGATAAAGATGATGATGGCGGTCATGTCTTTGCATAAAAGCAAACTAAGACAAGACTTCTTATCTAAATTCTTGCTTAGACTTCAGTCTTTGCTCTTCTTGATTAACCCTTTGATAAAGTCCTAACACCCTTCTATTAATCTTCTATTAATCAATGTTTAATGTTAATTAATTAATTTTTAGGGAATGTTAATTAATGATTATATACATGTTAATAACCCACTTGACCATTATAAGAACAAAATATATTCTTATAAGGTGTTTTCTTAAAAATAAAGTTGGTTAGATGATTTTTCTTTTTTATCCTTAAAATTTTAATAGCCGTCTTATGAAGTAAGCCCAGATTTAACAATCTCTTTGACCAAAAAGAAAAACAGAGATAAATAGGGGCATAATTGGAATACTGAAATGCTTTTAGACAAATAAATTTATGAACAACTTTTTTAATCTGCATTAAAATGTCTGAAATATCTTATAATAATGACCATAGGAGTATAACAAATTGCATTATTCACAAGTGATATAATCTATTATTTAGACTTTGTATAATAATGAAAAAGCATATCTAATTAGATTTACATACATATATTGATAATTGAGGTATTATAACAAGAATTATATTAAACAAAAAGAGTTATGTCTTTGAACTATAGGAAAAAGATGGTACTGTACTTCCATTTCAAGCTTGATGTGTTTTATGTGCATTGCACAACGTTTATGGTGAATCATGCTAATCATATTTTAAAATAGTGCACATCATTATAAATTTTATGTTTAAATAGAACTAAGAGGCATTTCGTTTGACTAGGGAGTCAAATCAACTTATGTTAGAATCTCAAATTTAAGTTATAAGATATGTAGTAGGGTTAAATAAAAATATTAAAAATATTCTCAAGATATTTGGGAGGTAGTTTATATGGGGTGGTAGTATTATTTAGATAAATGTAAATCTAATTTGTTATGGAGAAAACTTATATATATAACATTATTTGTATCCAATTAAATCAAAATATGTGAATCTTTTATAGATTATTTTTTCTATAATAAATTCTTATTATTGATTAAACTAATATAATGTGATTCACATGTCATAATTTGATTGGATATAAATATATAATGCTAAGCACATAAATTTTGTCCTTTTATAATTGATATTGCTTAATGATCAATGTAGAGCTTCACTTTTCTAGAATTTTTTAAAAAATTATTAGAGTTGGATATGATGTTATTGAGTTAATGTATAATTTGCTTGATCTGGATTGAGTGTGATAAACTGACACATTGGATTGGACATTAAAGTAGCCATGTTTGGCCAATTTAAATCAAGTCTTATCAATTGTTAATTAAATTTTTATAAAAAATTATTCATTAAGAATAAAATAAAATATATTTAGGTAATAATTATTTCAGCATTTTTTTTTAAAAAATAACCCATTACGTTGGCCTCAGTAGTTGATGTAAAGTCAAAAGTTATTATTAGAGACCAAATTAGCATGAATACAGATAAGGGAAAAGGAAATTTATCAACTACCAATATTATGTGTATTTATCATAAAACATTGACAAAAGTCAAGTCAAATTCAAAAGTTATTAAATTCATTAGGATGATTTATAAGATTTCCTCTCATCAACTACCAATATAAATATAAATAAAAAAAGAATTACAACCTAATCTCACAGAAAAAAATTAATTATTGTAAGATCCATTAAAAATTGAACTAAATTGAATTGACAATTAGTTGTGTTGTTAATGTAATGTAATTAATTGTCAATGAATTTTACAGTAATTAATTTCTTTATATGGAACTTCAATGTAATTCTCAACAAAAGAAAAGATTAATAATTCCACAGTTAGGTGTGATACTATCTTTATGCAATTTTAATTATATCTTCTTCTTCTTCTTCTTCTTCTTTCAAAAAGATGTTGATAAATTGTGCAGTGAATTCACTTCCTCCTTAATTAAAGAGGCTAAATTGCGCATAAACTTTTGAATTTTGGATATACCTATTACAATTGGATAATGAATTAATTTAAAATTGAATTTATACAAGTAACTCTTTATACTAATAATTTGCTCATTATTTTAGTAATAACTTGTAACATGGCAAAGAGTTTATTTTTCACAAGTGTGAGAGGGTTATCAGCATATAGTCATTAACAATCACATTGTATTAAAGTTAGGATAATGCTTATTTAAATAATTACGTATGGTTCAAAGAAAAAACTTAAATACATAATTCTGTAAATTAACTTAATACATATATTAGTGATCTAAATCAATGAAAGTTGGTAACAGTCACATCCAAGTATTTGATGAAAGCTCTATCTTGTCTATATAAGACATTTTTTCAACATCACTTAGCCTATCCATTTCCCCATCTCTTTACTTTAAGGGGAAAATATTTACATTCTTTTTTTTATTCAAGAAAATATTTAAATTCTACAAATGATTAGAACAAACCTTAGGATTTTTTTTACCCGGGGAATGTGCGTGCGTGCGTGTCTTCTAGCAATTTCTTATGGGTTATAGTGTATTTTTGACTTTGAAATATTTATGAAGGAGTTATAAGCATTATAAATAAAAAGATTTTTTTACCAACTTATAAATAAAAAGATTAAAGAGCATTTTTCTTTTAAACTATTTGATTAAGAACATGTTGTCATGGGGTTATTAGTCTCTTTCCAAGAGGATTCACTTATATAGTTAGGACCTTTTCTAAATCCCTTCAATGTGGGACATAGCAACTCTCCTTGCCAATCTATAATGCTCTCATCATAGGTGACTCACCAGAGGGGCTACTGACTAGGTAAACTCAAGTTTGGCTCTAATATGATGTTGTCACGAGGTCATTACTCTCTCTCTAAAAGCCAACTTTTGGGACGTGTAGCGCACGCTTATATAGCGAAGACCCTCTCCAAGTCCCTTCAATGTGGGACATAACAACTCCTCCAGTTAATTCATGATGCCCTCATCATAAGTGACTTACAGAGGGGCCCATTGATGGAGCAAACTCGAGTTTGGTTTTGATATGATATTGTCGCGGGGTTATTACTTTATTCCTAAAAAGCCAAACTATTGGAACGTGCAGTGTACCCTTTTATATAGCTAGGACCCTTCTTCAGTCCTTTTGATGTAGAACATAACAATTTATTATCCTAAACAGTCATGTAATGCAATTTTTCCCTTGAATGTTTGAAAGTGGTTCATTGAGCATCATATTGTTAAAAAGTGAACCTTAACTGATAGTTGATTTAAAAATTATATAAATGACCTAAAAAATTATAGAAAGGACCCATGAAATTGCACATAAGTATCTTATAAGAAAATGAATATCAATTAAGTCTCCTAAATTACAAATAAATAATAGAAAATAAATGTTATTTTTTGCCCATGTAAAAGGCTAAAATATAATTTTTACCAATCATTTCTTTAGGACTTAGTCGATATTTGATTTTCTTATAGGTTATTTATTTGCATTTTTATAGATCATTTTCTATATTTTTAGATTATTTTTTTGTAATTTTTTAATCAACCAACTATCAAAGTTAAATTTTTTAATGACAAAGTGTTCAATACACTATTTTTAAATGTTAAAAGGAAAAATTATACACATGTAGGTTTAAGATACCAACTATCCTGAATGAATAAATAAGGGACAAAATACCCTTTAATCTTAATAAAACGATGAAGTAATACAATACATAATGTTTCAAAACCAATGCATTGTTATCTTTTTCTAGTAATTTAATGTTTTAGTCCACCTTTGATTAAAAAAAAAGTCTTCTATTTTTGTAAGTATAAGGAACAGGCACCACTGACAGCAAATAATATCTCTCACAAGGCATTGAGAATAATAGGTAGATATCTTCCAATCAAATTGCTATATACAACATTTAAGGATTCAAATTTTTAACTATTTATTTAAGTGACAAGAGACTTTACAACTCATATCATTTTAATTATTTTGAACATGCTATGAAGGTTGATGTAATGCCTTGTAGCTCTTGTCTACTGTGTGAAAGTCACTACATTGCTTCGATTTTAAAATTATGTTGCTTCACTTTTTTTTTTTTTCGAGGCATTCATAATTTATCAGAAAATGTTTTTCAAAACAAAAATGCATTTTTAACCCTTTTTCATTAGTTGCTTCTATATACAATGGGTCTTTATTCTTTCAATTACACATATAATATATTGAAATCACAGTATGGACTTCAACTATAAATTGATAGCAACTGTACTAAATAGTTTAGCACTTTTGAGATGATAAAAAAAAAAAAAAAAGGTAACAAGGACCTTGTTAGAAAGAAAATTAGTCCAAGGACTAAATGTAATTCAAAAACCAAATGCAATATTTTATTCATCAAATAATATATAAAATGACCAAAATACCCCTCCTTTAAAACAATGAAATTGAAAAAAAAATAAAAATAAAGGCTACCTGTTTAACACATATACATAAAGCTTAAGCTAGAAAATTTACACTCCAAGCCAGAAGCCTTACACTCCAACTAGAAGCTTTGCACTTCAAGCCAGAAGCCTTACACCCACCTAAAAGCCTTGCACCCTAAGCCAGATTGGGTGAAAGGCTTTTTAATTTTGTGTGCATGTTTGAATAGGTAGCATTTGTGTTTTTTTTTTTCAATTTCATTGGTTTAAAGAGAATGATATTTGGTCATTTCTATATATTATTAATGAATAAAATATCACATTTGGTTCTTGAATTGCATTTGGGCTTTAAGACTAATTTCTCTTCTAAGAAAGTCCTTTTTTTTTTATCAAATTCCCTAAAAAAAAATGCAATACATCAGAAGTTTGCCCTTTTTTTTTTTTTAAAAAAAACAAATTTTGCTTTAATGGCTCAAACTTCAAAAGTGAGATCACATCTCATGAAAAAGGACATGAAAGAAGGACCACAAGAGAAATTAGATTCTTCCGTGATAAAGATTGAAAGATGAGAAATGTCATTTAAGATTTAAAAAATTAAATTAATAACAGTTAAATTTTTATAAAATTAAAAAAAGACCTGAAAATATCGATTCAGACAGTTTATGAACATGAATCTCACTTACAATCATAGATTTGCATTTAAAACATAAATATTGGATCTACAAATAAAACTTGAATCTACAATTGTTTGAATTGATTTTTTTTCAACTCTTTTTGAGAAAATTTTGTTAAGCACTTAATTATCATTAATTCAATCCTTTAAAAACTAATTGTTATTTTTTATAAGACTAAGTTTTGGAAATTGGAAAACTTCTATTTTGTGGTTGATGAATTCATTATTAAAAGCCATGCTCTCTCTCTCTTTAAGAAAATGCTATTTAAATCAAATTTGGTAATACATATATATCATATAATCATGCAATAAAAATAATTACCAATCCTTTTTTGAACTTAAAATTAAAAAATTAAATACTAAATATATAATATAACTAACTACCAATTGAATAATGAATTATTTAACATTAAAGATATCATTATAAAGCTTATAAAAAAAGAAGTTATAATTTTGAAGATTAATTTTATAACATTATGAGTTGTGGCAACACTCACCGTGACAGAAAGTGCATTTGCTAAATTTAGCTCCTATATGAATCCCTTGGTATATAAAAGTTTGTTATAAGAGTTACAATAGGAAATCAACCCATTGAAAATTCAAATTAAAGTCAAAAGAAAAGTCTAATTTCAATGAAGTTATAAATTGGAACTTTATAAAGTGATTTTAGTAAATGAAGATTTTCATAAGGTTCTAAGTTTTAGCAACACTTTGGTGTTCACCGTGATGGAAAGTAATTCCCTGTTGCGATGCTCAATGTAGTTTGTTTATACATTATTGAGTTAAGCATAATTTTCACTCAACTTTACTTAAATGCTTTGTTTGGATGGGTTTAAAATATGGGAGGAAGGTAAGATATGGAAAGAAAATAAGAGAGAAAATAACTTTTTCTCCATTTGGATGAGAAAAAAAAGTGAAAGGAAGGAAAAGTGTAGGAAAAAATGAGGTGTAGGGTCCATCATATTTTCTCTCCAAGTTTTCTCTCCACAAATGGGGAGATTTTTGGAGAAGAATGTTTATTTCATATATATCTTTCTGTTTCTTTGCACATAACCCTTTGTTTCATCATCTTCTATCCTCCATTTTTCACCTCAAGACCTCAACGCTCTGATTCATGTTATACCTGCAACAATAATTTATTTGTTACACCATAATAAGTGACAGTAATTATTAGAAAATAATTTAATGCTGCTTAACATAATTTTTATGATTATAAAAGTCTTTGGCTTAAAAATTAACGACCTATTGTTGCTCTGTCTTAGCATTATTCATGTCTCCATCTTCTCTGCAAACTGCATATTTTTATAAATATGTGCCTTTCATATTTTTATGATATTATGTATATATAATTTATTTTTTATGTTCTAGTTAGGGGGGTTCACAGGACGGGACAGAACCGAGATATCCGTGTCTTGTCCCAAAAAAAGATCGGAATTGAATTTTTGTCCCGTGTCCTGTCCCGTCTTGTTAGAAATCAGGATGGGACCGGGACGAGATCAGGATGTCCGTCATCTTGATAAATCGAACAATGTCAAAGTAAGATTTAGATAATAGCATTCATTACAATTTTAAATTATATAATTTATTAAGTTTAAAATTAAAACAACACAAGTACATAAATCACAATAATTTAAAATCAATTATTAAATTATATTAATCACAACTACACATTATGATAATAATTATAAGTGATCTCTAGGTTATAAGAGCAGCAATAACAGGCAAACCAAGCATAACATCAAATCATTATTCTTCTACCTTAGTTGAGATGTGCTAAGCTAATTACTCTTTTAAAAATAAAGCAAGAAATAAGATATAAATAAAAGTTATTAAATAGATAGATATAAAAATAAATTGTATTAATATAATTAATGTATTATAAAGAAAGATATCACCCTATTTACTCTGTCATTAAAAGTGTCAATATAAAAAACTTTAGTTTTATATAAGAATTGCAAGTATTGAAATTATAATTGATATAATTAATCTAAAAATAAATTACATCAATATAATTAATATATTTAATGTATATTTTTAAAATAAAAAATAATATATATATATATAATATTTGAGACGGGACGTTGCGATGGTAATCCCATGTCTCGTCCCATCCTGAACCTCTTTTCTATCTCATTTTGATTGTTTTCGAGTTAGGACGAGACCCATCTCGATATAATCAGGATAATATTTAGCCAATCGGAATGGGTACAGGCTGAACATTCTAATTCTAGTTTCATATGTTTTCTTTGGAATTGATGACTATATGTAAAAGTAAAATGCTCTCACCAACCAACCGAGAGGTGAATTGGAATTTACTTACTTATTTATTTATTATTATATTTAATTTTAAACAATTATCCACTTTTTAATTTTTTGTAAACAAAAAATGACATATTTTTACTAAATTATTTGGTCTTAAAAATATAAAACATGAAAGTAATTTCTAACCAACTAATTTAATTTTAAATTATTTTAATGATATTAATTTTTATATAATATTTACTTTCAATATATTTTTATACATATAATTACATCAAACATATATATTTTGATATATGGGTATTATAGTCATTATGATATTTGCTTATTTTCTTTCCTCCTTATTTTCTTCTGTCCACCAAACATAGGGAATGATAATATTTTTTTTTTAGTTTTTTTTTTTTCTATCATTTTTTTCCTCCTAACTTTTCTTCCCATCCAAATGGAGGGAAAAAGTAAGTGAGTATTTTAAACTCAAACAAGAGTCTATTATGGTCATCAACAATACAGGTTCTCTCCCTTACTACCTCTAACTTTAACCTACTCGGTCATTACTGTTAATGGGCTCAATATTAAATTTTTTAACATTGTTATTATAAAATATTGGATTAAGGGTCATTTTTATCTCTTAATTTTACTTCGAAGGGTCAACGAGCACCCTAAACTTAAATATTTTATAATAAAAAAATATTAAAAAAATAATGCGAGACCCATTAATGGTGAAGAGATAATGAGAAAACAAAAGAGTAATGGGGGAGAGAAATATTTAACATTAAGGAACAAAATTGAACCTTATTTGAGTTCAAAATGCCTATGACCTTTCTGGTAAAGTTGAGGGGCAGAAATAACTATTAACCCTATATTATTTGGTAAAAAATTTGTATTTAAGCAACGAGATTGTCAATAAAGTTAAACTAGGAAAACAATCAATTGAAAATTCAAATTAAAGTCAAAAGAAAACTAGACTATTAACAGATAATAACTAACTTGAATAATTTAATTTTGATTAGGTAAAGAGAAAGAGATTATATATTTACTCACATATGAAGTTATGAATTTGAACTTTATAAAATCACTCAATTAAATGAGATTAATCTCACATAGATTGTAGTTATCATTTTGAAGATTTTTAAAAGGTTTAAGGTTTTAGCAATACTTTTGCTCACTATGATAGAAAGTAGGGTTAAAGGTCATTTTTGCATTTGAACTATTCATGCAGGGTCTACAAGTGTTCTAAACTTGATTTTGAATCAAGATACCCACTGAATGCTTAAAAACACATCCATTTCTGCCATACTATTAATGTGCTTGTTAACCAATTTTTTTTACCAAAAATGTACATGTGGCATCTAAGTGGATGCCCAATCAAAAGTTAATAAGGTCACTTTTACTCTTGAAGTATTTTTTAGATATACTTGATATTTTGAACTTGATTTTGAGTCATTTTTTGCTTTAAATGTTAAAAAATCTAAACACACGTGTCTTGCTGTTCATGTGTCACAGAGGAATGTTAATTTAAGTTAGTGGGTCTTATGAGTGCGTCACATGGCATCAATTAGATGCCTAGTCATAATTTTTTTAAAAAAATCTTCTTTCATATTATAGTTAGAAATTAAATTTAAAAAAGTTCTTCTATGTGCACATTGTAACATTCTAGATTTCAAACACTAAAATTTCAAATGTTTAAGGGGGTAAATTGGTAACATTAAGTGATTTATAAGTTAATAATGTTTTCATATCACTAATATAGTTTATGCATCTTTGGACAGCCTTGAAAGAGGGCTAAGTCAGAGTTTGAGTAGACTATAACACAAAGAGAGGACTAAAATGTGTTTGAGCTTGCAGATGGGCAAAAATATGTGTATATTAGATAAGCGAACAGAAAAAAATAGAGGGAGAAAAAGAGAAAATGCATGAGAGGCAATGAAAGGAACTTAATTGTCTGCCAGGGCTTCATCTTGGGAGCATTTTGAAGACAATACAAGCTTGGATCATCATTGGGTAAGCTCTATTTCCCTCTCTTTCCCCATTTTGTGAAATTTCTATAGATTTAGGTATCATGTTTCCTTGAGTTTTGACCGAGCCCATTGGTTTAGTTAAAGTCTTGAGAAGTTAAATTAAGCTTTTAAACTTAGGTTTGTGAGTTTTGTAGCAATTTAGAATTTTTTGTTAGGGTTTGGACGAACTCTAAGTAAAATTTAAGAGTTTGAAATAATGTGGGTAAATGATTTCTGTTATTAGCATGTTTGAGTGTTAAATAAAATTAATAGAGTACGTTGGGAGTGTTGATGTTAAAATAAGATTTTGAGTATAGTGGGTATCCAAAATTTTAGTGATTAAGCGGTTTAATTAGGGTGATATTGATGATTAGTGCTTAATCATGTAGATTAAATATTGATCAGGTGTTATTACCCGAGTAGATCTTTATGGAGAAAAAGTTTGATCACGGTAACCCCCTTTTGTGATAAAAGAGTTGAAGTAACTGAATAATTTACTCTGTTTGATTAAGTTCTTAATTGTCTATGAGTAAGCATGTAATTTTGTAAACATGTGTTTTGAAAGTTTCATATTGCTAAATGAGGTTATTGTGTATGAAAATTATTTTTAAAATAAGGAATTTATGAAAGTATTATTATACAAGTAATTGATGGTTTGGGTGCAAGTATGTGATTTGTATAGGAGAAGTAAGCATGATTATGATAGAGGGTAGGAGTTCACTATAGAAGTCTATATGGCATATACCTCCTTAGTGCCTAATAAGGTATGGTGTTAGAGATTATTTTCTTAATGCCCATGTGGGGTACGGTGTTGGAGATTTACACTTCTTATAATTAGTGATGTTATGTTGGAGTAACGACACCCCAATCATGTGTGATAAGAGAAAACCATAGATTAAAAGTAGGATAGGACACATCTGGCCTGGTGATTTTATCATTGAAGGTGTGTTTGGCCCAATGTATATGTGTATTAGGTCCAATAGAGTCTTTGATTTCAAACTGGGTGTTATAAAGGCTCGAATGGTAGAATGATTATGCTAGAATGTGAAAATGACTTACGAATATGGAAATGCCTATGTTTTTTATAGATATAAGTTTTACTTGTTTCTAGTTGCGCATGTTAATTAATAGTTGTGGGTTATTATATTATTGAGATGTTTATCTCACCTTATAGTTATATTTTACAGGAGAGGGCTTCGATAGGAGCAAAGGGAAGGAAGATTTGATTGGGAATTGAAGAGCTTGAGGTTGTATAACTCTTCCCCTTCCTTTTAGTTTTAACGAATATTTTATGAATCTTATGTTAACTTAGGATCATACATATGTTTTGAACAGAGTTTGTGAATTATGGGTATCTTGGCCTAGGATATTTTGAACTGTAATGATATTGTTGTTAGAAGATGATATACTAGTACAAATGATGTTATTGATATATTTGTATGTTTGGGATTGGTTAAAAATTTGTTATTGATGAAATTATACCACCCCTTGAATTCATTATGAAATTTATGTTCAATGGCCAATTTGTGTAAGGACTATTGTTGTGATATAATTAGTTTATTAGGTTGTTTATGGTCTATTTGAGTTGGTTCAAGTGATTTCAAGATTATTGGCATTAGGTTTGGGAGTTTGGACACCCTTGTGGTCGTTTGGTATTGAAAACAAACCAATTTGGGTTTGGGTATCCAAATTTTGAATGATAAAGTATAGAGGTGTGAAATCAATGCCAATAGCTAGAGGGATCAATAAGCAATGTATGGACACTTGAATCGCTCAAGATGGCAAAATAGCACACTCCAGAAGTTTGCCGAAAGAGTTGTCATAACAGTAGAAGTGTCTGATGAAACACATTTAGTACACACTTATCTAAGTTAATTAGGACCATTTATTAAAGTTTTATTAGTTAAAATGTGCACATATTGTATTAGAATTGAAAATTTGCCAAGGTGTCTAAGTTTTGTGCACTAGGGATATTTTGGTTAAACATAAAATTTTGAGAAACTGTATAAGAAAAATTGAAAAAATAAATTTTAGGTTCAAAAGAATAGTGGTCAAATTAGATTTTACAAATTTATTTTATTTTGAGAGCAATTAAATAAAAAGTCAATATTTTTTCAAGTGTCCTAGTTTGAGCTAATTTTTGGGTTGCATTTGTGTAGAAATTTTTATATAATTTTGTGTACCCAAGAACTTAGTTATTTTAATGAATTCTTCCTTCTAAATAAGAATTTAATTATGGACTTAAATTATATTTTATGATGTCACATGTTATTTAATTGAATCATGTGATTTATGTAACAAAGGTGACATGTAACTTGTATATTAATTGGGCAAATGAAGTCAAAAGTCTATGGGATCAAAGCTGAAGCATTTGGATGTGTTTGCTTCATATTGGGTGATCTAGATTAGCTTAAAATGTGGATGATACATGAGATTAATTTGACATATATTGGAATTATCTATAAACTAATAGAAGGGTGCTATCTTGCAAGTGTGACAAGGCCCCTAAAACTTCTTTTTATTTTGTTTTCTTTTATGTTAATTAGTGCTCAGCTGATACCAACACTCTAAGCACATCCCACATTCCTCAATTTCATATTTAATACTCCACATTTCATCATCTTTTCCAATCTCTTTAGTTCATATTGTTCTTCATTTTCTCCACCTTTTCTCTATCTTTTTCATTTTTTCAGCACCCATACCTCCATTTCTAGTCATCAAATCTCCACAAAACACACACCATTCTTCATATATCTTCAAACTCACTCCATCCCTTCTATTCTTATAAGGATCTAAGCTCAATTTCTTCATCCAAGGAGCCATGAATTTTGGCCTCAACGTGCTTCTAGGGTTTTTGAAGATGAAGATGGTTGGCTAAATTTCTTGGTGAAATCTTAAAGAGATGAAGATGGAGGATGAATCTAAAGCTTTAATGGGCTAAGTTCTTTTGTTTCCTATTCTCTTCTCTTTGTACTAGATGATTAGATTTCTTAATCTAGAGTTTGATCATCTTGGCTTGTAAATTCTAGTTGAATTTGATCTTGATATAAAGAAAAGAGGATTGTTTTGTTTAATTTCTTCCTTGGGCTGCCATGACTGATTCGGCCACTTTATGTTTAGCACATAATATTGTGTTTTTCATTTAGTAAATTACATATGTTGATATTGTATAATCTTATGATATTAATCCTTATTTTGTTGAGTAGCTTAACATAATCTTGTGGTTGCTCATTTTATTTTTTGGCCATGGTATGAAAAGGGAGAATTTGAGTAATTCAGTGGGCTAATTCTTACACTAATTGGTTAATTGAACTAGAAACTTTAATCTAAGACCTAGGAAAGTTAACTAATTAGATTAATTGGCTTATGATAATCTTCTTAGTTCAAGACAACTTTGATCAAGAGGAAAGGAAAGCTTAATTTACCTTAATTAGATGAAGATAATGACTTCAAAGTCAACTAATTTCTAAGGTTTCAAATTCTTGAAAAAGGGGAGTCCACTCCATTCACTTTAATTAGCAATTTAATTACTTGTCAATTAGGTAACTAGGTAGATAATTAGGTAACCAAATTTTCACCCATTGGATAATTTATTCCATTAGATAACCTCCTTAGTTGAATTGAAACCATTCATTGGGAGATGACCTAGGTTGGCCCTATATTATATTAAGGTCAATTTAGTTTTATTTTGAGGGTTGAGTGACAAGATCCTATCATTATCATAACAGCAAGAGTGCATTGCGGCGTACTGCACAAAAGGGATGTAGTCCCTTTGTGCCATCTGTCGTAGTGGACAATTCAATTTTGGAATTTTTTTTAGAATGCCCTGTTGATGTCTTTAATGATTGTAAGTAATTTCTATGCTTCCACTACCTTATGTGTTTTGTTTTAAAATATAGTTTAAGCTCAAATGTCTTTTTTAAAAAAAGTTTCTTGGGATCCCAATCTTTTAAACTAATTTTCTAAAACCCTTATGTTGTGATAATCTTATAAGGGAATTTAATGAATCCTGGTTACTACAATCGTATTGTTGGAGTATTGTTCTGGTAATGTCAAGGTGGACATTATACACACTTCACAGCTCGACTCAATTTTTTTCAAAAGAAAATTACTCTAATCCTTTCAATCTCAATATCTTGCCTTTTCTATATCATCTCAATCCCAAAACCTAACTTAGATGTAGACAAGTACTTGCCCTAACTCACAAAAGTTGTAAGCCTTAATTATCAAGATTTAGGGCAAGCAATTGTCCAGTGTAGCCATGGAAGAATTTTTTTTAAAAAAATTAAGTCAAGCCACCAAGTGACACATGGAAAAATTTTTATAATTTAATTTCTATTTGTGATTTGAAAAAGGAATTTTTTTAAATTTCTAACGAGTTATCCACTTGATGCCGCATGTATATATGCGTGGGACTTGCTAACTTAAATTAGTGTTTGTCTATTGTGCGTTAACATTAAAAATTATGTGATTAGGTTTTTTAACATTTAATGGGGGAAAGACTCAAAATCAAGTACAAAACACTAGATATCCCTAAGTGAATATTCTGAGAACAAAAGCGTTATTCAACTAATTGAGCATTCAACATGGATGTCATGTGAATCACCATATATATGTTTTTTGTCAAAAAAACTTGGTTAATGAAACGAATGGGTTTTTAAACATGGGGGGATAACCCAAAATCAAATTTAGGAATAGTTCAAAGACAAAAATGACCTTAATCTTAGAAGAAAATTTCCTGTTGTAATGCTAAATGTAGCTTTTATATACATCCTTTGGCATAAAAAAAAATGAGAGAATGATAGTGAGGGGCTTTAGAATGAAAAAAAATAGTGAAAGTCCAAAACAACTGTATGTTTATCTATACACAAGTAAATTGATGAATCTGGACTTATGTATAGATGAACCTTTAGTTATCTTGGGCTTTCATTGATTTTTCTCTCATCTAGGAGTTGTCATTTCTATTCTCCCTAGAAAAATTATAGTTAAGAAATGAGATCGTTGGAAGAATTTTTTTTTAAGAGAGGAAACCAACCAATTGAAAATTTAAATTAAAGTCAAAAGAAAACAATACTAATTTACAAGCTTAACACATCAATTCTTTCCAATACACTTCAAAAGCCTAGATTCAAACTTTAACCAACCTCTCATCAAAACAAAAAATATAGTGTATTCTATAATGCTAACAAACTTTCTTCCCTTATTATCCCTCTTCTCATTTTATAATAATAGATTAGCATTCTTGAAAGTTGGAACTTTACTAATAATTACTACAAATTGACACCGTTAATCTTAAGCTAACAAGGATCCATAACTTTTAGAATAAGAGAAATGTGTTTTAAAGAAACTATTGTAAGTTTTGGCAACAATATAATAAACAAGGGTATGCATGAAAAGAATTGCCATTTTGAGTTGATTAAAATTATCACCAAATTTTTTTAAAATGTGCAAATAGTTAGAATTGTCATATAAATTGAACTAGCTTGACCTCCCCATGTGAGCCAGGGAAGCACCATCATTTTTACATGTAATTATAAAAGGAATAAAAGAGGTATGCTTAATATGTATAAAATAATTAATGCTAGTAGCAATTTAATAGCGTTAATGAGCATCCTAAAGCTTAAAATATTATGCCAATAATATTTTAGATCTTAAACTCTTAAAATGTGCAAAATTTCTCTTAACTTCTAAATTCCGAACACTTGAAATCTTATTGTTAAGTTGAAGAAAATGACTGTTATTTTTATAGTTATGGAGCTCAATCGCACGTTACTATAACACCTATCTTAACCCTTAAAAATAATTATGGTTTTCTCTAACTTAACGACAGGATTGCAAGTTCAAAATTTAGAAATTAGAAGGAGTTTTTATAAATTTTAAAAGTTCAGGATCCAAGATATTATACGCATGATAGTTTAGGATTTAAAATACTTATTAACCCAATTTTATATTGCTAAATCCAAAAAAATAGACTTTCTACAAGGATATCCAGCCTTGCTCTATTATCACGACATTTTATTCAATGTCAAGATGATGTATTTCTAGGGAAAAAGTGATAGCTAGAAAGAAAAAGAAGAGAGAAGAAAGCTTCACTCGATAGTGAAATCTATAACTGAAAAGCAAAAATGAAGCAGAAGAGAGAAGATAAAAAAATAAGAGAAGCAAAATAGGAGAAGCCAAAAAGAAACAAACATTAATCACAGACAATAAAATCATAGTAGATTCAAAAGTCCCAAATCTAACCTCAATTTTTGCAGCAACAAAGAAGAAAGGAAGAAAGTTTGGTTCAAAATAATTCTACAACAGGATGGCATCAGACAACAATGAAAAAGCCAAGCTTTTGAAATCATACGAATCTAAAACCTAATGGGATAGCTATAGGAAAAAAAGAAGAGGGAGAGAGAATTTGAAATAAGAAAATGTGAATGAATGACAAAAAGTACAAACAGTAAAATGTGAAAGAAAAAGAGGGGATTTGAATAGAGAGGGGATTTCAAATTTCAAACAGAGAATAAGCCATTCATGTAATGTTTTAAAAACTAGACCAAACAATAAATCAAAAAGATCAATGGGTCATAAGTCTCATGGTTTGATCGATGGTTGAACTGGTGACATAATAATTAAATAAATAGTATTATATACAAATATATTAAAAAATAGGTCAAAATGATTTAACTACTTTAGGTCTTGGGTTTTTCTTTAGGTCTTTAAAAACTGCTCGGGTCAAAATAGACCAACCTAGGTATGGTTGATCTAGACTATTTTCTTCTCCGAATGACAATTCTACCTATTCAATAGTTTAGGTTCGTCTAAGTCTAAAAACAATGCATACATAAGCCATCAAGCTTACACTATTTGGCACAAGTTATTCTCCTTTATTCTATATACTAATTAGAAAGAGTGCATGCACACAATTCTAGGAAGATGCATAAAACCCAATGTAATTAATGAGAGAATATCTTTAGATGGTATTTCTTAAATCTATAATCTTATTGCAAATAACATTTTTTTCACTTTTTTTAAAAAAAGGTAAAAGAGCCTTTTGTATTATAATATCAATTGTGAGAGCATGTAGAAAGGTGTAGAAAATTATAGCGGATATTGAAAATCCCTTATTTCAATTGTAGCAGAAGCCACTACTACTAAATACTAACTCAGAATTCTGTGCGTTGCTGGATCAAATCCTACAATAGTGATATATCTTGCAATCACTATTTAGATGTCTTTCAATTATAATAGTAATATATCTCTCTTTACAGAGCACCAGTTAGTTTGAAAAAAAGAAGTAATCATAGGGGTGAGAAGTGAAAAACATGCCAAGAGTTTAAATTTCACAAATAAACTAATTGATAGGGTCTGGTGATGTGAGGTGTGACTTAAATCTGTGTGGCCTTAAGAAAAGAAATTATAATGATGATAAAAAAATGCTAGACAATAATCCCCGAAGACTGAAGCATGAAATTGCTGGAAGTAAATATTAGGAGACAGTCTTTACACAATGTCTTCTTATCATCAAGAGATTATAGCCTCACTCGTATGCCTTAAATACATCATTACATTTTGAGGTTGACCTCATTTATGGGCAACTTGCATTTATCGTTGTCCCTTAAGGACCATTTAATGGTTGGAATATAGTATAACAATTGACACCAAAAGCCATACTTGAATAATCTGGATAGTATGGATAACTATCGTTCTTTATATGTCTCAAGCCCAAATATGATGATAGATTAGAATTAACCACCTGCCATTAATTTTGGATGAATATGTCTACTTGGCCATTTACATAAGGTAAGGTACTACCTTGTGGAGCATAATCACTGATTGAGTCATAGTGCACACTGGATAAGATATATCCTCAATGAAATCTATAATCATGGTAACTTTGTGAGCGCTCAAACTTGGAAGAATTGTAGAAGATCCTAAATCATCACACGTGCCTAGGTCTTTAGGAGAAGTCAATTGTCGATTGAGTGAGTATGGTCTATTATTGTGAGACTGATAGACTGAGCTTGCCTTCCCAACACCCTGTTCATCATCAAGAAGGTCATTGATGATATCAAGGTATAAGAACTCATCCACCAATAAACCTTGATTCTAACAGCTAGATGTGCAGGCTAGGAATTCAGTAGGCATGTTGCTCATAGATCTACTATGCACAGGCTTGAATATGTCCTGGTTTTAAACATCATTAGGCTAGGAAGGTGTATCATAGTACATGCTCTTATTAACGTCTCTTTGAGAATTCTCAACCTACTGGGATCTGTTTTGCAAAACATCTCGTGCAATCATGCCAAAAGGAACACTAGATGAGCTGGAATTAAAATCCATTCTCTCTGAGGCTTGTGATGGATACATAGGTGAAGATACCATGGAAGAGGGTTGTGAATAGCTAGGCAAAAGGTTTACTCCAAAACTTGAAGAGTTTGAATGAGTGAAACTAGTCACAGTGGAGGTCCTCGAGTTACCCATCGTGGCATTTCTGTAAGACTGGGGAGCATAACTTTGAGTTGTCGGTGAGGTATCCGAACACAACCATCTTGATGTACTCACTGAGCATGCAAGTAATAGAGCTATTTGATCCATAGAGACAACGAGAGCACTTGATTTGGGACCAGGAATTGAAGGAGTACTAGAAGGCCTTGACACCAAAGGTAATTGTGCCACAGATCACTTAGTTGTTCTTAAAACTACAGACCCTTTGGGTAGTATTTTTAGAAGCAATTGTTACTGGTGACAAAGAAGATGAATACACATCAATCTTTTTGGAGCCAATTGAAGATGTTTTCCTAACATGCACAGGATCTACATTAGAACTTGAAGACTAGGGTAGGCATGTTGGAGGACTCTTAGGCGCGGATGGTACCACTAAGGTCCTTTCTTTTGGTAGGCTTTCAGTGTTGCTAGGTCTTGATTTGTTAGCTCCGTCTTTTATACTCAATTTTTTTTATAGCTAAAGAACTTCCTCTTCCTATCAAAAAAAAGTAAAAGAAATTGGAATAGAAATGAAGAAAGGGGGGAGTGGGAAACTTTGATGTAACAATGATTACACTGAACTCAAATCAATTTCATCTAATTTTTCTAGGGAAAATAAATAATGCAACAAAAAGTATTAAATTATCTTTGCTTGTACAGATGATTATATATATTTTCCTTTCTTGATATTGACATATAGAAATAAAATGAGTACAACTTAAATACAAGTGCATAGTTAAAGACAAGAAGAGTATAAATGAAAAGGGAACAAATATAACTATCTTAGCGAATCAAAGAGAAGAAACTGCTTAAAAAAATAAGAACCTCATATAATAATGTCATAATATGCATAAAAATGGAAGAAAGCAGCCTACCTTTTTGACAATGATTTTCTCAAGCCACTTTAATTGATCTTGCAGAGTGATAACAGTATTCTCAATCTCGACTCCCCTACCCTGCCTATTCTAGTCTCATCATTGGCATCCCCAACATCAATAGAAGACTTAGATAGTTGACTATCCATCTTATTAGTCTAACTTGACCCATCAGATGACACTTTACCTAGATTCTTACCTCTATAAGAAAAAATTTCAATTGAACGAACAAATGAATAATTAAATAAGCACATATCATTTATGTTCATCACTAATAAAGAAACACTAGGCTATTTCCATACCTATCAGGTGACTTCTGGACTTTGTTATCTAGGCAAGAGTTCCCCCTTAAAGGGGCCATTTATGATCACTGATGGCAAAGAATCAGTATAGCATGTTAAAGAATTATCATCTATTAATGATCCTTTTTTCAGCCATTTCATTATCATTTTGCATAGATGAAAGATCACCTATACCATTTCTCCTAGCCTCTATAGGATGATGAACTTCTGATGCATTAGTATCCCAATTAATAAGATTAGCCTCTCTATCTTTTGAATCAGGCTGAGGTACTTCAACAACTTCATCCACAGAGTTGGACACATCAGAAAACATCTTCTAATGCATCAAGCTTTTTACTACAACTTGCACCTCCCCCATATTAGAATCCTTTTTCTCATCATCTAGGTTCTCCTGTTGATGTATGTTATGTACCACCACAATTGGCCTCTCCTCCCTCCCTTTATCTTTACCTTTCCAATTGTTCATTTTATATTTGGCTTATTTAAAAAAAATTGTCAGCAATTCAATGACCAGATACAAGGAAAAAGCCTCACTATCCCCAAGCACACAACATTACTTAATCACATGTAATAGAAGGTATACATAAAGAAAAAGGAATGCCAAGAAAACACCTTTCAAACTGGTGAATAATTTCAAGTAGTTATTGAGTGAAATTGCAATAGAATTAACCAAACCATAGATAGCACGAGATATATACTTCATGTAAATTATATTAAGGCAAAATTTGGAAGAATCAAAGGTATTGAACATATAAATAATACATGGGAACAGGAAATCCTTAAGGAATGATTCCACCATAAGCCATTACAGCAATGAAATTTAACCAATTATTTCAAAATGCTTCAAAAGGATTAATGAACTCTCTAAATTAGCTATCATACATTAAAAAAAAATTAAGTTGTTTCTTTAAGACATTCAATTAGGACAGCTAAAATGTCTAATAGTCATGTTTGTTGCAACTTTCAAGCAACAAATACCTTCTATGTTGTTCATATAACATACAATCTTTAGTATATGATGTGTTTTTAACTCAATAATCTTCTCTAATGTGAATACAAATAATGTAATTGTCACCTCTCAATTGAAAACATGACCTTTTGAACATATTCTATACAACCAACGAAAATGGGGATCTTCTGATGCGTAATCTCCATTTCTTAATTTGACTAGCTTGAATGATGTTCCATATATATAACATGTTATAAGGTGAATTGTAGTTTCTTAGTCATACCACTTTGAGGAGATTTTTACTTCATGAGACCTTAGTTGCTAAAGAACGTAGTAGCATCTCTCAATTAACTTTAAGAGACCTGTTATGACCTTAGAATATAGTTTTGATGCATTTTAAACCTGCTTTTCTTTTGACTTCTTTTCCTTCTCATTTTCTCTTCGCTTTGATTTCTGTTCACTTTCAGCTAGCCAAGTTGCCTCTTCTTCATGGATGAGATGTTCTTGTCTCTTTAATGCAACAGCTTCCTGGTATGCAACCTTAATTTTATTGCTGCATCCATGAGGTGAATAATTAGAATTTTCTAATTTATCAAACACACCTAACAATTATTCATTAAATATAAGCGAAAATATAAACAGGAAACACCAAATTAAAAAAAAAGTATTGCCTTAATTATGTTTTCATAAGATTTTTCTTTTTTATGACATAAGAAATTGAGTAGAGATTTTTGACATTTGGAGGCTAGGAAATCCTAAAACGACAAAAAAAAGGTATAGTTGCAAAACAAAACAACACCTCAAAACACATAATGAGAAATTAATCACTTAAAAAGGTTGTTCAATCTCTTTCCATATCAGAGATAGTGAATCCCTTTAAAGAAAATTCACAGTGCACCCTAATTGGTTTGAGAGTTTGTTAACTCACCCAAAACTAGTATAATAGACTCTAGGGAGGCATTACATCTCATGTCAAAAGAAAGCCTCCAAATAAACCTATGCATATTGTTCAATTTACAAATGCATTATGCTATCAAGTTTCATAGTTTCATTATCATTAAATTGATAAGAAGTATATCATACAAAACAACATTAGACTTCTCAAATGTTCTTAACATAGAATTTGGTTCAGGATAAGGAGGGGAGGAGAGAGGGGAGGAATTTTACTGATTCCTATGAATCACCTTACTTGTGGAAGGAAGGGATAAGAAGAAAGGGGAATGAAAAATTATTAAAGTTTCCTCTCCCTTACCCTCCTCTCCATTTTGTTTTAACTAATAGAGTGAAAGAGAGCCATATTCCTCCCCCTCCCCTTTCATCCAAATCCCTTCAACCAAACAGGCAGTGACAAGTAGAATATCTAGCATTAGTTCACTGTATTAGTTTGGCTAATAGGTCTTCAAATGCCTAAAAAAGACCATTAAGTATAACTATCCTAAATAAGATATATACAAAGGATTAACATACTTTTATTAACTAGCTTTAGATTAAAGGAGCATGCAACCCTAATATCCATATCATGCTAAATAATCTTTAATATTAAGATAAGAACAAAATAAAAAACTAGTAGAATAAAATATCAAGGTCCAACTCATGACTTTGGTTGAATTGAATAACCATCATCAATACTAGAGCCTAAACAGATCTTTAGAGTGCCAGGACAATCAATACGCCAATCTAAAATTTTTGCTTCAATGCCAGGTTAGATGAAGCCATCTTGTTAAAAAAATAAATTAAATGACACATTTACAGAACTCAGGTAAGTTTTCAAAGGCATTTTCAGTACTTAAATCTAGTAGGCAAATATCAATTATAGATTTCATGTGTTTTCCTCAAAATATATGTTTTCATTTTCAAAACCAAAACTCTGTTGAGTGTTTATTTGAACTTAATCTACATATATAATGATTACATCATGAGATTACAATGATGACGACAACAAAAAATCTATTTTACTAAGTGAACTAGTTACATGAATCGCTGCAACACCATTATGTTTATCAATAACCATCTACATATATCATTCACCAAGAGATCTTATATGATAACTTTTTTAAGTGTCCTTCTTGGTCTTCCTCTATATCTTTTTGTAGGGCTAAAATTCATTTGTTGAACTCTCCTCACTGGGGCCTCTAGTGGCCTTATTTGCAAATGTCTAAAGCACCTTAATTAATTTTCTACAATTTTCTACTTGATAGATGCCATGTCAACTTTTCCCTATATAAAATAATTATGGATCTTGTCCTTTCTTATATAACCACACATCAATCTTAACATTCTCTTATCTGTTACCTCTATTTTTTGCTCTTGTTCCTTTAACACCCAAAATTCACTATTGTAGAGTATCATTGGTTTTATAATAATTTGGTAAAACTTTCTTTTAAGCTTAAGAGACAATAGACAGGAAAGAAGTTTCTCATAAGTATGTGTACATATCAAAACTATATGTATATTTTTCAAATATTTTATTTATAAAAGACAATATTGTATCATCATTGAAGCCTTAGTGACTAGCCTTAAAAAGACCTTAATATTAACAAACTTGGAAGCTCCTCAACTTGGTAACCTTCTATTATACAATTGTAATAGGAAGTTAGTTGGCTAGTTCAAATAATTAGTTTATTCATGTTTAAAAAGGGGAATAACAATGTCATTGTAATGGATGTGTATGGGTTGTATGCAATAAGATTTGAGACTTGATTTTTGATTCTCTTGTTCCCCCCTTCTTCTACCTCTTGTCTCTCTCCCATTCTCTCTAAATCTCTTCCTTTCCGTCTCTTTCTTTCTCTTTCCAATCTAAATCCTGTATAACCTTCTCAAGCATAAATTGGGTAGGTTCCCAAGTTGAGAAAACTTTATTTTCAATAACAAAATCAACCTATTAGTTAGATCAATCAGGATCCAAGTCCAGCATAGTTTATCCCAAGTAAACACAGTTAAACTTCATGCGGTCTAACATTATTATCTGAAGGAAAATAACATTTTCTTAGACAAGCTTAATATGTTCTCATCCAATATGAAAGATTAAATGTCCTAATTCAATAAGTGGCTTTTGAATTCTTGACATGAAACAAAAATTTTCAAGACTATCATTTTCTACCACTATGAATTAATAAGAATAGATATTGTCATTTGTAATTCATCATGAGCTTTATTTTATATATATATATATATATAAAATCATTCCTCAACCTTCTAACAGCTTAAACTTATGGGGAGTAAAGTGGTGATGTAGAGATTCTTCAACCAAGTTGTCAACAATTTGAGTTTTGTTGCCCTTCTATTCATCATATTTAAATTAATCCAATATGACATGTTGTAGACCTGGGCTTCAACCCAAGGAGCCTCTTTATGAGAGGACATATTTGAGATACTATAAACTATTGGGTCCCCTCCCAATTGAAATGTACCTTTACAAGCTTCAGCTATGATTTCAAAAGACAATGTATAGGATTCTAAAACATAGGTAGAAGGAAGATTCTTAAGAATGGCCGGAGGAAGATTTTAGTATGAACCCTCAAAATGCATATGAGCTATAATGCTTATTTGCTCACCAAAAGACAAATCAAAATTGTCCACTGAAAAAATGCTAATATTTTTGAAGATTTAAAATAGAAAAAAGAAAAAAAATATATCACTAAATGTTTAGCCTTCAGGAAACTATTATTCCATTCATTATGTGAGGTTTTCATATAGATGATGGGATAGCATAACATATCAAACATAGGCTATTATAACAGACCAAGACTCTAACCATTATAACTGTCTAATTGTCACTACTCACTACCAGTTGCTCAAGAGCCTTGTTATTCTTTTCTATTTTTTCATTCCTGCACCATCAAGAATGCTTCAATTTTTGTTACAGAATGTGTCAAGCGATCAAGCCTGGATGTGACTGGAATTAATAAAAAATTAAACTCGGAGTAGAGGCCTTTTAATATCACCTTGATGCATGCATTTCATGCTTTCTCCTATTACAACTAAGGCATTGACTAGCTTCTTGATCTTCAGAAGATAATTAAAAATCTTCATATAATGTCTCTTTAAATTCTTGAGTTGTATCACCTTTACTTGGTTTATGATGTGAAACTTAATCCATACCTTGTGGGTGTGTTTATATCCCACCATTCTAGCTTGTATCCTTTGGATATTGATACAACTAGCCATAACATGAACAACCAATCATGCTTCTCCCAGTCTAAGAATTCTTAGGTGAAGTTTCCTATTGCTTTATCTTTTTTTGTGGTGAACTTTGGTTGTATACATGCTTACCCAAATTGAATCATTGTAGCTTTAACCTTTAATGGTTACAAGTTCTTGTTGTGCATCTAAATTAGAAATTCTCCTAATTTAGATAGAGATGGATTGAAAAATCCCTAAGAAATGAATTTTGGTTGCACAAAGGACATTTTGGATTCTTCTTAGTAGTTTCAGATGAATTCTCCATAGATCACTCTTGCTTTAATACCATGTAAGAATAAAGGAAACTATGTCATTCCATTCACTAAGGGTTTATATATCCATGATGGGATAGTGTAATAGACTAAACATAATAGCTAGTATAACAAACTAAGCCTCGAACTGTCACAACGGAATACTTATATAACTCCTCTTACAGAAATCTTCTATAAGGTAATGAAAGAAGCAAGTAAAATTAGCATCTTGAGTAGAGCGATGGAAATTAAGAGTTTTTAACCTAATCAAAACAAACAACATCTATAGAGTTTGTTGTGTGTAAAGATCCATAAAATGGTTAAGATCTGGTTGTACATGCAGGGGCCCTTGTACAAATGAAATTTGGACTAATTCCTACACAGTACTTTTTCACCACATCCAAAGTCTAGCTTTAAGTAGCATAAAAACCAAAATAACTATCCAAAGAAGGATTGAGAATGAAGAGCATATAGTAACAATCCGATAAGCAGATGTATAGAACTAATGCTTTTTTTACTACCTAAATATGTTGGCAAGGACAAATATTTCTACAGTCTTGTGACCCAGTTCAGTGAGATGCCTTTCATCACGCTCTATAAAGTCTTTATTGATGTCCTCCCTAAAGTTCCCATCCTATAACAAAGGGAGAGCAAGTTTACTAACAATCAAAAGAGCTCAAAACATAAAGCTAAATCTTAATTCATATGCTTTATAGCACATTGTGATCTCCCTAATCTAAATTATTGTTGGATAGTTATAGACTATATATTCTAACTAACCATGCAATGATAATAGTAACCTAATATATCTCTATTAATAGAAGTGGAGAAGGCCATATAAGCTCATGAGATGGCGTATTGTATATTATAAGGTTGTGGGTGAAAGTGGATAAAGTAATAGATCAGTTTGTTAGCATATTTTTAAGAGTTATTGTCTTACTCTTTGTTATGGATAACAAAGAGATATTATTTATAAATATCTTGATCAAGATTTGTTTATTATTGAGTCAATGTTTGTTAGGATCTTATTAGTTGTTTTTTGATTTATTTATTATTATTTATACATATTATTATATTATAGATAAGGTAGAAGCTAGTAGAGAGATAGGAATAATATATTGAGATTCATCATAATTTTAGGAGATTCTCCTTAGGCTTTATTAGTTGTATGAGTTTAAGTCCTTGCTCATATCCTACTAGAGATTTTCCCTTGTCTTTATTTCTTTATGAAGTTAGATTATAATTTCATATTTTAATATATTTTTCTCCCTTCCTTCTCTCTACCTATCTTGGATCTTATCATTCGGTATCAGAGCCATTCGATCTAAAGATAATACCCAACCTTTCCACTAGCCTTTTTGACAAACCCTTATTTTCACCATCTATCCATTTTACTATCATCCATCTTATAATAGATTTTTCCAAGCATGATAATGGAGATCTACAGCCATGGATTTTAAAGGTTGAAGTTATTTTTGATGTTATCACACTTATGAAGATTTCAAAGTTGTCAGTGCACCAAGGCATTTAGAGGAAGATGCTCACAGTTGCTTTTAACATTGAGCATACAATCCCTTATTGGGAAGAATTCATTGAGGGGTTGCAATCTTCTATTCAGCCCATTCTTGCATCTGGAGTTGAAATGGCTCATTTAGGTGGCCAAAAGAATAATTTCTTACATTTCGCCTTGAGGACAAGGCAAATTTGCAAAGGGAGACAAATGATAGATTATCGTATATTATAGGATTGAGGGTGAATGTAGATAAAGTAGTGGGTTGTTTTGTCAGCATATTTTTAAGAGTTATTATTTTTAAATATCTTGACTAAGATTTACTTATTATTGAGTCAATATTAGTTAGGATCTAGTTAGTTATTTTTTGATTTATTTATTATTATTTAATACATATTTTTATATTATAAATAAGGCAGAAGCTGATAGAGAGATAGAGAGAGTGTAACATCCCAAAATTTTAAAACTCAAATTTATTTTAAAAAAATAAAATAAAATATCTAGAATTAAATTAAAATTAAGAATAATTTGATAGAGGTTCAGAGTTTGAATTTTTTTAAGCAAAAGTTGGGTTTTATTTTATTTTTAACTATGGAAAAAATTACCAAAGTTGACTCAGGCTTTTGTGCTAAAATAAAAATGTTAGCCCCTTTCTTGTAATTTTCTCCAAAGTTTTATATCAGCATTTTAAAGGGAAAACATACGTAGAAATGTAGAAATGAAATAAGGAAAAGAAAGGAAACGCACGAGAGGGATAGAGGAAGAAGAGAAGAGAAAGAGAGGGAGTTAGGCTTGGATCTAGGAGGCTTTGCGACCGTTGCGAGCTCGGCGACACGATAGGTGAACTCCCTACTTTAATCCTCTTCCTTTCCTCTTGAGTTTCTTCAATTTTTGGAAGAGAGAATTTTTGGATTTTGATTTTGAAGGCTTTATTCTTGTAAGTTTTAATTTTCTTAGGTCTTTGGGAGATTGTTTTGAGTTTTTATATGGTGCTCTAATGTTTTGAGTGGATAATTAAATGAAAAGAGGTGTTTTGGGCGCAAATTAAACCCTGAGATTGGGATTGCTCTTCAATAGTTTAAGCCTATTGATTTAGTTATAATTTTACTATTTAAGCCCAATAAGATTTAAATTAAGGTTTGGTTTTTATTATAAGGGCTAATGGTGAAAGTTGGTGACACTAAGTGAAGGTTTTTATTTATTAAAAATTATATAAATTAAAAATTAGCCTAGTGATGGCTAATGAATGGTTTTGGTGGTTAAGTAGTATTATATGAATGGTTGATGTAATATATGGACCATTAGGATGGATTATGACTCATTGACTCAAGTTGTGTGGTATGAGTTATAGTCTTCATTAATGCTATTTGTTATGATAAGTGATGTAGATCACTTATATATTGTAGGGATTGTTGGTGGAATTTGTTCGGAAGTTAAGGAACTAGCCAAGTCCTATTTTATACAAGAGGAACCCTTTTGGTCTTAAAGGGTTGAGGTAATAGGAAAATTTATATTTCTTATTGCTTTGTTTAGCTATTTTTGAGCAGATAATATTATCTAGCATGCATTACATGTTTTAAACAATTGAATGCAAATAAAATATGTTTTAGAAGGGTTTATGGGGTATTGCTTTAATAATAATACATCTATGTTTACTATCTATTAATATTGATGTTACTTATGGAAATAAGATTATTAGCATGCATTGTGATCATAAAAAAAATAAGGAGTTGCACTTAAGCAATTGCAATTAGGTTTGGTACTTAGATAGGCTAAGGAACCACTTAAGGGATGAACTATAAGTGTTATACTACCTTGAGTATTGAAGTGGTTAATACTCGGGAAAGGTAGAAAAGGGTAGGAGGCATAATCTTAGTGGGAGTTCACCAATGGGGAGATATGGTCTTGTGATATTCTATAGCTCACTATCTGTACTCAGTATTGCCTTTCATATTGTGGGCTCAGTACACTAAAGTGGTTAGTGGATTGAGTGTTTGACATCTCTCAGTGGGAGAGGGAATCCGGCATATGAAGTGTGAGATTGAGTGCCTAGGCCAAGGTAGCCCTCACATGGAGAGTAAGTCGGGCTGTCTCTAGGAGGGAGTTAGCTTTGACTGCTTAGGATTCACGTCGAAGGAGCACAGGCGGTTCAGTGGATCAGATCATGCCTTGGTTTATATGTTGTGCCTGTAGGGGTACAGTGGGTACAAGGTTTACCTATAAGCTAAAGAGTGCTAGGGGCATTATACTGGTCAGGAAAGGCTATATCGGCCTATCTCATACATTCAAGCATTTTAATTGGTTAATTATATGTTATTTTGAATCTATTATTTATTTACTTGACTATGGCTTTCCTTGTAATAAGGAATATCGATTTCTCTGTTATTGAGACTATGGTTGTCTCACCCCTTTTCTTTTCAATATTTCTAGGTCCAGGCGAAGGAACCAGTGGAGGACGGAGAAAGGAGTATAGCTAGGGGTTATTTGTGAATTGTAAAGAACTGCAACTCTTTTCTTTTGAGCAAATCTATTGTAATGTATTTAGGATTAGGGTGCCAGTAGGATGTAGTTATGTATATGTGTGTGAGTATGTGTGGATTGTATGGCTTGTGTATGAATTTTTGTTTTCTTGTAGACTTGTAGCTATGAAACTTGGCTATGGTGTGTGGTTTTAATGGATTTATTTAGCAGACTAAGTTTCCACTACAAGCAAATATTTATTTTGGTATATATGTGATTCCACAAGCAAATGCAAAATGGTTGCATTGCAAATAGTGTGCTATAGGTAAATATACACTTTCGATAGAGAGAGTGGGTGCATGGGCCCCACAGAGATCTTTGAGCCAAGTGAAAATGTTTAGGAGATCCCCAAGGAGAAACACTAGGTCTAATAAATCCCTTATCTAACAGCTCCTCAAGTTGCTTCTTCAACTCAGCTAACTCTGAAGGAGCCATTCTATAGGGAGCCTTTGAAATTGGCTGAGTCCCCAGTACCAGGTCAATTGAGAATTCAACCTCACGTTCTGGAGGTAATCCTGATACTTCCTCAGAAAACACCTCTGGGAACTCCCTAACAACCTCAATTTCATCCACTATACCTGTCTCAGACCCTTGGGTAGCGAGCACTACCACGTAAGCCTCACATCCCTGCTCAATCAACCTTTCAACTTGTAAAGAAGAAAGAAAACAAGAATGACCAGGGTATTCTTTGATCATCTCCGGTACTTCTACCAAAGTCACTGTCTTAGCCACACAATCTAAGACAGCACCATAAGCTGTCAACCAATCCATACCAATAATTAAATCAATCCCTTGCATAGGTAATTTGATCATATTCACCCAAGTCGATCGCCCATTAAAAGTCATCTTAGTCCTACACACCACACTGGATCGACCAACTAAACCAGAAGTAGAGGAAACTTCTATATCATGGGGCAACTGGTCAACAGGCATAGCCATTCTATCTAAGCGCTCGGCAGAAATAAAAGAATGCGTTGCACCACAATCAAACAAAGCTTCTAAATCGAGGCCACAGATAGAAACCATACCAGCGATTAGATTCGATGACTTCCTAGCCTCCTCCTGAGATATTGTATACACTCTACCAGGAATCACGTTCCTCCGGTCCGAGCTCTCATGTAAATCAGGGCAGTCACGGATCAAATGGCCTAACTTTCCACACTTGTAACAAGCAAAGCAGCGACCAAAATGAACCCTACCACATCTATTGCAAGGTGACCTCGCTGTACTTAGAATTGGGGCTTGACTGGTCTGTGAAGAACGTGCTGGAGCATTCCCAGAGAAACGAGAACCCCCAGATCTCATATTACCACCCCGATTACCTTGAAATCTTGAACCCCTATTTAAATTTCGATTACCAGAAGCAGAAGAAGACCCGATTCTAAAGGAGCCACTAGAAGAAGAACCGGAGCTAAAACCCATTCTCTTGGATACACCACCAGTAGGAGCTAACCCAAAAGAAAATCGACCTCGTGTATCCCTACTCCGGCTACTCTCTGTGTCTTGGCCTCGATGAGCGGCAGTCCTCTCGATACCAAATGTGATATCAAATGTAACACTTGCCCCGAGTGTTATCCAAAAATCACACAATTCAAATAAACTAAGTGTGGTTAAGGAGTTAATCCTAAAACCAACTTAGGAAACAAACCATTTAAATCACTAAGCAAATATACGATTGCAAAGTAAACATTTAAAACCTTAAAAAAGATTATAGGTTCTAACTATAGCGCACGGAAGCAAGTTAGATGAAAGAGAAATAAAAAGATACTGTCATGACAGCATTTAAATTGCTGTCATGACAACCCTCCCGAGTCAACTTCTGGGAGGCGTCGTTCCGCCATCCGACCTCCGATCGAAGTGATTTTAAAGCTCACACGTCACATTCAAAGGGTACTATAAGTATACCAAATTTTAAAAAGATCCAACGGTCGGATTAAGATTTGGACACCCGGATGCAAAAGTGCAGCTTTTTGGTAAAAACCATTTTCAAAATTTGTCCAAATCTCATCCTAATGATCACAAACCTGTGGGAACACTTTGGACACGTCAAATAAGACTAAAAACACCTGAAAGAACATTCAAATGATGGAAAATCCCCATACATCAAAATTTGACCACCCGGGTGCCATTTCCCAAAATGGACCCTAAACCCCCAAAATGCACAAATCATACAAGAGTGGTCACAAATCAATCCAAATACCTTGTATTTATATAAATACATATGCTAAACATTTTCACTTGGCTCAGAACTCCTTGTGGGGCCCACGCACCCACTCTCTCTATCCAAGCTGTATGTTTTCCCATAGCACACCATTTGCAATGCAACCACTTTGCATTTGCGTATAAAATCACATATATATCAAATAAAGATCTGCTTGTAATAGAAACTTGGTCTACTAAGTAAATCCATCAAAACCACACACCATAACCAAGTTTCCTAGCCACAAGTCTGCAAACAGATAAAAATTCATACACAAGCACACAATCCACACATATTCACACACACACACATAATCATATCCTACTGGCACCCTAATCTTAAATACATTACAATATATTTGCTCAAAAGAAAGGGGTCGCAGTTCTTTACAAATCACAAGCAAACCCCTAGCTTTGCTCCTTTCCCCGTCCACCACTGGATCCTTCGCCTGGACCTAGAATATTGAAAAGAAAGGGGTGAGACAACCACAGTCTCAGTAACAGTGAAATCTACATTGATTATTACAAAGTAAGCCATAATCAAATAAACGAATAATAAATTCAACATAGTATATAATTTAGCCATTTAAAATGCATGAATGCATGACCTAGGCCGGTATGGCCTTTCATGACCAACAGAATGCCCCCTGGCACTCTTTAACTCGCAGGTAAACCTTATACCTACTTGTACCTCCACAGGCACAAAACATAATCTAAGGCATGATCTAATCCACCGAACCTCCTATGCCCCTTCGACGTGAATCCTAAGCAGTTAAAGCTAACTCCCTCCCAGAGCCAGCCCAACTTACTTTCCATGTGAGGGCTACCTTGGCCTAGGCACTCAACCTCACACTTCATATGTTGGATTCCCTCCCCCACTGAGAGGTGTCGAACACCCAATACACTAACCACTTTAGTGCACTGAGCCCACAATACGTAAGACAACACTAAGTACTGACAGTGTGCCATAGAATATCAAAAATCCACACCTTCTCATTGGTGAACTCCCACCGAGATCATGCCTTTTACTCTTGTCTACCTTTCCTGAGTATTGACCATTCAACACTCTAAAGTAGTATAATATTTATAAATCTCATTTCCATAAAAACATTGTTATCAAACAATTAGAAATATATTTGCACTATAATCAAAGTAGTACCCCATAACCCCTTATAAAGCACATTTAATCTATTAAAACATGTAATGTATGATAACTAGTAATATTTATTCAAAAATAGCTAAAACAAAGTAATAAGAAATATAAATTCCCCTGTTACCTCAACCGTTTGGTACCAAAAGGGTTCCCCTTGTACAAAATAGGGCTCGGCTTGTTCCTTACTTCTCAATAAGTTCCACCAACAATTTTCTACAACATATAAGTGATCCACATCACTTATCATGACAAATAGCATCAATGAAGACTATAACTCATACCACAAAACTTGGGTCTATGAGCCATAATCCATCCCAATGGTCCATATATTTAACCAACCATTCACATAGTATCACTTAACCACCAAAACCATTTATTAGCCATCATTAGGCTAATTTCCAATTTATATAATTTTTTATCAATTAAAAACCTTCACTTAGTGTCACCAACTTTCACCATTAGCCCTTATAATGAAAACCAAACCTTAATTTAAATCTTATTGGGCTCAAATAGCAAAATTATAACTAAATCAATAGGCTTAACCCATTGAGGAGCAAAAACCCAATTTCTCAAGGTTTATTTTGTGCCCAAAACACCTCTTTTCATCCAATTATTCACTCAAAACATTAGATCACTATATAGAAACTCAAAACATGCTCCCTAGGATCCAAAGAAACAAAAGCTTACAAGAATAAAGCCTTTGGAATCAAAATCCAAAAATCTCCTCTTCCAAAATTGAAGAAAATCAAGAGAAAGAGAAGAGGATTGAAGTAGGGAGTTTACCTATCGTGTAGCCGAGCTCGCAACGGTCGCAAAGACTCCTAGATCCGAGCCTAACTTCCTCTCTTTCTCTTTTCTTCTTCCTCTCTCTCTCTCTCTCTCACGTGTTTCCTTTCTTTCCTTGTTTTCTTTTCTGCGTTTCTGGTCTGGTTTTCCTCTTATAAAAGCTGATCTAAAAGTTTGGGGAAAATTACAAGAAATGGCCCAATATTTTTTTATTATTGCACAAAAGCTCGGGTCAACTTTGGTAATTTTTCCCATAGTTCAAAATCAAATAAAACTAAACTTTTGCTTAGTAAAATTTAAACTCTAGACCTCTATCAAATTATTCTAAATTTTAATTTAATTATAGATATTTTATTTTATTTTATCTTTATAAATTCGAGTCTTAAAATTTCGGGATGTTACACTACCATTATCTCAAATCCTAAATACAAATTCAACTTTTTGTTAGTGACCTCTATTAATATTCCATCATCAAGAATATAAAAAAAAAGCTAATTAATTCAATTTGGATGTCTACTGGAAAGCTCTAGAACATTTCATGAGGCCAAAATTGTTTTTTCTTGCAAAGTAAATTTTAATACAACACTAATAATAACCCAAACATAAGGCTATTCTCTCAAAATCAATTATTGCAAAAGTGTTTTTTAAGAAAATCTGGAATCTCCTGCAATCCCAATTACACATTTGACTACTTAGAAATAAAGGCATAGCCTTGAATAAACAAGTAAAAGAAGAGAGGGTAATCCATCCAGCAAACTATGCAAAATTAAAAAAAATATAAATTATACCTATATTGATGAATTAGAGGACCAGTTGACAAGCAATAATTGAATGAGAAATTAAAAATCAATAATAGAAGTAGTTTTATTTTTTTTCCTTTTTTTAAACATTGACATGCTTACATTTTAAGTAAGAAATTAGATTCATTAAACTAGGATTGTCAATCAGTAAAGGTTTCACAAATGAAATGACTTCTCTAGCTACGAAAGACAGCTTCAGAATAATATTCTTGAAGTTCTCTGATAGGGTTGGATATTGACAAAAGATTTACAAATCATTTCCAAGCATATATAGCAGAAGATTAAGATGTAAGAAAAAGAAAAACCACCATTAGTCAAGAGGATTACATTGAGGAGGTCTTGGCTGTTAGAGAAAAGAAGGGGTTACTAAATGAGGATTAGGTACAGTTAAGGATGGGGGCAGTGATTTTGTAAATTTGACTCTTAAATCCTCTAATTCAGCTAGAGAAGTGAATTCAATCTTTTGCTTAGTGAAGAGTGTTTAGGAGAGTACTGGCCTTTGAAAAGTCTAGTGGATTGTGTTCTGGTTTGTCATTCTATAGTGTGTATTTTATGCTGTTCCTTGAATTTAATTGTAATTTCTGTCCATGGGTGTACAAGAGAGATGGGATTGGCTTGAATCATCATTTCCCTTATAATCCAACTTTATTATTTAGTAATGCTATTCAGTCCCACATTGTTTATTGGCTATTTCTCATTCTTGCTTGTTATAAGCTTATTAGAGTTGAGGCTATATCATTTCCTCTTTCCTATGGTTTAGAACAGAAGATTTAGCTATTTTCCAATCTCTTTTACCCATTTCTTCAATTTCTAGCATCTATCATAAATACCACCAAAGTTCAAAGAGCACACCCTACTTAACTAGAGGTTCCTTTTACTAACATGAATCTTATATCTCACCTTTGTACAATTTTGATGACCCTTCTCATCCTTTGGAGGCAGTGGTTCTACAGCAGCCCTTTCAAGCAGCAATAAAACATCATCTACCAGTACAAACATATCTTTCTCAACATGAACAATTGGTGTTGGCGTTTCTTCAGCATCCAAAGCCTTTACCTGCCTTTTTTGCACTTAATCTGGCCATCAGGAGCCTTTAAGCTATTGTATAATGAATCCATCACCAAAGTAGTAGTGACTTCTTTCTCTATAAAAAAGTGCTTTGCAACTACTTTTAAAATTACATCAATCTTCTCCCTGGACATGTGACACCTAGAATTTTGGTCAATTCCCATCCAGAAAGCACAGAAGTACAATTATTGAAAATTTTATTTTCATCAATTAATAAAATCAGCCATCAATTAATTATCTACAACAACTTACAACCAATATTAAACTCACTTTGCAAAGATAGGACACAACTTACATTCCAATTAATAATATAGATGAAGGTTAATTTATCTAATTGCAATAAAATACAAGTGGAAAGACATATACAAAGGCGCAAGGTTAAATAAAGATGGCTTAATGCATTAACAGTGGTCATGTAGACCAAAGTGTGTCACTACATTATCCATCCATCTTCCAGTTATTTTTTCTTAATTCCAGACATGCATATGCGTACCATTTGTCACTTCGATATAAGGACTAAGAAGTATTAATTTTCTATATCTAATAAAATACAAGTAAAAAAGGCTAGAAATACTAAAATGCAAAAATAAATGAAGATGGTTAAATACATAAAACATTGGTCAAATATATGAGGGTGTAACTAGATAGTGCGTCTATCTTCCAGTTTATTTCAAATTATGCATCTATCACTAAATTAGATAGTTAATTTTAAAATTAGCTTTTCATCAATTCTTTCCATCTAAATGAACTTTTGATTAGTCAAGGAGTATGGGAAAAATAATTTAATAATCCTTAATAACATAAGGTGGAACAAGTCATTAAAAGAACTGCAAACAGGAGAAAGAAGAACTATATTTTCAAATTCTGCATCTAAATAAATTTGCTTCACACTTTTAAGGCAAGAATACAACCTCATCCACCTAGCTTTATCCTCTATCAACTTCCCAAAACTTGCTTCATCTCTCTTTGACAAAACGCTGGCAAATTTGTTCTACATTTGTCATGTATACTTTAACAAGTTCTCTCCTATACTGACAATCAAGACAATGAAAAGGCCTGTCTACTTTCTACCTACAATTTTACAAAAGAAGCCAAATGTCATCAGACATCTAACTCAACCTTTAAAGAAATTAGAAAGAGATGACTACAAAGTAAGTTGATAAAGATAAAATGCAAATGGAAAGATCTTAAATGATGAATTCTAGTTTAAATGTAGTGAACATATCTTCATAGAAATTCAATATATTCTAGTTTATACACGTACAATCTTTTAACTATTGTCAATTAAAGAGCATTTATAGTTAATATCATATTACAGATATAAAGTTATCACTGAATCAAAAGAAATCATATTCAATTATTTTTTACTACTTTCAAGATGCTACATAGAAAAAGATATTCTTGATGAATTTATAAGTTATATGCATTTACCAAATTTTTGTTCATTGATAAAAAAGAACTCATAATTGATAAGAAAAGAGAGGACAATACAAGAAGTTACAACACAAAGAATAAAAAATCCTTTTAAGTAAAACCTAATACAAAAAAAAAAGCCTAGGCTCTACTTCAGAACAGATTTTCAATTTCTTTTAAAATCCACTAGGGACACTCACCAAAATAAATACTTGTAGAAACATGCAAAGAGAACATAAAGATGATCTCCTCCCAAAACAATGGGGCAAAAGGAATTGCTAATTAAACATTCCTTACATTCTGTTGTAGCCAACATTACCAATAGAACAATATACAACAAACAACAAGTTTTATCCCACTAGGCGGGGATAACATAATAAGTAATAAATTTAAAATTAAGGGTGACCTTAAAGGTAATGGTATGGAGTTCTCTACAACATAGTAATTGCTCAAACAAAGACAAATGACTAAAGCTTTCAAAAATTAAGTAGAAATCAAAATGAGGAAGAGAAACATCTCTGAGTTTCCTCAGGATTCAATGATAAGAATATTGCAACAAAATATAGAGAAGAGAAAAAGGTTAAGAAGGTCATGTTTTTTATTTTGACAAGCAAGTAAAGAGAATAAAAGTTGAGGGAATTTAGAATGAGATCTTAACAAGCTTTTGAAACAATGCATGTGCTGATGTGCATCACAAGGCCTATCATAGTAAGTTAAAATTTTAAACCAGAATAACATTATGTAGAACCATATGATGCATTTATTTATTAGCCATACTAATCAATGCACATTCATATTTTTTGTTACAAAAATCTTTGGAGCATGATATTACAAGGTTATAAAATGGCATAAATTATTCAAGCTTTATAACCTTAGAGTAGTAAGTATAATTACAATTACATTAACTGATCGCATTCCAATTTCATTAGTAAGGATACCAATTCAAAGACAAGTGATTCTATGATTTTGGGAGATAGGAAGTGCAACCTACAAAGATGAAATTCTATGCCTCCTTAGCATCTTGGATATCTAAGTCACTAATGTATCTAAAATAGTAAGTTGGACACCTGTGTTGATACCCTCCATTTTAAAGGCATCATATACCTTCCATAAATGATTAGGTCCTCACATCCTAGAAATTAGACAGATAGAATTATAAAGCATTCATGTCCTCTATTTGTTGATAAGTAAATACAATACAACTGAAACTATATGGACTATGGTCACAGTAAACAAGAACACTGAAGTGTTAGGATAGTTAAATGCTAGAATAGTAGGCCTAGGGCAAATTCTATAGTCATATCTGATGAGTGATGAGTCAACCATGATACGAGTCATATGTGTTAAAGTAGAACTCATGCTAATACACTTATTATATATATATATATATATATATTTGCATGAATATTTAAGAAACTTGGAATAAATAAAGATTAGAATACCTAATGACTTGGACTTGAGCTTTTATTATCAAATTGTCAAAAGCATCAACAAAGCCATCATAAACTTTTGATAACTCCATGAGCTTTTTCCATCCCCAGTCATGCTCCTTCTTCCAAAAACAATGCAATGTATCTGTAAAATCCAGGAGATGTAACTCAACGATACTTATACAACCATTAAAGACTTTAATAGTTAATATAATCATTAAAAAAATAACAACCCTAAATATTTTGATTTCTTTAGATCTTTATTGACCACAGCAATTGTAAATTGTGCAAAATGACTCCATCTTATGTTACCAAAAAATAATAGACAAGGATCAAAAGACAGACTTGTAAAACTAATGATCATCAAAGAAATCTAAATTAAAGGGGCCAACTTCGAAGAAGTGGATCATGATTAGCTATACAGAGAAACAAAGAGAGGCGATTGTAAACATCACAACCTTGTGGATAAATTAAAATGCACCTGGAACAAACCACAGCTGGATTAGGTTAAAGTTTTAAAACACATAAAATTGCAGCAAAATTCAAACAAAAGTTTGTTTTGTTAAACCATATACATTTGTTAAACTAACCCCAATATCAAGGCTATGGAATAAATAACCATCGCCAAATACTCTTGACATTGAGCAAATCATTTTAATGAGGCAAGAGAGAAGGAAATTTCCCTTGTATGAAAAATTAGCACATGATGGCCATAGATGCCTAAGTACATGTTTGAAAGTTTCATAATATTAGAAAAACCTATTCAAGCTTTCAATATTACCAGAAAAAGAGGGAGAGATGGTTTCATGCAAAACTATACATATAAAATCAGTAGTTCACAATCCCACAATGGAATCCCCATATTCAAGCTTCCTTAAATAAGGAAAACATTTACTTGTTCATGACAAAAAGCTCATGCACATATATTGAATGTGTATATTGATAGGAAAGACAAGATTAAAAATCACACCACAAATATCATGGATAGTAGGACACATAACACATAAGCACACAAAAAGGCTTATCAGGCCAATAGGTGATTTTAAGGCCTTGTACCATTTGTAGCTGCCAACCTTAAATGCATTACTTTAAAGTTCCTATTTAGTAATTTGAGAAAAATTTTCTATCTTCTAAGTATATTTTTCATATAAATCAAAAGGTTTTAGCTTAAAAAGAACAAATAAATGTCAAACAATTCATTTTCTAACAAAAAAAAATTGGACGTTCAAGTGTTAACATGAATATAATGGTTGACTAAGATAAATCATTGGCAATGTTATTTCTGGTAACAAATGACTTGCATATTTAGCAACATACTTTTACTTGCATAATGAAAAAAATAAATGTTTCATATTCTTGATAGCTTTATAAAAAGACAAAGGGAATCTATTCATTTCATATAGAATGATGGAGTAGAAGTTAAGATTGGAATACTTCAGTAAGGATTTTGCCTTATTTGACTAAACAAATTGATGGCATTGCCAATTGCAAGACAAAAGAGACAAGTGCCTTATTGAACTGTACCCCACAAAATTGGTGATTTGGTGGCAGTTTAAACCTAAGATCCTAGAAAAACTTCAATGCCTTTGTAGCATGATTAGCCAAAGACATGACCAATGTCATTACTTGTTTTCACCCTCATGATAATAGAAATATTATCACTCCCTGTTTATAGAAAAATTTAAATGTAGCCACCATAAACTAATATCTAAGGAAATTTGATGAGTTGATAATTTCTCTACAAAGCTTATGAAGAGGCACGCATATTGGTTAATGGTATTGTCAAATTAAGATGCACAGTAAAGCTTTCTTTTAATTGTTGCCATCACCAAAGAGGAAAAGACTTCATAAATGGCAGATGTCATGTTTCTCACAACTCCACCAATAACGCAACAATTCTCTGTACCATAAACTACCATTTTTCTAGCTCAATTCCATGTATAAGAATCAAAATAAAATAGAGAAATAAAATATAACATTCCATAAAAATATTTGTTCAAAAGACACCATTAAAGAGTTTGCACGTGCATACATACCACCATTGTCGTCATCATCAGTGTCCTAATAAGGGGGTGAAGTAGATAGGATTCCATTTTCTACCTGCTTAAAGAAACAACATTCTACTAATGCTTCACCAGATTGACAATGTTGCCTAGTTGATCCTCCACAAACTTCCTAGTCTAGACTTCTCATTCACAATCTTAGCCATTCATTGCTTAAGAATAATTTCACTAGTAATCCTTTTCTAACTTCCTATTGAAGAAAAACACACGGAAACAAAAAGAGAGTCTTGATCAGCCCCTAAACTTTACATTGCACTAAGATCATACAATAATTCAAACATTTAGAGTATGCCTCCTAGCTGCATCATAAAATTCTCGTAACAATTTTAGAAGGCGATTATTAACACTTACATTAAGTTTCCAATTCTACATATCATCAACTCTTAATCCAGCCACATTTTTCAACGGCAATAATAGAGAAGGGGGAAAAAATTAAATGCCAATACTGATATTTTACTAATTTTTAAAAAATAAACACCAATACTATTAGCTTTGCACAATGATAGCTTTCTCATTCTTTCAATTTAACAAAGAACATTTAGAGGTTAATAGAAAAGTAAAAGCACCATTCCTTATGCCCTCCCCAATATTACTAAGAACCAAAGTTCCCTAACTTTGTACCAGAAAAAACCAAATGCCTATCCCGAAAAAGAAGTAAATATCAATAAAACCCTAAAATAGAGATGTAAATCAACAAGAATTTAAGCTCAAAATCAATCAAACAAATTAAAATATTACCAAATTATACTAAAAAAATGGGATTACAAAAAAAGCAGTAAGAGCCCAAAAGCATGAAAGCTGGAACCAAATGAACAACTAAACAATCTATACCTTAAACAGCTAAGATCTCAGGTCAAAAACCATTGATTTAAATTAAACAAATACCCAACTAAACGCCGATAGATATTAAGAGAATGAAGAAATAATATGAGGAATGAAATTTGAAGACATCATCAAGGGATCCATTGGAGCATACAAACCTAGAATCGAAGGCGAGAGTTTTGTCAAAGGCCAATTCGAGCCCTAAGATTCTAGAGAGAGAAAATCAAAGAGAGAGAAAGATAGGGAGAGGTGGTGTGCAGCTAACAAACAAAGAAACGGTGAAATCTAGGCAAAACAAAAAAATAGTATTATTTATTTTTATTTTCATTTTTTCTTCATGAATAATAAAGGATAAACATAACTTTTGATCCTTTATTTTACTCACATTTTGTTTGTAGTCCCTATACTTTCTTTCAGTGTTTTAGGTCCCCACACTTTTATTTTCCATTGTTTTGGGTCCTTCCAAAGTCCTTATACTTTGCTCAAAGAGGGACTGAAAATAATGAAAAATAAAAATATAGGGACTTAAAACATCAAAAAAAGTATAAGGACCAAAAGCAAAATGCAAGTAAATACAGGAACTAAAAGTTATGTTTACCCGATAATAAATAATTAAATTAAATATTTTTATGAGAAAATAGCATTGAAGGACCACTGAAAGAAATTAATATCAATCAAGGACCAATTAACTTAAAAATTACACTATAGTCCTTTAGTTATTGACTAATATTAATTTGTTATGCTAAAAGATAAAATTTCCCTTAAAGTAAAAAAAGGCTACCCCTTACTATTGTTGACCACGAACCCTTTGACAGCGACAAGGTCACTAGAGCCCCTGCTACTAGCAGGGTTGCCAGCAACTAGCCACCAAAGCTCTGATGCCTACTACAATTTTTTGCAAGGAATATTTGGTTTAGAAGGTCAAGGAAGGGTTTAATTTCATAACTCTTGGCCACCTAAAAAACTTGATGGCCTAATAGCCGCCAAGCCCTTTAATTATATATGTCAAGAAAATATAAGTAGTAAACTAAGTTTCTAACCACTTTCATGTTATAACATAACAGTGTTTTGTTAATTTTTGAGTAGAACTTGTTATTTTACTAGTATTATTTATTTATTTGACATGGACAATTATAAATTGGGAGCTTTCAAACTTCATTTATTTTACTTGTTAAAAGTCTAAATATATTGTTGTTAATCAAGAATAGGTTCACTAGTACAAAAAATGTTTTTTATAGCTGTTAAAAATGATTGTTTACAGTTATTAAAATGATGATGTTGTTCTAAGGGATGTAGAATGTCCCTAATTTTCTACATTAGTTCAATATAGTTGATGTAGAAGATGTACTCAAAAATTAAAAAAGAAAAGAAAACAAGCCACTTCTACATTGGATGGCTAGCTCAACCAATGTAAAAAGTTAACTTTCTACACCTGTTATTACCTTAACTAATGTAAAAAATGCACTATTCTAATATGTTAATGTAATAACTGATATAGATATATACTTTCTACATCAAATGTCATAATCAATGTAGAAAGTCTATGTGTTCTTTTAAAATTACTGCATCTGTTTTTCAAATTTACTATCTCTGTACGCCACAATCAAACTAGACAACACAATTTATTTACAATTTTCAATACAAAATTAAATTAACAACTATCAATTATCTAAAAATTATTGAACTATCCAAAACTAACAATTGTCTAAATTGTATAGAGCTATCAAAATTGTCAACAAAAGTTTCCAAAACTTGTCTACAACTAAAAAACTTATTAAATTGTATGAAACTTTCTATACAACTCACAAATTCTTCCTAAAATAAATTGCTCAATGTATGTAGATGTCTTTAATTTCAACTTCAAAAAATGAATCCAAATTGTTGAACATCTAAAATTTAATCTGTAAAGGAGGCTTATTAACTAATTTCAAATAACATAATAAAATAAAACTTTTAAAATATATTTACCTCTTTTGTAAATTCGATCATGCCCAATGTGATGATGTTGAGCATGTATCTCATCACATATAGGCCACACAAGTTCGTCTTTACTAGTTGTTTACGACTCTATATAAGAACAAATCATAAGAAATATTAATAATTGAACATATTAATAAAGTATAGCATCACTTTTAGCTCAATTCAAGTGGGATCCTTGAGACCATGTCCGTGCTTTTGCAAGACCACATTTTGATATGTTGTCATTGCTTTATAATCAAGATCACCAAGTTAGTAACTAATATATTTAGAGAAAATTAAGTTGAATAGATGAGTCTATCATCTTATTCATTTCCTTCTGAAGTTTGTAATAGAAGGAGTATAAGAAGATGATAGTGTTATTATTCATTGAAAGAACAAACAATTGTCAATGTACCCTACAAAATATAATATGAGTTAAAGTGAATCCACATTGAAAAAAACTACTAATTACAAATTGATCCTTACGAGTGCATGTATAGAGCTATAAAAACATCCTTCTTAACTTCACATATTCTTTGCTGGAGGTACTCTGTAACATCCTAAATTGCAAACTCTAAAATTTTTAAGTGTTTAATAAGGATAATTTGGTCAAAATAAGTACTTTATGAACTAATGATGTTTTCAAGACACTAATAAGTTTTTTAAACCTTGGGACAGTTTTGAAAATGAGCTAAGATGATGTATAGGTCAATTGGGCTCAAGAGGGTGGCTAAAATGGGCATATGGCTTTGATGTGCCTTACACTGCGGCGTACGGCCAGTTTTTGAAATAAATCATACACGAGTTGCGTCTGATTTCATAAAAGGGAAAGAAGAGGAACGTGAGGAGCGATGGAGAAAACACTGAGGGCTGCTAGGGTTTCATTTTAGGAGCTATTTAGAGGCATTTTGAGTAAAAATCATTCTTAGTAAGCTTCCTATATCTTTCCCTCCCCCATTATATGAAATTTCTATCAATTTAAGTAATTGTTGGGGCTTGATCATAGTTTTCTTAGGTTGCAATTGAACTCATTGGCTTAGTTAAGACCTTGGGGAGTAAAAACAAGCTTCTCAATCTTGGTTTATGGTTTTAATGGCGATTTGAGATTTTTTATTAGGGTTTAGATGAACGTAAAGTAGAATTTAAGCTATTGGGAACAATGTGGGTGGAAAGGTGACATTATTTAAATGTTTGGGTGCTAAATGAAATTAATAGAGTGTGTTAGAAGTGTTGATGGTGCTAAAATAGTAATTTGAATGTAGTGGCACCTGAAATTTAGTGATTGAGAGGTTTAATTAAAGTGATAATTAATGATTAGTGCTTAATCATGTAGATAAAATATTGATCAGGTGTTGATACACGAGTTAACTTTGTGGAGAAAATGTTAAACCATAATAACATTTTTTGTGACAAAAGGATTGAGGTACATAATAATTCACTCTATTTGATTAATTGCTTAACTATTTGTGAGTAAATATGTAATCTTTGCATATATGTGTTTCAAAAGTGTTGCATGTTGTGAAATAAGGATGTTGTGCATGGAAAATAAATTTTAAAATGATGAATTTATGAAAGTATTTTTATATGAGTAATTTATGGTTTGTGTACAAGCATGTGATTTTTATGAGAAGTAAGTATGATCATAATAGAGGGTGAGAGTTTACCCATAAAATGTAGTAGAAGTACATTTGGCATGTATCTCCTTAGTACCTAGTAAGGTGAAATTTGGAGATTATTTTCTTAGTGCTTGTACAGGGTACAGTGTTGGATATTTATGCTCCTTAGCATTAGTGTGATATGGCATTGGAGTAATAATACCCCAATAGTGTGTGGTAGAAGGAAACTATAGTCCAGAAGTGAGACAATACACCTTTGGCTAAGTGATTCTACCACTAAAAGTCTACTTGGGTCAATATGTATATATGTTTCATCCAAAAGAGCCTTTGGCTTTAGTCAAGGTGATGTGAAGGCTCGAATGATAAAATAAACATGCTAGAGTGTAAAAATGACTTATAGTTATGGAAATACTTTTATTTGAAAGTGTAATGTATCTTTGCATATATAAGCATTACTTGTTTATAATTGTATATATTAAATGATAGTTGTGAGTTATTCTATTGCTAAAATATTTATCCCACCCCATATTTACATTTTACAAGTAAGGGCTCCATTAAGTGCAAAAGGAAGGAAGGGGCTACTAAGAATTCATTTTGTATAGCTATACCCCTTGATATTGTGGTATTGTAACAAATAACTTATGAAACTTATGCCAACTTAGGGTCATGTGTCGTTTTAAGGTCACTTGTATGAGAATTGTTGTGTAAAATTGGGTATCTCATCTTAGAGTATTATAACTGTGATGAAATGGTTATGAGAGGTTGAGATACTAGTGCAAGTGATGTTTATGTGTTGGAATTGTTATGGAAATGCTTGAATGTAATTTGTTATTACCCCTTGAATTTATTATAAATTTGGGGTTTTGATGGCTAATTTTTGAATGGACTGTTATTATTGTGGTGTGATTCATCTATTAGGTTATGTATTATCCATTGAGTTGGTTCAAGTGGTTCCAAGGCTAATGGCACTAACTTGGGGGTTTTAGACACTATTGTGTATGTTTAAGAAGGGAAAATGGACCAATTTGTGTTCGGTGTCCAGCTTTTAAATGGTTGTATAGTGCGAGGCTGGTGCTAATAGCTAGATGACTCAATTAGTGACGTGTGGACACTTTCGTCGCTCAAATCAAATGTTAGATAGCAATATAGCTCATCTAAAAGTTGGCTGGAGGGATTTTCATGACAACAGGAGTACGTACCATCTATCGTAACTAGTGACTTATGCGTCGCGGCTGACAAGGTATTTTCTAGAAAATTTCTAAAATGCCCATTGGATGCATTTAAGTGTTGTAATTAATTTCTATACTTTTGCTACCCTGTTTGACTTGTTTTAAACCATGGTTTAAGCTCAAATATCTTTTCAAAAAGGGTTTTTTAAGATTCCAATATTTTAAATTAATTTTAGTAAACTATTATGTTATAACAACCTTATATAAGGAATTTACTTAATCCTAATTATCATAATGGTATTATTAGAGTGTTGTTTTGGTAATGTCAAGATAGACATTACATACTTGGCCCTTAACTCAGTATTCCTTTTCTCTGTCATAGGATGTAGGCAAAGGAATCTAAACTTATCAGCTTTGCTTGACTTGATGCACAAATGATGGAGGTACCTACAACAATGCAATCATGTTAGTTCACTAAACTTGATGATTAAGTTAATTATATTAAGGAAAAACATACTTACATTTTAAATAGTTCAATATGTGGTGTGATAAGCTGGCTATTTGAAAGAAGTTGAAGCAAAACTTCCCTTTCAACGATCACTATCTTGTCTTTCTTACCCACAACCTCCAGATCCATTTTTAAATCTTTGAATTTGAATGATGAATCATACAATGTTAAGATCATTCATTGGTGTGAAGTCAATAAGAGTTCTAGAAGTTTCAAGAGATTCAACAAGGGAAGCTGCTATATAATAAAAAGGCAAGAAATAATTAGTAAAAAAACACATGTTAGAAAAGCTGTTACATAAAAAAATGCATGAAATTTCATACCACAACTTGAACTATATTCATAAATCTCTTAGGCCATAAGATCAAATTTCCAAAAGCTTCAACAACAGTCTTCACCTTATTAATAAGGATTTGGACTAACGCATCTGGCATTTCTGGATCTTTAACCACCAGTCTCACTTAACCACCTAAGGTTGTAAACACTACAAAGAGTATTCAACTGTCTGTCAAGGTCTTCCAAAAATATATCGCATGGTTTACCAATGTTATTACTAGAAAGACCCTCTAACACATGCTCAAGGACATTACTCCCTTGTGGTATGAAATCCATGAGACATGTGAATTGGTTCAATAGATGTTTCCTGTTGTGAGCTTATCATCTCCTCTTTCATTTGCTCCTTCATTTATAAAAGCCAAGTTGTTAATGAAGCTTTAAACTCATCCTTAGTCTGCCACCTCACAATAGATATCACCATATTAAGTTCTTCTTTAGTCACTACACCTCTTGAATTATGAGATGCATGTGCTCCAAAGTAATCTTTTATACCCACACCATGTCCAGCGCCCCTTACATGACCCGAAGGCTTTAGTTTGCTTGTTATAATTGCCAAGATAACATTTTTGTCCTTTGGAATGAAGCTTCCTTGGGCTTGTTGCTCCTTAAGAGCATCCTATAACATAAAACTAACAATCATAATTAATAATATATACAATTGAATAGAAATTTAAAGGTATAAAAAAATAATATTACTTACAATAGGAGGAGAGGGTTCGCGAGAGGAGGAGAGGAGGGGTTGGAAGAGAGGGAGAGGAGATAAAGGATGGGGGAGAAATTGATTGCTGCAGGCGAGAATGAGAGAAAAATAGAAGAGGAAGAATATATAAAAAACTTTTCACATTGGGTGCCCAACACTTGATGTAAACAACCAGGTTTCTACATTGGGTGCATAGAAAATAGCTTTTCTACATCGAGTGTTGTGCATCCGATATATAATCATGGCTTTCTACATTAGGTTCAGTTTACCTAACGTAAAAAAGCATGTTTCTACATCAGGTGTTGTACACCCAATGTAGAAGCATGCTTTTCTACATTGGGTTCATCTCACCTAATGTAGAAAAGCTATTTTCTACATCAAGTGTGTGAAAGTTCATTTTTCTTATTTTTTTTAAAACATATGCCTCTTTCTATGTTGGTTTCTTTTATACCCAATGTAAATAATGTACTTTCTACATTGGCTATTGGTAAACCAATGTAGAAAGTCCACAAACCTTCACTATAATTATAAAGATGCCATTGTCTTGACTTTCTACATCATTTGCTTTCCAACTGATGTAGAAAATGCCCCTTTAATTTCATATTTTGTACTAGTGGTTGTTGTCAAAACCGAAATGGATACTTCTTGATAAAGGACTAATACGTACAATTAAACACATTCTATCAATTTTTTAACTTGTTAAAATATGAAAAGATTGTTGTTAATTTTTAATGAATTATTGTGAAAATCTAAATGTATACTTATTGATGAAATACTAACACCTACACAATTAATAGATCTTGTATGTTTTTCTAATTTGTTAAAACCTGAATCGATCGTTATTAATATAGGATGAGTTCTTGTTAAAAATTAAATGGATACTTGTTGATGAAGGACTAACACGTACAGTTAAACACATCTTATTTGTTTTTCTAGTTTGTTAAGGCTTGAATCAACTATTGTTAATCTATAGTGAGTTGGTTTTAAAACTCAAATAGATACTTTCTAATCAAAGACTAACACATACAATTATACTCATCCTATATATTTTTCTAGCTTGTTAAAGCCTGAATGGATAATTGTGCCTATTAGTCTTTCATTAGCAAGTCTCTATTCTCATTTTAACAACAATTTATTCTAAATTAATAATAGTTCATTTAAGCTTTAACAAGTTAGAAAAAACATGTAAGTTGAGCATAATTGTACGTGGTAATCTTTCATTATCAAGTATCTATTTGGGTTTTAATAACAACACATTTTAGATTAACAAAAGTCCATTCGAGCTTTGACAAGCTAGAAAAATATGTAAGATAGGTATAATTGTAAATGTCAGTGTTTTATCAATAAGTGTTTATTTGAGTTTTGACAACAACATATTCTTAATTAACAACAATACATTCAGACTTTTAATAAGTAAAATGCATGATATTTTAAAGTTTTCAATTTATAATTGCCCATATTAGATTAACAAGTAATATTAGTAAAATAATAAGTGCTGTTCAAGAACTAACAATACATCATTATATTATAATATGAAAATGGTTGAAAGCTTAGTTTACTACTTATATTTTTTTGCCATATATAATTAAAGGACTTGGAGGTCTTAGGTGGCCAATGGTCATGGGATCAAACCCTCCCTTGGCCACCTAAAGCAAATATTCTTTTAAAAAAATGTCGCAGGCACCAAAGCTTTGGCGACCTCATTGTCGATAGGAGGTCTAGTGACTGAAGACAGTGAAAGGTAGCCTTTTTTTTAACTTTAAGGCCAATTTTATCTTTTAACATAAAAAATTAATATCAATCAAGGACCAAGGGACTACAGTATAATTTTTAAATAAATTAATCCTTGACTGATGTTAATTTTCATTAGTGGTCCTTTAGTGCTATTTTTTCTATTTTTACCCAGTGCATCAAGAAGGGTCAACTCACCACCTCACGCTTAATGTTGCATTCAAAAGGTATGAGAAATTTTAATAAGTTGGTTTTAGAAAAAAAAAACATATGATTAAATTTTTTTATTAATTTTTAAGTTTTTTATATCTATATCACTTCAATTTTTATTAATTTTACCAAATATCTTTGAATGCAATTATTCCTTCCTGGTTATCCATAGATATCCTTTTATTGGAAAGAATAATATTTGAGATATGGTTAGGTATTAAATATAGATATTCCTCTCTATAAGGCTTGGTTAGTTAAGTTGTAAGGAATTAGCTCATTCCACCAAACTCAACTCTCTTTTATCTTACATCTTTTATTTATTAAAATTTCACAACTACTTTTATCAATTTTTTTTTTAAATTGAACTCATGAAAATTTCTCCTCCCCATCTTACCGAAGGTGCTCACATTCGTAAAGAATCATAAAGATGCCTTATTCCCATATTAGTGGTGTTTAATCCGTTCTTCTATCTACAAACAATACATAAACTATAAAGTAATATAAAGCAAAAATATCCTGTAACTTTAATTCAAGTTTTACTTTCATCTTTTGATTTTATTTTGATGTTGGTCCTTTAATGTGTGCTTAAATTTCACTCTCGTTCCCTATACCTGTATTTTGCTTCAATCTAGCATTTCAACTTTACATCATAGCTGTACTTAGTAGAAGGAATCATTTTAAAAGAATGAAAAGATTACAGGAAAAGGAACATTGCCTAAATGTATTTTGTTGGGACCAAAAGTTCTTTTGTAAGATAAGAGGGTGGGAAAGGAAGGAATAAAAAAATGAAACAAAACTAACAAGAGTTAAGTTTAATGAAAAGGGCCAATCTCTCATAATATAATAAATCAAGATTTAAATTTTCAATAAAAAAAGTGCCTACATTTAATGTTGACAATACTTCAAATATAATTGTCTTCAATAAGAAGATACTTATGAATAACCAAAAAAAAAATTGTGTAATGATACGAACTAAATTATATGCCTCTTATGCTGCCCAAAATCTAAATTGAGATACACCATCACAATTTAATATTTCTTTTCTTTTAATAACCATCACAACTTAAAAGTGCGACTTTCCATAAATTTTATTTTATAAATACACACACATATTGGTGATTCTCATTTCATTGTGATTACTGATCGATATAATAAGGTGTTTGAATATAATTTTACAAAATTATAGTTATACTTGATTTTCAATTTTACTTTGAATTTTGCTCATTAATTTTACTTTTCAATTATGCTTAAAATTAATTTAATTAATTAATTAATATTTAAATTTAATCATATTAATCAAAATTTTTTTTATAATCAATCCTTTTTTTTTTTTGATAGGTATCCAAAGGGGTCCTAAGGTGTTGAAAATCATTATGCAAATTCCACAGCGTTTTGTTGTGGATGAAGGTCCGCTTTAATGTTTGATGACTTGGGTTGGGCTGTGGGCCCATTCGTGTGAATGGTTTAAATATGTTGCGCTAGAGCTCAACTCCAAGGAAAAAATATTTTAAATGTTGTTTGAAAGTTACTTGTACGGGGAAAAAAATGTTTCAACCAAGTGAGTATGATATAGGTGATAGTAATTTGGGTGTCTTAAATATCATTTGAGGATTTGATTTTTGAAAATGTATATTAAAAAATATTTCTTGAAAGAGAAGACAATCCTTTAATCTTATTACTATCAACTGTAGGAATAACTCGAGATCTAAGTAATACAAAAAAAAAAAACATATGTTTGAGAAAGGAATCCCTGATTTAATAGCTTTGTTAAGCGAACAAAATGAAAGGTGTTACAATTTTTTGTATGAGAGCCTTGTGTTTCAATTGTGGATATGTGTATAAACGTTGTGTAAATCTTAATTTTAAAATTATTTGGGTTGAAAGGTATTCCTCATTCAATTATTTGTCTAGAAGTGTCTTGTATTTTGAACACATAGATGGTGCAAATTTTTCTCTTTAACATTTGAAAATGGGCATTAGGTACCTTAGTTTTTAAAAAAAGTTAATTTTAATTATTAGTTAGCTTAAAAATTGCATAAAAGAACTTTAAAAAATTTCCAAAAAATACACAAAATAGAAATACCCTGTAAATGATGATTTATGTATCATTATTAATTTAAAAATATTAAAATTTTTTGGAAAAATATTTCTGAAAATTTTTTCACGTTATGTGTTTGCTTCTTTTCTTTTTCTTCTTTTTATATTATTCTTCTTTTTTTTTTTTTTGAAAGGATTAAAGTTAACACTTCAAATAAATTTAACAGAATAAACAGGGATGCACTTACTTTAAAAAAAATAAAAAAATAAAAAAAGGTTCATGATCACTATTATTGACATAAAAGATACTGCGAATAAGACAAAGGATATTTAAATTTTTTATGCTAACAGTACCCTTCACTGTAACGCAACCCATGAAGAAAAGTAGGCCACTCGTAGTATTCACTCACTCGGTAAATCGTATCCACACACGCGTTTGCATTCTGTGATGCGCATCCGACGTCCAAATTTTTAAATTTTTACTTTATATTTATTATAAAAATTATAAAATTTTAATAAAATTAATCTTATTGAATAATATAAATTTAATTTCAATGACTTAACTTAATATTAAATTTTTTATAACTTTTATAAATTAATTATTCAGATATATTCTGTTCAGTCTGGATTTAATTAAATTTTTATTTATAATTTTTATAAATTTTTATTTTATCAAATATAATATTAAAAATTGAATATAAAAATAATTTTCAAATCATCTCTTTAAAAATTAAAAAAATTACAACTTGAAAATTTTAAACCTAAACTTTACATTTAGATCGTTAATTTATAAAAATTATAAAAATATTTAATATTAAATTAAATTATCTAAATTAAATTTATATTGTTCAAATTGATAATAGAGTAGATTTATTAAAATTTATAATTTTTATTTTAATAAATAAAAAATAAAAAATAAAAATTAAATAAGTAAATCTGGATAGTTCCAAATTGCTCATTAGTGTGGAAATCACATACATAAGTGTGGAAATCAGATATAGATGAGAATATGAGTCAATTCAAACCATATAGATTGGCCCATATGAGTTATTAAAAAATAAGTTAGATTGGGTTCAATTTATTTTTATATAAGTTAAAAAAATTCTAACCCAACCCACTCTTGAGAGTTGATGAGTTAAATAGACTAACTATCTAACCCATTTATTTATTTTTCTTAATTTATTTTTTATAAATTTAAAAAAAACACACTTAAATAGTGAGTCTAATTTACTACTCCTTTATGATTCATTCTAACTATATTAAAATATTAATTTATAATATTTGTATAACATACATGAATTGATCTAGCTAAGTAAGTTATATTTAATATAGTTTATATTCAAAAAAGTTTCACCTTTTTTCTTTTTATTTTTTTGAAAAAAAAAACATGGGTTAAACAGACTAATTTTAACTCCTTAGGGTTAACTCAAATAATTCACGGATTATATGATTCAGGTTAAAAAAATAATTTTTATTTGAATTATTTTTTTTAATCCAACCCAACTATTTTAACTAATTATTTAAGTCAACTCATATAACTTAACCCATATTCTCGGCCCTAAAACCTGATGCCTCTACACACACAAGACGAAACCAATTTTAGTGCTCATCTGATTGGAAGGTCATCACTTTTCGATTGTTCAAATCTAATTTGAGTAGTCCAAATTTATAGCTTTTCAATTGATATTTTTTCAATAAAAAATTATGTTTTTAAAAAACTGAAAGTTAAATTTTTATTATTAGTTTATATTCTGTATTTATTTAAATAATTTTTTCAAAAAATCAAAGTTAAATGATATAAATGAGCACCGAAGCTCCGTCCACACAAGAGACACTCTCTCATATTATAATATATATATATAGAGAGAGAGAGAGAGAGAGAGAGAGAACGCATCGTTGTGCGACTCAGGAATATCCAAATGGAGGACTCTCTCCCTCTCAATCTCTGCCATGACCAGAAGCATCAAGCTCTCATCAACAAGCTACACACACTCCTCCATCTCACTTCTCTAGCTTTCTTATTCTATTACAGAGCCTCTTCTTTCTTCTCCTTCTTCTTCCTCCATGAAACCACTAACATTAATACCACTATCTCCTTCTTTCCCTTTCTTCTGATCTTCGCTTCAGAAGCCATCCTCTCCTTTATCTGGCTCCTCGGCGTCGCCTACCGGTGGCGTCCAGTCGTCAGGACCGTGTTCCCAGAAAGATTACCGGAGGACGACCACCAGCTTCCTCCTCTTGATGTGTTCATTTGTACTACAGATCCAAGTAAGGAGCCTGCTGAGCAAGTTATGAACACTGTGTTGTCTGCCATGTCTCTCGATTACCCGCTGGAGAAGCTTCATGTTTATGTGTCTGATGACGGCGGCTCGCCGGAGACTTTATGTGGACTGAGGTCGGCTTGGAGGTTCGCAAGGTGGTGGCTTCCCTTCTGCAGAAGATACAGAGTGAAGAGTTGTTGCCCTAAGCTTTACTTTTCTGATGATGAGATTGACGATGGCGAAGATATTGAGTTTTTTGCAGAAAAGAAGAAGATCAAGGTTTGCTATTTATGGCTTTTTGTTTGATATTTATTTAATTTATGCTAATTAATTAAGTTGATGTTAGATCTAAAGATGAAATTTTGATCTGAAGGTAAAAAAAATAAAAATAAATTCTTCATTGAATTTTTTAATTTGTAGCAGATGTGAAATATAATTCCGAGCCTTGTTTGTTTTATTTAATAAAATTACTATATTTTAGTTGACTGTTGAGAAATTTTTTTATACTCAATTTTCTATTTTTAAAAGAAAATATTGATTTTTATAAAAAAAATAAAAATGTATAACATAGATTCGATTATCCGACTAATTAAAAGGAACTTATACTTTCCCTAATATCCTCAAAGATGAGCAAATGCTTTTTTTTAATATTTCTAAAACTAGTTAAAATAAAATTATAGAATCAAATTTACATTAGAAATTTTAAAATAGAATCATATTTTTCATTGTCTGATAAAATTATTTCCAACAATATTTAATCTAAAAATCTACAGATTTGAGTTTTAGTTTCGAATACAATATTTTCAATCAATTTTCTGTCACTGAGGTGTGTGTGTGTGTGTCTGAAGTTACTTGGACAGTTATTTTAAAAACTATAGGAAGTCTAAGGATTATATGGCCAAAGGATTGAGTCACATGCTGTCTATGAACTTATAAATAGTGTTTATTATATAAAATAAAATTGGATTGGGTTTTGTGTGCTTAAGCAAAATCTAAAATAAACTCTAATTTTTGCTGCTTATTAGCATATTGAGAATAATATCTTATTGTGTAAATATAGATATTAATATTGATGGCTATTGATTTGGGTGACAGGAAAAATATGAGGACTTTAAAGAAGACATAATGAGAATTAGAGCAGATGGGGCCGACTCTGGTATTAGTCAAGATCACCCCTCAATGATTGAGGTAAAATTAAATTAAGTTAAAATAATTTTCTAAATTATTATGAATTAAATTAAATTTTGAAAAAAATGGCTGCAAGGACCAAAAGGCCCAAATATTTGGGGAGAGGAGTGCCTCTGTCTTTTTTTAGGTCTCTTTGATGGATAGAAATGAATGAAATAGATTAAAAAAATAAATATAAAAATAAGGTGATCAAAATATAAATAAAAATAGATAAACTATATTTATAAGGAAGAAGGATAATTTAATTTATAGGGTTAAGAGTCATAATCATGAAATGTTTAGAGAGTGTAATGATTTTCATATATATAATATATAATATTAAGTTTTATCATACTTATTTTTTTTATTTTTATTTTTTTAATTCATTCTATTCTCGTCATTTTTAACAATCAAATGGGATCTTACTCTTCATTTCTCTCCTTTTTCCCTCATCACCATTAGATTGAAGCTTTAACAGTTTTGATTTAATATTTGATAAAATTATTATTTTAATTTTAGTTAAAATATATAAATAAATTTAAACTATCAAAATTTGATCTGAACATTTAAAGCCACTATATTTTATTTATACATTTTATGTAAAACAATAATAATAATTTTATCAAATATTAAATCTGAACTATTGAAAAGTTTTGATCTAACGATGATGAGGGAAAAAAGATGGAAAATAAAAGGTAAGGGAAAAGGCACCCTCCCCCAAATATTTGGACGTAAACTATAAATGTCAAAAAAAAAAACCAGCAGGAACCATGGTCCTTAAGTGACTATATATTTTTTTTAAAAAAGTAACAAAATATCATTTCTTTTTCTATATTTTGAAGTCATCTATAAATCTTTAGTAATTTGTATCTTGGAAACAAGTGCAGAAAAAGGAGGAAGGTATTTTGATATTTTTACTTAAAAATATTGTCCCTCAAGGACCATGATCCTTTGTAGTCATCATTTATGTCTTTAGGACTTATACCCTTAAGTTTTATTTATTTTTATGATCAATTTTTTTCTTCTTTTTTTTTTGAGTGGATATTATATATATATATATATATAGAGAGAGAGTAAAAAAGTGATCTAAGAAGAGAGATTGATGAGACAGGCGATGCAAGAAAATGTTGAAGAGGATGAATTGAAGAAAGTGAAATTGCCTTTGTTGGTTTATGTTTGTCGAGAAAAAAGGACAAATCATCCCCACCATTTCAAGGCTGGAGCTCTCAATGTCTTGGTAACATATTCTAAACTGAACTCAATACTTTGCACTTACAGTATGTAAATCAGACTTTTCAAAGCCAAACCATGTTCATTTAAAGGGGCAAATTGCGCTCATATTTTTGGGTTCGCAGTTATTTAGGTATATGATATTTTAACACTAAATCTGTAGATATATGATATTTCAAAAAAATAAATAAATATTACCAACAAAAGTTGATTTAGGTGCTTAGAATTTGGTCCATAACTCTGTAATGTTTGTGGATTCAAGTCCCGGTTACCAATATCTGTAAGTGCTTTGAATATAGAGGCAATGCCCTGCTTTGATAATTTCTCTAGACCCAACTCACCTATATTTTTTTTCATAAAAAATTAATTATTAATTTTTAAATTAAATTGTTATCCACCCCTTGACTCAGCTCCCCACTGGCGGAACTCTACATAATTTGCATAAAGAAATATTAATTTGTGTGTGCGTGTATTGTTGCAACCAGCGTGGTGCAAAGGGACCAGTAGGGCCACGTCTCCCAAGTTTTAAAATGATTTTAGTAGTATGTGGATCAAAGTTTTGACTCAGACAGGTCGAACTGTCACCAAATAAAGAAAGTGATTTGGTTCAATCATTTAATTCATTCTACTAGTTGCAGGTTAGCTTGCTATGACTGCATTTAGTTTCAGTGCTCATCATCTGACGAGCAATATGGACCATCCAAATTAGATTTATTAGTTTTATTTTATATTTTATTATGTATTTATTAAAATAAATTTTTTAATAAATTGACTTTATTATTAATCTAGATAATATAGATTTAATTTGAATCATTTAATTTAATTTTAATTCTTTAAAAAAATTTATAAATTGACTGTTCAGATGTATTTTGATAATTTTAGATCTAGTATGTCCAAAGTACATCTAGATAGTAAATTTATAAAAATTAAAAAAAAATTAATATTGAATTGGAACATTCAAATTAAATTTGTATTGTCCAAATGATAAATTAGATTTATTAAATTTTTATAATTTTTTTATAATAAATATAAAAAATAAATTCCATAAAATTTAGATGGCCCAGATACTCATCAAGTAATAAGCCCAAAACTGAACCCTGCTATGACCTGGGTTTTGAAAATATAGCAAAAACCCAAAATGTAGAACAATTGCATTGTTTTGAACTATTTTTCCTCTTATTCTAATAATACATTTTTTATTCAATTTAAAAATATTAATGTCAACTTACTTCTGGATTATCATAGTAAAATATGAGTACATGATTTTTTTATTAGCATTATATGAATAAAAGTGTAGGGAAAATTGAAAACTCATTTACTTTAAAAAAAACAAATAAGCTAAATAAAAATATATACATATGAAAATGAGAAAAATTAAAATTTAATATATTATGATTGAACAACTTTGACTAGGAAAGATATTATCAGTATTTTTAATGTTATATATACATTTGCATATAAATATTAATTTTTATTTAATTATTATGTCACTGGTTCAACTACCAGTCTAATTGGTTAAATCGTAAGATCCATTACTTGCTATACCTTTTTGGTTCATTGTCTAGTTTAGTTTTTGTAACATTGATATAGATGTTCCCCTTGAAATTTATAAAAGTTTTGTAGTGTGTATATGTGTAATTTATCTTATTTTCCTTATAATTAAATCACGGTTTCGTCGTTGATTACAGCTTCGAGTATCAGGTGTGATAAGCAATGCTCCATACTTTTAGTCCTGGACTGTGACATGATGTGCAATGACCCAACTTCAGCAAAGCAAGCACTGTGTTTCCATCTTGATCCCAAGATATCACCATCTCTTGCTTTTGTTCAATTCCCTCACAAATTTCGATCTATCACCAAAAATGATATTTATGACTCTCAGCTTAGATCTGCATTCAAAGTTAAGCATTTACATGCATGCATAAACACACACACACACACACACACACACACATATATATATATCTTTAGCTTCAAGGATTCTTATGGTTTCATAATCAGATGTGGATTGAATCTTAAACCTTGATGATTAGGTTTTGTGGCATGGAATGGATGGCCTTCAAGGACCAGTATTGAGTGGAACTTGCTTTTATGCAAAAAGGGTTGCATTATATGGAAATTACACTTGCAAAGGTATGTGATAATGTGTTATTCTTTAGATTTGTTTTACTTAATTTGTTTGTTAAGGAGAATATAGATCTAGTTTAATTTCAAGGACCAAAATCTATGAGCAATTTATATATTGATTAATTTGACATTGATTTGAATGCTAGGTAATATTGAACTTGCTCAACTTCAAAAACAATTTGGCTCATCCAATGAGTTTATCAAATCTTTGAGCAAAAACTACACACCGGATTTGGTCTCTGATGATACTCATGCATTGTTACAGCCAGAGATTAAGCTGTTGGCTTCTTGTAACTATGAAACTAGCACCAAATGGGGTCAAGAGGTGTGTGTGTATTTATATAGTGAGTAGTTTACATTTCAAACTTATTTTAATCATATATTTTGATTAATTGCATGAATTTTTTCTCAGTTTTTTTATAATTAATCTTCTCCCTTCAATCCTAAATAGGAGATACTTTTAATCAACTCATGTATTGTTACATTCTTGAACTTGTCAAAAAGGAACCTAAGAAAGGAAAATAAACTTCTAGAAGATATGTTATATTTAAGAATGGAGGGAGTATGTAAATTTGTATTGCTTTGCTGATAGATATGTTGCTAGCAGGTTGGATTTTTGTATGCTAGTGTTGTTGAAGATGTCCTAACTGGGTTCTTCTTGCACTGTAATGGTTGGAGGTTAGTGTTTTGTGATCCTCCCAAGCCACAATTTTTGGGAACTGCAACTACAAATTTGAATGACTTGTTGATTCAGGGAATAAGATGGAGCTCTGGCTTGATTGAGATGTGTTGAGCAAGTTTTGTCCACCAATATATGGCCCTTTCAAGATGCCTCTACTTCAGAGTTCATGTTATGTAGAACTCACACTCTTTCCTCTTTATTGCTTGCCTATATGTTGTTTTTGCTATCATCCCGCCACTTTGCCTACTACATGGAATCCCCTTGTACCCAAAGGTAACAATAAACAATTATCATAGGGATAATGAAAATTTTAACTTCTTAAGTTTGTTTCAGTTATCAATTTTTTCCTTAAAATTCAGTCTTTATCAATCAACTCTCTAAAATTTTTTTACTGTACATAATTAGTCTTTATGATTTGAAGGGGAGATAACATTATAAGAATTAATTATGTATGAATATGAAACTCTTGAAACTTAATTGATAAAAATTAAATTTTAAAGACTAAATTGATAACTTGAGTAAAAAAATTTATTATCCCATTATTATAACTATTTAGAATCTAATGTTGATTGTTTTCTTTGCAAGTATTGTGCATCATGGTGTTGTCTTTAAACAAACACATAGGTGGGGAAGTGGCCTTATTGTTTAGGTGGAGTTTATACCCTACTTGTTTGTGGCTTTGCTTCGTAATGGAGAATTGATGCACTTAAATACACTATTACAACCAAAAAAACTTATAGGAGCATTTCTTTTTTGCCTACAAGAGTACTTCAAAAGCACTAAATAGCCATATATATCAGAGTGCCACCTATGGAGAGCTTTTGAAGAACTCCTATAAGCACATTTTGTTGTGATTTTATTTTAATATTCTTAATTTTTTGAATAATTTCTTTAATACTTTGACATGGTAGGCCCAAACTCAAATAAATATACTTATTTTTCTTGTTTGGTTTTGACAGGTCTCAAATCCATATTTCATCATCTTTACCTTCATCTTTATATCGGCACAATGTAAGCACTTACAAGAAGTCTTCACATCAAGAGGCTCATTCCAAAAATGGATAAATGAACAACGAATGTGGATGATCAAATCAACCACATGCCACCTTTATGGATGTTTGAATGCTATCCTCAACAGTCTCAATCTAAGAAAATCAACTTTCTTGCTTACTAACAAAGTAGAAGAAGATGATGATGACAAGGGCAATGATGAACAAGCAACCACAAACATTGTACCAAATGGACATGTTTGATTTTAGAACCTCACATATGTTTCTAGTCCCAATGCTTGCATTTCTCTCTATCAACATCTCGTGCTTGGTTGAGGACTGTATAGGGTGGTCTGTGAGAAAAATTGGGAAGACATGTTAATAAATACAGATTTTAATTTTTGGATATGTCATCATTGTGAACTACCTATCATTGAAGGCTTGCTTGTGAGAAGTGATAAGGGACGTGTTCCTGCTTCTGTTGTTCCTTCCTTTACTATATTGTTCATTTTTATCCATTTGGGA
>NW_026555340.1:17363553-17512593 GCF_029017545.1 Prosopis cineraria | reverse complement strand
ACCTGAAATTAAGAGCCTATTTGTTTTCTATTTTTAAATTTTTTAAAATAGAAAATTTTAAAAAATTGTTTGGTTACTCCCTCTATTAAAAAAAAAATATAAGTTTAATGTTAAAAAATATAAGTTCCTTTGTAAATGTTGATCCTACTTGTGTCACAAGCCGTTAACTTGCCCTTGTAAACTTTTTTTTTAATAAAAAAAGTCTATTTTATTAATCATTCAAAAAAATATTACATACACTAATTTTCCTGTAAAGAAAAAACAAAACATTTAATACAATTTATACAAAATAACAAAGCATATAAACATGGAATACAACCTATAAAAAAATACACATCAACCTACCAAGCCTACATATAAAACTAAAGCATCATCCTATACCTTGATTTTTTTTTTTTTTCCTTGCTTTAGCATTTCTGCCACAAGTCTCTAATTAAAAAAAAAACTAAAGAAGATGGTAGCTCAAAGAGTATCCTTGTGATAGATCAAAATACCTTCATAAATCGAAATAATTTTACAATGCATCAATACACACTCGCTCATGCCTAGAGTTGGGAAATACAGCCAATCTTTAAAAGGCCCAGGTCTAAAAAGACCAAGTCTAAAAGCCTAAAAATATGTTAAAGCTATTTTTTGAAAACCTAATCCTTACCCTTAAGGCCAAAAGGTTAACTGTAATGTGTGTGTATTCAATTTATATATTTAATCCAAATGTTTGTGATCCAAAAAAAACCTACTACAAATGATATAAGTCTAGAAAAATATATTGAAATAAATCCACAACAAAATCCATATATAGCAACATCATCCAAGTATCATCAGCAAAAAGATTAAGTTTGAGGAACCTAAACACCAATAAATATGTTTAAAGATATTAAGCCTAAACATTTAAGTATCACATCAATATCATCAAACTATTAACTGACATAAAGAAAATAAACACTGGCAACATCATCATTATGGTTGTTTTTGCCTGAAATTCAACTACTACTAATAATAATAATATAATAATAATAATAATAATAATAATAATATAGGATTAAAAAGGCTAGCTTTTTTAAATTCAAAATTCAATTATAGCCTCTAAATCAATAGCCTAGTCATAACTAATTTTAAATTTAAATGGATCAGCCGCCTGACATGCTTGATTTTTTTTCCAACTCTACTCACACCCCTTCACATTCCTTGCCTTCATCCTTTTATATAGACCCTAACAATAAGTCTAATTACCACATTCCTTTCACTAAAACAAATCCTTCAATATAGCAAGCAGGGGCAGAACGTGGATAGAAATGGTGGAGGAGCATATTTAAATAAATTTATTGTATTTTATGCTGATAATTTAGTTTTAGATTTTTTAAAAAAATTAGAATAAAAATTTAACTAAAATAATTTATAATATGAAAAAATCATAAGATAAGCATTATAAAAAAAGGTAAAAAACTATATGCATTGAAAATCTTTTGGGTCATTTGATTTACTTTTAGAAAAAAAATATTTTCAAAGTGAAGCACTTTGATCAAAGTTTATGTAATTTAATAATCAAATAACAGTTAAATACATGAAAATAAAATCTTAAAAGTATATATAAGGTTTGTACTTTGTAACTGTTAATTCTACAAAAGGTTTCTTATAGGCTTTTAAAATAAAAGAGTTGTATTATACTATATAGATAATAAAATAGAGGAGATCCTAGTGTACTTTACTCATATCAATATTAATTTCTATTCTTCTATTACTAATTTTACTACTAAAAAGGTAATATTGATCATGATCAGTAATAAAATATTATTTTTTTAAACCAATATAGTATACAATTTATATCTATTAATATTTAAAATATTATCATTATATATGTATGCACAATTTATTTGCAACGGGTGGGTAGAGATAAAGGGCAAATTTGTCTTTAACAAAAGGAGGGGGACCAGTCAACCCCACACATACCAGACATTACATGGGCCCACTTAAAGTGTAAAGTGGGTCCACCTGACAGCAAAGGCTTCAGAGCCATCTACATTCAGCCAGAAGGTAGAGTCAGCATCCACCATCTTGCCCTTGTAATTCAAAAAAAACATTTTGAAGAAATGACAATGCGGAATCTCCTCAAGTTATTAATTATAAATTATAGACACTAAATTATTAAAATTAAATAATAAGCAGTGATCCTTACTAAAAATTAAAAAATATATATGAGTTTATAAAATTATTCTTGAGTTTACTTGAAAATTAAAAAAATATTGCTAAAATTATTATTGTAGGTTGAAAATATTGTAATATTAATTAAGAAATTAGGATTCACATTTCAAAATGAGTTTTTTTGTATAAAATTTAAATTTTACTTGTAAAACTTTCGAAAGCCACTTATGAATATACGATAGTCAGTAAAAAAATTTTCAAAATCATTTTTGAATATGAAATCAATCACTTGTGAATTTTTATACTTATTATATATAAGTAAATCACTAAAAAATAAAGAAAAATACTACTAAAATTACTATCATGGGGTGTGACTAACTAACCATTGTTACTCTTAGTTGAGAAAAACTAAGATCCCAACTGTTATGGTTGGGACTACTAAAATTATTATTATTATGAGTTGGGACTATTATTAATTTCATTCTCAAGTATGGATTATTTTTTTTCAATCATGATTAACAATAGTGTCAACTTATAATAGTAATTTCAACAGTATCTTTTCTTGATTTTTTAAATAAGACTCGATTAGCTATTTTCTACGATCACTCGAGGGTAATTTTGTAAACTCATGTATATTTTAATTATAAATAAAAACCGTGGTCCATTATTAGGTTTTCTATAATTCAAATCCTTAATTGCAATTAATATCTTATAGGGCTTTTAATTGTATTTGCCCAACACAAAGTTATGGTCCCTTCTTACAGATTTAAATGGTTTTGCGGTCCTTGTACACCATCCATAATTTCCTTTAAAAAATAAAAAAAATAAAAATATTAAATTAACAATGGTTAGGTTCTAATAGAATTAAAGAAAATGATTTGCATATATTACTTCAGATAATTAAAAAAAAAAATTTCAGTTACAATCTGAAAGTTATATTTAAAACTTAAATGACTTATATGCAATTAAAATTGCTAAATTTACAATTATTTGAGTTGATATTATTAACTAATTTTTTAACAAATTTATCAACAATCTAACTGTCAATAATTCAATCTTTTGAAACTTAATTATCATTTTTCTTGAAAAAATAATTGATTTTTTGGTTATTGAGTAACTCAGCAGTTTAATAAAATAAAGCTCAAGTTTCTATTTAAAAGAAAATGAAACATAATGGTATGATTTTTTTATTTTTTTATTTTTTTGCATAAAAAAGCGGTTCAGGGTCAATCCTACTCGTTGTTTCTAACTGTTAGGTAGCCCTTGAAACTTAAAAAAAACAAAGAATATGATGCTTTATAATGGTTTTAAAATGCAGGTATTTGGAGTCCTGGTCCATCATTCATAATATTCTTAAAAAAAACTATTGATTTGACTAGATATTATTAAAAACATGTTGAGTAAATTTAGAAGTTTAATAAAATAAAGCTCAAGATCCTGGACTTTTCATTCCTTTTCAATTAGTGTTTCTAAAATATAACCTTTTGGGTTTTTAATTTTAAAGCTTTTTTTTTTGTAAATATAATCATAATTATTAGAAAGATGGTGAAGAATAAGAATGTCCGTTAATGGTGTGAATTCAGACACAAGGATAATTGACTATCATTACAATATATTATATTTTATAAGGTGTGACCGAGCCCTTTAATAAAATAAATAGTTTTATGGTCCCTTGCTTTATGAAATTGGCATATTCATCATGCTGTTTTTTAAAAAATGAATTTATAATATTAACAAAAGAAGGAGACCTTTTAACCTAACCACGTGTTTCAAATGTTTTACAGTGCATATATTTTAAAAGGAAAATGACAATTGCAGACCTTGTTAATGGATAATGACAATAACAGACTTTAAATTTTAAAAGGATTAAGGTCCTTTGTTGCAATTGATGATTTCATTGGACTAGAATACCCCTTTGACCAATCACCTTTAATTTTTTTCAAAAGTGAATTGTAAATTTGTAGATAATTACTTTTGAATTGTGAGATATCATTTGTACATCTTTGGATAGTGAATTGTAAATTTACATCCATTTATGAAATTAAAGATATCCATTATTTGTAAATCTTTTAATAGTCAATTTGTTAATTTACATACATCCATTTGTAAAATTAAGGATAGATACTTTTGAATATTTAACAAGTCAGCAGCATGTGAAATAATCAATAGTCACTTGTGAATCTTTAATTTAATGAAGACATTTTTAATTGCAAAAGATGTTGGTCTTCCAAGAAATTCTAAAAATTAAAGGCTTGTAATTGTCATTAATCCTCTAACAAGGTTTGTAATTGTTATTTACTCTCTCTCTCTCTCTCTCTCATCACGTGTTAATATCATTCTTAGAAGATTCTTAAACATGATTTTCTCAAAAATGTAATATGGCTAGAACAATAACCAGAATGGATTGAAGGAATTATTAATTTTAACTCAATATAACTCAATTTGTATGATTTTAACTTGCATGGTAAAAACTCTATTCATAAACTTTGACTCTTATGACTCAAATATTATAATTTTATCTATTTAAAATGTTAGTCTCTACATTTTGAAAAATAAAGTTGTAAGAATAATCAACTAGTGTTAGTCCTAATAGAAGAGGTTATAGCTCCTTAACCATGATGCCTCAAGTTCGAGTCTATGTCAATGCAAAAAATGCTCTTGAAAAATTACTTTATTTGAAACTAACAATGTTTAAATATGACCCATTCAAATAGTTATATAAAATAAATTTTTTTATAAATAATAAAGTTATGGGTTAAATGACAATTTTTTCCTTAAACTAAGTCTAGAAGTGTCGATTGTCTAGATCTCTGAATTTTATTTTCAGTATCATATTTCCCTCCAACATTTAAAAATAATATAAATTACTCTTATTTTGACAAATATTAACTTTGACCATTACTAATAAAAAAAATAAAAAATTAAAGAAAATGACCTCAAAATTTGTTATCATTGACAAATATTAATTTTGACTGAGATTCTTCTTCATCATTTCAGATGAACCTTCTTTGCATTTCATCTGCAACCAGTAGCAACTAGAGGTGAGAGACGAATCTAGATATTAATTTTTTGGTCTTTTACCTTCTTTTCCTTCATTTTGGTATACACAGCACTAAGTGAGTGAGGCCATATATGTTCTTTTCCCCTGATTTCACTCAATTAATTAACTAATTTACCACATAAAGTTCCCAAAAATCACGTAAATAATGGGTTCATTATTATATTTGAATTGAGATTTTTGAATTTACAATTGTATGAATTAATATTTATAACTTATTTTCTAAACAAATTTATCAAAAATCTAATTATTATTAATTTAAGGGTTAAGACTAGTCCAGTTGCATTGCACCAAGCGTAAGCTTTCGAGAGTGGCTAGCCATAATGCATTCATTAAACATTAATTGTCAATAGCCTTGTGACCTAATGACATAACTCTTTTGTTGGTAAGGGGTCGCGGATTCGATCTCGCTTGTTATCTTAAACTATAGTGCTTGCCTCTATAATTCTAAAAAGAAAAATTCATTTATAGATTTATTATAAAAAAAATAATGTATAAAAAACTGGACCAATCATTGAATCGGTAAAAAATATATATTAGTTCAATGGCTTAAGGTCAAAATTGTAGTTAAACCGTAATCAAATCAATCATAAATAAAATAGAAAAAACATACCTTTTGATCCTTACACTTTGTTCATATTTTATTATAAGTCCTTGTACTTTTTTTTTGTGTCTTATATCCCTACACTTTTTTTTTTGATATTCTAGATCCCTAAATCAACAAAATAAACAAAGTGTAGGAACCTTAGATGAACATAAAATACTGAAAAATAAAAGTGTAGGGATTCAAAATATTGAAAAAAATGCAGGAACTTATAACAAAATACGAGCAAAGTACAATAACTAAAATGTATGTTTTTCTAATAAAATATTTTATTAAACTAGTCAAGATATTAATTTAATAATTTATTGGTTCAACTGAATGAGTTGACCCAAATTTTTATACTATTTACATCTTTTAAATTAGAGAGCAGATGATACCAAATTATGCATTCCAATGCAGCTCATTGCCCCTCCTCGTGTTGTTAATAAAAGTAATAATTAATAAAATTTAGTTTACAGCAAATCCATGAAATATTAAAACCCATACTTTAACAAACAATAAATGATAAAGTTGCTCAATAATATAACTATGAAAAAACCAATAATTTTAAAGTTTTATAATAGAAAATATTTGTGAATAACTAATATAAAACAATAAATTTTTAAAACCAATCTAGAAGAAAATTTGTCATATAAAATCATATACGATCAAATAATAGTTTGTTTAATAGAATAAATTTAAAAATAACAAGTCTTCAAAAATTCACTTTTTGGATACTTCATCAGAATGATTAACAAGTGTGGACACACAATTCATAAGGGTAAGTAATCAATAAGTACAGCTTAAAGCCATGAAATAATCAAGGGTGATTAGAAGCCACGAAACAAGTGCAGGCACAAAGCTCATAAAACAAGAGTAAGTACGATGCACATGAATATCCATCTTTTCATTTTACGTGTTTGGCTTGCACACAAGGCTAGCACCACCTATAAGTACCTTACTAGTTAGGTATATTATAGCACATTAAGGGCTAAGGAAACTGTCGCTAGCATCCAGTGTTCTAAACTTAATCTCCTAATTAAAATTGAGCTTGCATGGAGTTAAAACATTCATTGAAAATTATTTTTTTTTTCAAAATATAATATTCAACTATCAAATTTTCTTTTTAATTTTCTCCATGTACGAATCATCGTTTTAATAATAATATAAATAATAAAATTTAAACAACATATATGTTTAGAATGAATATTATGTTAATAATGTATTAGATTCAAATATTTTTTAACAATAGCATAATTCTTAATAAATATAAAGTAGATTCTATAATAACAAGTTAATTTAGGTAAGTAAAAAAATGTATGAATCCCAAAATTAAAATTGACAAGATATTTATACAACTTATAAAGAAATAATGTAAAATTTAAATAAAAAAATTTTATAAATGCATTATAAGAAATTATTTAGGATAATACTCGCTCACTTAAAGTTTTTTTAAATTTTAAAACTTGCATCTCTTAACTTTTCTCTTTAATTCAAATCATAATTCTAAAATAATTTATCAGGTAATTTTTCAAGCACTTAGTGTCATTTAAATTTAATCCAAATAATATTAAAGATAATATTATAACCAATTATGTTTTAGATATACTTGAGTTAGTTAAACTTTGATAATTCTCAATTCATTCTTACACATCCTTATAACTTATTCTCAACCACAAGTCATAATAACTCATATTAACCATTCCTATATTTTTTCTAGATTTAATAACATATCATTCAAGCATCCTCTGCATTCTTTTCTCCTATTTTAGTATTTTTAAAATTTCAAAACTTACATATACTCCTTTGAGTAATATTCATAATTTTTCTAGGTTCCGTTATAAAAATTTAATAATCTCACTTCCACCAACAAATTTTTCAAGTATATTTACAAACATTATAAGAACATTTATCATTAACTAAATTATGAGACAAGTTTCCAAGCAAATTCAATAATTTCAACATTTAATTTCTTTATTAATTTTTAGCTAACGTTAATAAAGTAGCATTTCATATTATTCAAAACAGCACGAAAACTTTTCACTCAAGCATTTCTGCAAGCATCTTGAGAGCATTCAATTTCAGCTCACAATATTCATCTAGCCAATTAATCAACTTTCCACATAAATTTTATCATCAACATTCAGCTTAGCATCACAACAAAAATGTGCACAGCATCAACGGAAATATAGTTTAATTTCATCAAAATTTTGACAGCAACTCTGAGGAACAAGGACGTGCTCTTCGGCTAAGGAAAAAGAGAGTAATTCATTTTGCTATAGAAATCAAAGAGGAAGGAGACAAAACCCAGCAGCCTACCTCAAACGAAACTTTAGTGTAGCAACTAAGAGCCAGCACCTGACTGACGCTGAAGAACAAAACAAGAAAAGAACTTCAGCTTGCTACACGAAGAAGGAAAACCAACAATTCTGACTAGTAAAAGAAAAGAGTCGAGCCACCATACACACACGAAACTTGCAGCCATTGAGGAAGAAGAAAGAAACTTGAAGACCACTCACAGCTCGAACCAAGGATGAAACAGAGAGCAATAACAGGGAAAGAAAACAACTACAATGGACAAACAAAGATGGAGAAGAGGGTGGCAGTGAGAACAACGCAGATTGACGGTGAGGAACAAGGAAACGCGACCAAGAAGGAGGAGGAAACTGTGATGATTTTTTAGAGACTTCCTCACCCTTCCTCTGTTCTGGCGTTCAAATGGGAAAGAAGGAGAATAAGAATCTGATGAAAAAGTATTTGGGAATTTTCAAGAGAGGTCTAAAGAAAAATTATGAGAAAAGTATAAAATTTTTTTATAATTAAAAATAAAATTAAATTTAGTTAATAAAATTATAATTTTTGAATCTTCAAAAAAAAAATTAGAATAAATTCTTATAAACTATTACCCTTTACTTGCTATAAGTTTAATTTAAATAAAATGTTAATAAAAAGAGAAAAATTAATTTAAGTTAAAATTTAAATTTAAGGCGATTACAAGTGGAGTATATTTGGCAAATATACTCGCAAGAAAGGTGCTTTTAATCAATGGGGAGAGAATGTGTGCTAGAGAAATATTTAATGAAGGGTATTTATGAAAAGATTAGATAATTTTAAAGGCATCAATCAATTAGTTTTCTTAATTTATGTAAAATAGATAATTTCGTTTTATAAAAAAAGACGGGAATAGTTCATCTATACTAAGTATAAAAAATATATAGATTGTAAAAAAAAAATGTATATAATTACTTCACCTTTCTTAATAAATGATAGCCTGTACTCCCTAGTTCTATTTATAAGATATAGATATAAGTTTTTTTTATTTATAAGTCACATTAAATTTTTATCATATTTTTTTACTATCCCTTAAATATTAGTGAGAAAAAATATATTATTAAAACATGTGCACACATATATATTTAATGAGAGTAAAGCTAAGAATTTATTAAATTTTTAGATAAAGTTAATGTATTTTAATGTTTGTCTTAATTTTAATAAAATATATTAAAAGTAATTTATAAATATATCACGTGATATTTTCAACCTTATTAAAAAAATGTTAATATTTTCATTTTTGTTATTCAAGGCAGCATAAATGACTTGAACATAATAAGTGCCGTTTTGAAATTAAAAACAAGTCAAAAAACACTATGATTGAAATTCTCAATTCAAATCAACAATAAATAAGAGAATATTAGGATTGAAAATAAAAATAAAATATTGTATGTTATTTTATATGTATCGTATTCCATCTGGACAAAACATAAGTATTTTCTTTCTACTAATCTTAATTTAAAATATAAATAGCTTACCCGTTGTAAATTTCTTTTTCATATTTTATCAATTGCATAAATTAACCTAAATTTTTGTGTGAAGTTATTATATTCTTTTCACTCATCATTGATAATTAGGACTAATGATAAAAAGAAAAAATAATAAATATTTTCATCAAAATAAAATTTTTATTAATATGCAAATTATTGCTAAAAATTACTTATATTTTAAATCGGAAAAGACTATGTATAAAAGTAAATGACTTTCATGGTTCAATTTTCGGTTTCCACGAATATTAAAACATATAGAGTTGGCCTTGACTATAAAAGAAAATTCAATGGTGGTTTCCACGAATAAAAAAAAACACGCTCATTGTTGGCATTGATTTGAAAAGAAAATGGAAAAGCAAGGTCAACTTTCCTGCTTTCTTAATTCTCTTTGGTGTCGGATTACATGATGAATTCCACTTTATTAGAATTTTATAAAATATATATTAAATTTTTTAAAGAAAATAGAATCTAATTTTATGAGTGCTTATATTAAAAAAAGTTTATTTTTGTCTAAGGCTAACTCAAGTGCATTGGGTGAATTGGCATATGGATAATGATTAAGGATTCAATGCATTATGATATAACAATTTAACAAAAAAGCTATTTTATAGCTTCTATAAAATTACTCCCTCCATTTTTTATTATAAATCACTTTTAACTACATCACCAAAATTAAAAAATAATGGTTAACTCATCAAATTTATCTTAAAATTAACAAAATTAATATTCTTTTTCAACTATTTCACCAGACTTTAGTTTTAATATTATAACTTTGTCTCCATTAAAGAGAGAAAAAAAATATTTGAGAAGCTATATAGAAACACTAATTTAAAATTAAATTTTTGGTTTTGATTAAAAAAAATTAAAAGTAAATTCTTCTTTTAGTAATTTGCAGCAGGGGTAAAATTGAAAAATGTTAATTAATAATCCTATATGTGACTTGTATTAAAAAGTATCCTATAATAGAAATTGGAGGGAGTGCTTCGTGATTCTATAACATCACAACATGTGTCCATCCAATTAAACTCTCAAACTTAAATAGTGTGCAAGAATTTCTAAAGCAAATGATTGAGGATAAAGTGAGCCAATTAATTCACCCTTTGAAGGCGTACTTAACACCAATTCTCAACTTGAAGATTCCCTAAAGCTAATCTTGAAACAACAGATATGGAATTTAAGACGTCATTTGAGTTAATATATTCTCCACCAAGAAAGAAGCATCATAGTGTGAAGAATAATTAATGGAAACATAACGCATCTTATACCAATATGAATGGATGTGAGATGCTTGATGCAATTTAGTTGAAGCACAATATATTCTATACCAAGAAGCACATGATTCAACTTGTCTAGGAAGTTGAATCAACTTATCTTAAATATTGAGCTTGAGTTTTGGGATATACAGTCGTATTAAATAAATATGTCAACAACATATTCGAGGTGCCGATGAGGTTGCCATGAGTAATAACAATCGTACACGGTAGGGTTTTGGATTAATTTGTGACAATCTTTGTTGCTTCTATCAAAATCATGTTTTGAAGTATCACAATGTATCACACTAAACATATACTCTACATAGTAAGAAATATGTGCTAATGGAAGAGTAACTTAGGGTGATTATTGGGGGTATGAAAACTAAATATGATAAAAAAGACAAGCAAAAAGGAAGAAAGTATGTGAAAAGAGACAAGGGTGAGAGAGTTGAAATGATAATATAATCAGTGGTAGTGCTTGGGTTTTTGCTGCAAATCGGAGAGGAAAAAACAAACTAGATGAACGTTTTCCACATCCAGGTTCAATAATGTGTGTGTGTGTGTGATCAAAAGATAAAGTTACTAATTTCAGTTGATGTTCTTCAATTTATGAAAAAATATGTGATCTTTCAATCTTGCCATTCATTAAAATTAATGACCATAGTAAAGCATTATTCAAGAATCAAAATATGCCAATTTGTTCCAATTAAGGAGGGTAAGATTTAAAAAAAAAATTCAACTACCACATCTTCGTCTTATATTAATAACTAAGTAAAATTTTTAAAACTTTATAACTTAGTCTCTGAGAGAGAGAGAGAGTGTGTGTATTACTCCTTCGTGATATTTTTATAAAAAGCTTATGTGGACACTGGAAAGAAAATTAAATTTGTAACATATTAATAAATTTTAGTTGTTTTTCTTGGTCTTGATGATTTAGTTATATGTTTCCTATAAAAATGATATGGAAAGTATTTGAGTATAAATAAATTATTTTTGGATTTCAAAGGAATTTAAATTTGGAGAATATATAAAATTTAAATCTAGCAAAGCTAAATTATTTAAGCTTTTTTGGAATACTAGAAAATTCTATGCAATAGTAGATAATCTGGCAAAGCTAAATTATTTATCTAAGAGACTTTCAAAGATAATTTCTAAAAATTTAAATTTGATAAATTTCTCATGACTATTGTTTTCTACCTTATTATAATTTAAATACACCTCTAGTTCCCCCACCTCCTCCTTATTTTGGGTTATCAAAAGTTATAACAAGTCGTATCATTTTTACCTTCTTATTTATTGCGGGTTGGTTATTCATCGCCATAGGTTTAACTTACAATTTATTTGGGAGCCTTCACCCAACGAGTATTTTACAAAGAGCCGATAAGAAATTCTATTAATAATTGACCATTTTGATCTTTTAGAACAATTTGATGAATTTAGTAGATCTTTTTAGAAGACCTTAATGATCATAGATAAAACCTATCCTATATACTGTGAATAATATGACTTGCTTTACAAACTTTATACAACATAACAAGAAAAAAAATGTCTAGTCTATATGTGAAATATGCAAATGTTAATTTGCAAGTGAAAGTAGGCATTAAAACATGGACTTATCCCTCAATCAAGGTCATCAATTTGAGCATTGTGAATGCAAAAATATCAAATTGATAATATTAGAGTTAATATTCAATTTAAACCCTAAACTATAAGTTCGAAAACAATTTAAATTCTAAACTTTTACAATGTATATTTTAAACTCTAAATAATTAAAGTTGGTATAATTTTACCTCCACCATTAAATTAAAGCAAAGATCTATTTTTTTGTCAAAAAAATGAGACTTAATACATAATTTTTCTCAAAGAACAGTAAAGGGAAGAGGGAGTGTAAAATTTGATAAAAATCTAGCATTAGACCCTATTTTTTAAAAAAATACCGAATACGTAGTTTAATTTAACAATAAGGGTAAAATTACATTAACTTTAATTATTTAAGATTTAGCTTATACATTATAAAAATTTAGGATTCAAATCACCTTTAAACCTATAATTCAAGGTGTAAATTGCATATTAACCCATAAAACTATTTCTTTTAGGTTCACAATAATTGAAACTACTTAGTAGTATGGTCACCCCAATGTTTTTCTTTTTAAAGGAGTGTATTGAGATTAATGGCTTTTTAGAAGATAAAGACAATTCTTACCCACAGAATGTTGCTGATGATATTCACAAATATTTGATGATAGTGAGCAACACTATCTATTCTGAATTTCATTTACTATACACTGATTTGGATCATAAATTTTTATTCAAACAAAAAAAAAGTAAAAAAAAAAAAAATAGTATAACTATGAAAAATATAACAAGCTCAGGCGTCTTCTTAGTTACCTTATTGGTAGCCTGAATAAATAAATGTCTAGAATCCTAATGTGTGTTTCTTTTTAACTTTTTCTATCAGATCTTCTTCAGATGGAATGTTGTTGCCAGCTTTTGAGGTTGCGTCCCACCATGCCATGATTTCTTCCTGTGAAGATTAAGTGAAATATTGAAGATGAAGTCCAAAAGGATATCCAGAGACAGTTATCTTTTTTTTTTTTTTTGGCTTTGTTACAAAGGCAGTTGGGTAGAGAGACTAAAAAGAAAGCCAAATGAATTTTTTTTTTATTGCGCACATGTAAACAGAAGCAATCTTATTCAAAGTATTGTTCATGAGCACCTTTTTCAATAAAAATTTAAATCTTAATTCATCACATTGTGAGAAATTAACTTCTTCTAATAAACCTAATCTTTATTGATTAAATGAGATTATTGAAAGGGATCTTTTGATTAACATTTCTAGAGATTTGTTTGTTGACAGACTTTGCAAAGTAAGATAAGGCTTGTTTTTCTACCAATAGGATAAGGCTTTTTGTTACAAAAGCAGTCATTATTTTTTTTTAATATAATGAGCAATAAATCTTTTGCTCTTAGCAAAATAAATAAATAAGAGGTTGGCTTAAGTGGTAAGGTATGTATAAAAGTCTAGGATTCAAACTTCCTTGATATAATTAAAGAAAAAAGAAAAACTAGAAAAGACATACAATAGAATAATGCTAACATAGATTAAAAAAAGACATGATCTAAGAACAGGTATCTTTATAATCTTTTTCAAATTTTTTTGGTAAAAAAATAAAATTATTGGTAATTTTTTTATTTAAATCCCAATAAAATTATATTTTGCATATGAAAATAATTTCATGAATAGCCAAAGAATGATTTTTTTCAAAAAAAAAAGTCATTAGAATGAACTAGACCGAGCTAAACTGCAAACATAATCACCTTTTGGTCCCGGTCATATATTTCAGATGAAATAACAAGGAATTTAAATACACCGAAGTTTATGCAATCCTAATATAAAATCTCATTTCAGTTATTAACATTAAATCAAATAATCCAAATCTTCAGTCCTTCACAAATTATCAAGAGTAATGCTACTTTGTACAGTAACCTTTTTTTTAAAATGAATTTTGCAGAAACTGCTAAAGTGGCTGCATCTAAGCTTCATTAAAAGAACTGAAGTAATTAAAACTACTTGCTCAAATGCAACCATATTATTAAATGGATAAGACTAGAATAAAGTTTTTGCTAAAAAGTTTATCTGAATATGAAGTTTGATATGTTCAAATAACTTGAAAATAGCAGCCAGAAAATCATGTCCTCCAGTACAAATTATCACGTTTGAATTTCACCAGTTATGAAGCATCAATGACGTTAAATCAATAACTGCAATAACAATAGATACAGTAAAAGAACTTGATGAAAAATAGATTGTTACCTCAAGAAAATCATGATTGGATATATACTGACTTTCAACCATACACTTGATCCCTCCAACAGTCACGGAGATAGATCTTCTGGCTTTCTGCTGAGGACTCTGTCTCTGGGACTCTGTCAATAACAAAACAAAATAAAAACAGAAGCAAGAAAGAATCATGACTCATCAAAATCAAAGAACTTTGAAGAATTTCTATAATTTAATCCAAGTAACATTACAAAATGCACATCCTATGTAGAAATAAAGGACAAGATGTAAATTTAGTTATACCATTTATAGAAGCGACAACGTATCCAGATCTCCACAGCCCTTCTTCCCACTTCCCAAGCCGCAAGCGCAAGAAGAAGCCATCAAGGTTTGATATAGACATATGAGAGTTTATCCATCTGTTGTAAAGGACGTTCTGTCAAATGTAGTAGAAGACTAGAAGTTGAAGAGAAATAATTGTATTGAAAATGAAATTGGTAAATGTTTTCTAATTATGATGGCTCAACACAAACATAAACTTTGTTGCTCTGTGTGCTCACATGCGTGTGCGTGTGCGTCTACAAATGACAATTGAAGTATCTCATTTATATTTATTCGTTAACACTTTACTCTTGGCTTTTAGTAAATATTCTACTGACAAGTAAAACAATTATAAGGTTTGGTCGGCCAGCACAAGGTTAGCCTTTTAAAATTATACATCTCAAATTTAATTTAATTTTGAAACATGTAAAATAATATATATATATATATATATATATATTATCCTGTAATGGATTTGAAAGTGAAATCCTGGTCCTTCTTTCTATTCAAAATCAAGAGGTCAACAGAATGTTATGAGTGAGAGAGAGAGAGAGAGAGAGAGAGGCATCAATGGAAGACATGCATAAACATCTCAAGGTGCTTTTAGAAACGGAAAAAGATATTTTTACCTTTTAAACTTTGGTCTAATTACAACTTGAGCACATCGATTCTTAATGGTAACAAAATTCTCCCTCTTCTTCGTATAAAAATTTTAACTCCCAGTCTCATTTTGGTGTGTCTTAAACTTCTCCTAGGATCAAAGAGATGCTTGTTAAAATATTAAAGTTCACGTAGTTACCCTTTCAGGAGTAAATTTTTTTCCTTTGGAAATTCACTGAATTTAAGAAAAGAAATTTCGAGATGATCCCTTCGTGGATACATTTATAAACATAATCTAAACTAGAGCCCTTCTAATTTCATAAATTCATGATTAATAAGTCCATGCAATTAGAAGTTAAGGGAGGAATAGAGTTTCTCTGCTGCAAAACGAGCATCAGGGCCTCAAAACAGAGGGACCCAAAATTTTTCTTTTTATTTAAATAAAATCAGATGGTTCTCCACGCACAGCAAAGAATCAAAGTAATCAAAGGAGATCAAATTATGAGACAAGACCAATCCATGGTGCTGCTCAGAAGTTCAAGATCATATTTGCAAGCTTTTGCCCACTCAATGTAGATAGGTTTTTTTTTTTTTTGCAAAAAAAATGGAGATGGGTTCTTTTTTTTCATTATGTTTGAACTAGTTTATGCAGGACTTGCAGGTAGGAAGGCTCTTCTGATAAGAAACAATGACGAAAAGGATATAAATGGTCAATAGCCAAAATACAAAAGAAGGTTCTTCCCGAAAACCTTCATGCTAAGAAAAGGATGCACAGTTAGATCACATAATTTTCATCTTGATTCAGACTAATGCCACATGAAGATATGATTTAAATAATTACTACTGATTTTAAGAATTTGCATGCATCATGCGCATTGACACACATAAGTTGTTCACGATTTATGCAATATACAAGGACTTTGTTTGAGAACATGAAAATTACTTGTGTATTACTTACTTGAGGATTTCGGTGCGAGACAAACGAAGCTTTTTCACTGCATCAAAGATTCTCTTTGTTTTATCCGAAATCTGCCTCCCAATGAAGCCATATGGAGATGTCATAGAGCTTCCCTTCAATCTGCATTCCATTGAACTTGAACCAAAGACTTCCTTGATTAATACACGGGACCCTATATTCTCTGAGGGTATCATTTCATTTGATGACTGCTTCAAATCAAGATTTTGATTTGCTTCAGGGTCAATTCCAGCATTTATAGCACCTCCAGGCAACAGATAGTCCACCTCACTAGGTAGAGGTCTAGCAGTCTCTTCTTTGCCTGAATTAAAATTAGTTTCATTTGGACTACAGTCATTGACTAAAGCACTGACTTTCATATCATGTTGCCCAATTTGAACTGAAGTGGGACATGATATTGCCCAGTGATTGGGCTGAAAGCATCTAATGCATAAGCATGGTAGTTCCTCCAATTTCCCATAAGAACTGATATTTTTTTGAAGAGCTTCAAGCTCACTCTCTGCAATCTCTGAGCAATCATGAAGTTGGTGACCTCTTGTCCCACAGAACATACAGGTCTTGTTCATGTGAGTGGTACTACTGGTTCTGTACAATGGATTGATATGTTTGGTGGCATCCAATCTCCTTGCAAACGCAGAAGCTATTGTCTCTGAATTTGTGACTTTTGGAGACGGTGAAACTGGGTTGAGATAATGAATTGATTTATGATCATCATCTAAATTATTCTTAGCATCAATTGAAGTCTTCCCATACATTGAACAACAACTGTGTGACTCTTTAGCCTCTCTACTGTCTTCATTCTTAAACTTGTGTTCGGGAGTCTTTGAGTGATCAGAGATTGTCAAAGAGGCTGTTGATTTTGAGAAAATCGAGTTATCCATAGACTTCCAAGAGGACTTCTGTTGTACAAATTATCTTCCTTTTTCTCACAGAACACATAGGCATCATCATTCTCAGTATTATTTGTATTCTGTCTTCCTGAAGATGAATTTTCCTTACTAAATACCAAGTTGAAACAATTTTTATTTTCCACTGAATCATTTTTACTGCTTTCATGACTGATAACAGCATTTATTGGTCCAACCTTGGTCTGGGTGGATGGACCAGCATCACATCTCCAAGCAGATTGCTCAGACTCATTTGATGGAATACATTGTTTGTAAAGGCCATCATTCTCCGCACAACATGTTATTGGAGTTGCATCTATTCCATGTTCTTTGTTACATAGATCTTCAGAACTATCTCTTTCTTGATGACTGGCACTTGCAATTCTTGTTCCCCAGGGGCAATATATGGCCTGAAAAATGGATTGGAAGCCAGCACTTTTTGGCTCTGGATCACAGTTCTTCTTATTGCCTGCGATGAATTTTGGATCAGCAGCTGATGACCATGATTGGTATGTTCAAGTGTGAGAGGCAAAGGGTTTACCTCGTCTCGAATTGTTTGCGAAAATCCTTTCCTCATGTTTGATATCCAGTTCATGAAGGAACTATCTTGTTTGACAAAGTATTTGGGACTTGAAGCTTCTTGGACTTGCTTTTTGAATCTTTTACTCCCAACCATTAACTGCTGTTGTAAGTTCCAACTCCTCTTACCTTTCAAAAACAACCCAGCACTGTTACAGCTTTCAACACTTTCATGGCTGTCATCCTCTTCCTCATCCTCCTTCGATAATCTTACATCACCATCAGGAAGGGCCTTTTCCTTGCCTTTGATGTTTATTATTTTAATTTCACTATTACTTGGAGAATGCAAAATTGGAAGATTCGTATCACATAGAGGTATCATTTCATTGTCCTGAGATTTATTATCAATTTCTCTAGAATTTGAAGCTAGATTTCCACTTGCTCCACAAGCAGCATCACAGTTGAAAGTTCGTGAATCATTTTCAGCAGTTGACTCCAGTTTTTCCAAGGCACCTCTGCTGGAAGAAGTTGAATTGGTTCCTGCACCAGTACCCTTATATTCAGTTACCAGCTCATCTTTAGCACATAAATCATCATTTGTTTCAATTTCCTGATTGCTGATACCTATGTCTCCGCCCCCACTAGCAGGATCCCTTGGCAGTGGATTCTGCTCCATGCTAGATTTTAGTTCATCTACTTGATGTAATAGTACGTCAAATGACCTTTTGTTAACCTCACCTGCAAGAAAATCAAGATACAGGTGACATTTCAGATTTGCATAAAAGGAAGAACTTCTGAGCAAGAATTTCAATAGAACTCCCACTTTTAAACTAGGAAATGGTCTCAAAATTGAGAAGCTATGTATTTACAGAAAATGCCCACCGGATAAATTGAGATATTCTATACTATAAAACAATATCCATGACTATGATATCAATCAGGCACAAAGAATATCTGATAAGCTTTATTATTGTAATCCCAAGAGAATCGTAAAATCTTCCTTCAGACAAGTGTGACACCTGAGATTGTGGAAGATTTCTGTCCCTTCATTTGAGACATATGAGCAGTCCCAGTGTTGTCTTCATTGCAAATCTTTACGTTCTCCTTCTGATCATGTAATTTTAATACTCCATCAGCAGTTTTTGTTCCCTCCATATTACCAATAAATCCTGCCAAACAAGAGTTCTGAGGAATTAAGAATATGTTTTTCCAGTAAACAAAAAATAGTAGAAAAGTCGGTAGTATACTAATACCAATCTGGATAACTCTTTTTCTTTTCTCATTCAGTTTGGTTCATTTGTGCCATGGATTGACTTCAAACCTACCTTTATCTGCAGTTATAAGGGAAGGAGGAAGGAGGGATTAGTGATGTTACCCTTACCTGTTTCATGTTCTTTATGTGCTTTATATTCTGGCTTGACACCTGGATCACTTGTGGGATGCCCAATGGGAGTATCTATATCTATATCATTAATACCAGTCTTTACACATGTGGCAGCAACAGGTTCATCAGCTGGAGAGCTCTCCCCAATGGCACTCTGTGGAGGAGCAAGAACCATATTGCAGGATCCAACATCCCAAAATAGGGAGGCATTCTTGTCAGCAAAGCTTGAATCCGCACATTTAAGGCTCAAGCCTTTATCTGGAGACCAAACTAGTTCAGATAGAGCGTTAGAGGCAACAAATTTCATGTCTAATCTGGAAGATGCATTTGCACCTGCACCTGAATCATTATTCAAAGTCTTCCAAATGCAATGGCTAGGATCATTTGTGCCAAGTTCCAAATCTGTATTTGGTTCTATCTTTGCATTTTCTGAACTCATCCTTGTATAATTATAAACTTTTCACCAGGAGATCCTGAAATAATATTGAACTTCAGCTTTGTGTAACATTGTGATTGAAATGAAAATTCTGAGTACAAGGTATTTGTCAATGTGGAGGGAACAAGAGCCATAGATGAAGGTTGTATTGAATTATGATTTCATAAGATAACATAAGTCGCACTAGAGCTACAGAAAATTTCATGCTATGAATTTTGTATATACTTTACTATTACCATTATGTAAACAAATAGTACCAAGAAAAACCACAAACACAACCAAACTTTCTACAAGTTACCTTGCATGCCCATGCAAAACCATAGGAACACAAGCCAACATAATTATTTCAAAGATCATTAAGTGACACAAAAGATTCATTTTATATTTCTGGACATTTGACTAGAATTAGGCAACAATTGCGGCTAGCTCTAACTGCACTTATGTACTCTAATTGCAGCTTATATGATTTCTGTCCACACTTTATTTACTTATTTATTTCCCATCCAGCTAGGAAAGTCTAGTGCGTGAGCATAAGGATATTTAAAGAAGCACTCATTCCAATGAAATAACAACTATTAAAGAGAATACATGTAGATGAATAGTAAATGAATAGTGATAAGTGATTTTGCTCTTATATTGATATATTGATTTCTTAATCCACATATGAACATAATTCTCTTTGAAGAATTTTATCCTTTGGTCTAGATTTTTCAAATACAAAAACATTAACCTTAATAGTCATTAGAGCTGTTACAATCTGATGTGTAGTGGTGGAAAGATAAGAGAAAAATATAAATAATAAGTGAATTAGTAGTTAGTTAGTTGGGAGTTAGTTACCGTTTGAATAAATGAGAAGGGAACCTATATAAGGCATCAAAAGGTTCAATTCTTTAGATAACATAAAAGGCTATTCCAACAAATTATTGATCTAATTAATATTTCGCAAACTGCTTCTTAAAAATAAAAACTAATAATGGAATCCATGGTTTTGGTTCTTATAATATTCACATCATGAAATTTATTTCCTCATGAAAATTATTTCCCATTTAATTTTTTTTTTGTTTTTATAGTTTTTTGAGAATCAATGTCAAATACAAGATCTATAGCAGGCCACACTGTTTACAAGCTGTGAATGGTGCACCTCATTCTTCATACTTTATGCAAAGCACTGGTGGCCTACCTAGTTTATTAACGATATTGTAATATTTATAGATTTTCACATATTGCAATGATCACATACAATCCCCATTTAGACATCAATTTTATTTTATACACCATTCATACTATTTCAAAGCTATGATGCAGAGACACATCGATAAAGGTTGTCAATGCTAGACACCTGTTAGACATTCGAATTAAACATGATGCAACACTTCAAATTACATACGCACTACAAATTTTTTGGCGTTGCAGTGTTGGGTTTTTATGTCAGTGTATCCATGCTCCCCGATTTTAAAATTAAGACTTCTGTACACGCAATAAAAAAGGTATGAGCTTGCATCTAACCTACATCTTGCGGTTGAAGCAATTTGATATCCCAAGTAGGAGGTGGATCTCGGCATCGATGTGCTTCTAGGAGGGTGTTCTTCTGTGCCCTCTCTTCCTCAAGCTTGGGTATAAATTATTATACCTGGGATCTAAACAAGAACTTAAATTAAGATTACCGAATACTGATTTATAGCTCAAAGTTTCCTCCGGCAAATAATATCAAAAGTTCAACACAAGTAGGGCTAAACCTCACCAGTCCAAGAAACACGCTACCATACAAATACCAAATTAAGTGTATTAATTTTAATAAGGTAATAAAACTGAATTTTGAGCTTACCCTCCAAATTATCAAAAATCTACTTCATGCACACCCCAAACCGCAATTTCAACATATGAACCCAAGAGACAAAAGCAGGCAAAGATAGTTTATTAGCTAAGCGTTTCTCGTTGTTGAATAATCAAGACAACGGTAAGAAGCTCTTGTCCATTGGGTATAGAAAAGTTTATGGCTACCCAAAGAATTAAAAGAAAAAACCATAGAGATTAAAACGAGATATAGCATTATATATAGTAGATAAAAGACATAATGAAGCAGGAATCAGAGTAAAGCAAAAGAGAAAATGAAATATGTCTCCGTTAGCTCTGTAGGGAAATGCAGGAGAGACTGACCAAGGGGTCGAGCGAAATTGAAAATTCTGATGAGAGGCTATCAGAGAAACAAACAAACATACCTCACATAGAACGACACTGTCGAGTTGGCCTATCTTAAACCAAAAGAGAAAAGGAAGAAAAAGGTAGAGAGAGAGAGAGAGAGATGGAGAGAGAGGTTTGATTCTGCGTTTGTGCTGAGAGGGCCTGAGAGAGAAGAGACTGCCGGAAACAGACGTTCGGCAGTCACAGTTCCATGAATCTCTCTGCCTTTTCTGAACTGTGAGGCTAAGGACGTCCCACGTCGACGTCTCTTCATGCCTTGACGGTTCTGTTACCCTTGCACTTGAACGTGAGGGTGGGCCAGTATTTATATACAACACCCCAATTTTTATTTTTTATTTTTTGAGCAAAATACAACACCACAAATTTGCTCAATATTTTTTTTAGTTACCAAAGTATTTTACAATCATAAAAATAAAATTAATCTATCAAAAAATTTGAATTATTCTCTTTTAAATAATACTCTTTCACACGCGCTTTCAAAAATCAAACTTTTAATAATACTTAAAGATCCATACAGCTATCGTTTGTACTACAGCCACTTAATATTTGCTCAATATTATAGTATTAATGCTTCCATGATACCAATGATTACATAGCTCAATTGGTAAGTTGCGCCAATTTAATTAGTGATTTCAAATTTGAGTTCTGGCAATTTAGCTATGTTAAATAGGATAATTGTATTAAAAAATGCCTCCATAATATTTGAATTTTTTAGAATTTTTCTTTGTTTCAAAATAAAATAGATTAAGTAATTTTATAATTTTTTATTTATATCTTTACTTTATTTATTATCTTTTTAAAAAAGTTTATTAAAATTTTAGTTGTTATTATTAAGACATTTATATGAAGTATTTAATGGGAGTATAATTAAAAAATAATATAATTTTTTAAAAAAAGTAAGGTTTCAACTAATATTTTTTAATAATTATAAAATAAAAGATTAAAAAAATTAATCATTTGATCCCTATAATTTTAATCTAATTATAACTTACTCCTTATAATTTTAACTCAATTGTAATTCAATTCTTAAATTTTGACTCTCATAGCTTAGTCCCTATAGTCAAAACTATTTCAATATTGGGCCTGCTATTTTAAAAAATAAAATTATAAAAATTAAAACTATTTTAAAATTAAAATAGTTTAGTAATTTAAAATATTAGTCCTAAATTTTAACATAATTTTAATCCTTATGGTTTTATTTTTTTAAAAAAAATAAGGACTAATATTTGAAATAGTTAAAATTATAAAGACTAAATTTCAAGAGTTAAAATTTAAGAATTGAGTTACAAATGAGTTAAAATTATAAAGACTGAATTTTAAGAATTAAAGTTTAAAAATTGAGTTAAAAACTGGTTAAAATTATAAGGATTAAGTTGCAAGTTAAAGTTTAAGGATTAAATTATAATTGAATCAAAATTATAAAGACTAAATGATTGATTTTATCAAAAAAATATATAATTAACTTTATATGTTTATATAGTACTTATCAATGTCTTATACACTAGGGTGAGTTTAATATAAAAAAAATATCGTTCAAAGGCCACTGAAATAATTTAATATTAAATAAGAATTAATAATTAATTAATAAATATTCTTTTGTATCTAATAAGAAGTATTCACTAATTCATAAATTCAAGAATCTAAAAGAGTTTGGACATAAAAAAGGACAAGTATAAATCATGATTCAACTAGTAATTATTCATTAATTAATAAGTACCATTTGCATTTAGTAAGAAATTATTCACTAATTGACATATTAAAAAAAGAAAAAAATTAAGATTATTATTATTATTTTTTATCTAAAATTATTTTTAAATTAGTTCTCTGGTCCTATAATAATATTCATATTTTATTGGTACTTTTTTAATATTAAATTGCTTTGGTTGAATGATCTTTTCTTAAGATAATGTGGTGTCAAACAATTTTATACAACTTTTTACGAGCAACTTGAAAGAAAGAAAACAACCTAAGCTGACGTCAGACAATATTCCCTTCCCTTGTTACTTGTTAGGGGGTATGGGCACCTCTTTACCTGTATTACTGTATAAAATTTTATGAGATTAGACATTTATAAACATTGTGTGTGTGTGTGTGTGTGTGGGGTACTCTCACACTATGTAGTGAACAATAATGGGTTGAGTGTTACCCTTTCTTTCATGAAATTCGGGACTTGAGCCTAAGGCTTGAACATTACTTAATAAAGCTTCCTATGAATTAAGAAATCATAGAAAAGAATATAATAAGTGACAATTGCACCTGAGGTCCCAGAAAAAATTACGCCCAAAGCTCAACACATTTTGAATTATTTTTAAAAAAATATAACTTCGTATCTCTATACTTTACTAAAATTTTACCCTAAATTCCTACACTTTTTTTAATATTTTAAATTCTTAAACTTTTATTTTTTAATATTCTAAATCTCTTTATGAGCAATGTTGTAAAGATTTAGAACACTGAAAAATAAAACTATAAGAATTTAGAACACAAAAAAAAATATAAAGACTTACAGCAAAATTCAAACAAAGTGCAAGGACATAAAATTATGCTTTCCATTATTTTTTGTAGGTCTAAAGGCTCCAAATGTAAATATATTTCTGTGTGGAAAGACATATTTGCCCTTAATTATGAACTATGTATAATAAACAAACGTTGTGTTACACGTATACACTTTGTCATGTTCTTTATGAATATTGTGTTGCATATACACCTGAAAAACTTATACATTATTATTTAATTTAACCACACATATTATATATAATAAACAAATATTGTATTATTTATATATAAATTTTGTCATTTTTTTTATAGACATCATGCTATTTACGCATGAACTTTGGTACGTTCTTTACTGACATTGTATTGTATATATACATAAAAAACTTGTACATTTGAGGCAAATATGTCTTGTACTGGGGTGGGGGGAGCATATTTATATTTAGGACCTTTAAGCCTATATAAGTAATTTAAAATATATTGAGCCTTATGTATAATTTATTATTATTATTATTATTATTATTATTATTATTTTTTATTCTGGGAGCTTCGGTTGCAATTCACCAGTACAATAATCTCCCTTAAAATAAGGAAGAAGAAACGGCTGAAGATGGATTAAAAAGAAATAGTAAATTCCAACTTGAAATTAGGGGGCAACGCTTTTTTCCGAGCAATATGGTCCCAAAAAAATACCGCAACAACCCTAATTTTACTAAATAGGGCCAGTCATATATGTACAACTAAGTTCTTAAAAATATTGATAACAAAAAGATCTAATTTAACAACTTTTATAAGTATTTTATTTTATTTTTCTCTACCTCTTTTTATAAAATTTATGATTATTCTTTTTATTCTTCTTGGTTTCTCCCATGATCTTTTTTATAAATGTTTAAATTATCTCAAATAATTTTTTATCATTTCTTTCTCAATAGTTATCATGCACATTTTTTTTTTGTATATGTTTATTTTGTACTTTATTTTTTTCATATATGCCGGCAAGTTTATATCAACATTTTTATTTTTATTATTTTAATTTATACTCATGTTGTTCTTTTAAAGTCTAAAAAAAAATCAAAATAAGAAAAATGGTCCAAACGACTGACTTGAGGCATATTAAAATATCTTAATTGAAATCATTAAAGTTGATTTGAGTGATAGAAATGTTTATTATGTGAGCAAGTAATTGAAAAGTTTAACCTTAATCTTTGTATATGTCCTTGTTTAATTGTGAAAGATCAATCCATTGTTGTTCTTAGTCACTAGGGATAGTTTAATAATAATATATTTTAATATTTGAGGCTCCATTTTACCGTACATGATAATTATGTAGGCTCTATTTTCCGTACATGATGATGACATGTTGGGTGTCGTTTACTACAATGTGACCCAACGACAACACGTTTATAGATTAGGCATCACATTTTTCACACATTAAAACGTAATCAAGGGTAAACCCCATTCAAGATTTGATTAGCTGATAATGCCTCGCTATAACAAACCTCTTCTTTTGGGCCAAAAAAACAAACAAACAAACAATCAAACACCTCTTTTTCTTCTTGTTGACTAAGAATAGTTGTTATGATACAGAGTCTCAAACATTGTAAATTTAAGTTTCAGTAAACCATTAATTTTTTTTTTACAATTCTACCCTTTGGTAGGTAAGAACTGTCCCATCCAATGAAACGAATAACTAAATCACGTGAGCCAAGCAACGTTTAACATTAGAGTCAATAATTTAAACTACTTTATTTATTTGAATTTCAGTTCAATTCAAGTTAAATTTATTTAAATTAAAATTAAAATACATGAATGTGTAAACTAAAATTTATATAATCAAGTTCAATTCTAACACCTCAAAATTATTTAAATTAGTCCAAATATTTAAATTGTTAAATATTTTTTTATTTTTTAGTCAATTTCAATTTTTTATTAAAAATTAAGAACTTTAATTTTTATCTTATTTTAATTTTATTTTATTAATAATGAAAAAAATTCATGTATTCAAGATAAAATCTATTTGAGTTTGAGCAAGGCCTAAATTTCTTTGAGCTTTTTTAAGTGACTCTAATGGGATTGGAATAAATAAAAAAATTCTAAACTTTTAAGGTTGGCTTAAGATTTTTTGACCTTATTCATGTTGGTCTATTGGGCCTAGCAAGAATTGTTAGCTCAATTATCAGCTCTAAACTTAATATCAATAAATATGTTTGAAATTTATTATTTTTTAAAAAAATGCTCATATTGATGGTTTGACATGATAATTGTGTATTTAATGACGCTAACTGAATTATGCTAATTTAATGAGAATAAAAAAGGAAATTGCAATAAATGCGCCAAACAACAGTAGTTTTCTTTTATATTTAAGCCCAAAAAAAAAACACTCTCATATAAAAAATGTCTGGAGGCAGTATTTATTTTATGACATAATAATAAATATGGTGTGTGGTAGCTATAATCTTCTACCATTGCCATTTTTGAATATAAGAGAAAATAATTAACACATAATCTAAGAAAATTAATTAAGTGTAATAATTATGTTTGAAAATAAAAAAATTGGACTAAATCATTCTTACAATTAATGAAATAAATTTCTTCGGTAAAAATAAATATTTATTTTATGAAGGAAAATTTAATTAAAATGTGATAAATTTTTGTTAAAATTTGTACTTTTGTTTATAAATTAAAGACAAGTAATATTATGTTTGATTTAGGATTAACATAACTGAGGCGTTTGTATAACATCCTTAATTTTCAACCTCAAATTTTAAATGTTTTAAAAAAAGGGGTAAATTGATAAAATTGAGAGATTAATAAGCTAATAATATTTTTGAATGGCTAATGAGGTTATTAAATTATTAGACAATTTAGAAGAGAGTTAGACTGGAGTTCGAGTAGACCAGGTATCAAGTGAAGCCTAAAATGCATTCTAGGTTTTACTGTGCCATCCATCACAATGGAGGCATCATACGCTGCGATAAAGGCAAGAAAATCTAAATATATCAAATAGTCGCACGTGAGGAACTAAAAGGAGAAAAAAGAAGGAAAAGGGAAAGGGTGACAGTTGAAACTTGTGGCTCTATTAAGACTTCATCATCTAGGTTTTTTGAGGGCAATACAACTAAAGAAATCATTGGATAAGCTTCATTTTCCCTCTCCTTCCTTATATTCAAATTTTGAAAGTTGTCGATTCAGTTTAGATGTTATTTCTTCTACCCTTGAGTTTTGACCGAATCAATTGGCTTAGTTAGAGCCTTAAGGAGTTAAATCAAGCTTCTAAACCTAAGTTTAAAGATTTTGTAGTGATTTGAAATTTTTTATTAGGGTTTGGACAAATCCTAGGTGAAAATTTGAGTATTGGGAGCAACGTGGATGAAGAATTGATATTAACTAAATGTTTGGATATTAAATGAGATTAATAAAGTGTGTTAGAAGTGCTAATTGCGTTGAAGAGGAGATTTGGATATAGTGGGTGCTCAAAGTTAGGTTAAAAAGGGGTTTAATAAGAGTTATAATTATTTATTAGTATTTAATCTTATAGATTAAATATTGATCGAGCTCTATTGAGCTAGTGGACCTTGTGGAGTAACCTAATTGTCACGGCAACCCTTTTTGTGATAAAGGATTGAGATAACTGAATAATTTAGTCATTTTACTTGTACATTTGAATATATATAAGGTTTGCAGAAGTGTATATGTATGTATATATATTTTATCATGAAAATTTTCATCTAAAGGTTGATATTTTAGAAATTCATGTGATATGATATTGAACTAAAGAAGTGCCTGTGCTTATAAACCATTTTTATTTTTATTTGCAAAAGATTGTAAAATTGAATAAACTGTGAAATGTTAGTATTTGATATATGAATATGTATGAAGAGTAATATACATAAAATTGAAATGTTATGAGAATGATCATTATAAGAGGGTGGGAGTTCATCCTAAAGTTGTCAAGGGATATTTGTATGAAATTCATGTGGTATATTAGCATAGATTCAATTGAAAAAAATAAGGAGGATATAAGGTGGAGAATGTTGATCATGCATTATATAAATTGTCGTAAGATAAACATGTTTCTATATGTATCCGATAAATGTTTTACTTGCCACTTCAAACACTCATATGCTATTCTTGTATGCTTGTAAATATATTAGATTATTTGATTACTGAATCCTTGACTCACCCTATGGTTATATTTTATAGGTAAAAACTCTACTAGAAGTAGAGGGAAGAAGGATGTTACCGAGGAATTAAAGAGCTAGTGTGTATAGCTTTTTACTTGGTATTTGGTGTAACTAAATTGAATTTTTATATATATTGCCAACTCTATGATACATATTTTTTTTGAATGCACTTGCATGAGGAACTGTCATTTTGATGTATCTCTGCCTAGGCTATTGTATTTGATTGAAAATTGTTGTTAAAGATTGAAATATTGGTGCAAGTGTAGCTATTGTGTTAGTTGTACATGTATGATTGGCTAATAGATTGTTATGTGTGATTATCACCACCCATGGATTTATTGTGAAATCGAAGTTTTAATGTCCATATTATTTTTGAAATGTGTGAAATGTTGAATAACTGTTCAAGTAGGTGTATCATAGTCAAATTGAGTTAGTTCAAATGGTTCTAGAATTATTAAAAACTTGGTTGGTGAATTTGGACACTCTTGTTTTTAATTTGAAAGGAAAATGAACAATTTTATGTCTGGATGTCCAATTTTTAAATGATAAAGTATTTGATTATAAGATTAGTGTCAATAGTTAGGTGACTTAAAAAATTATATGTGAATACTTGATTACTTAAATCGGACATCGGATGATGAAAACGACATACTATACAGTGAGAGGATCCTCTTTTGTGCCGTTAGCCGCCGCAACAGATGGTACAATTTGAAAGGTGTCCAAATCGCCTTCATTTATTCATTGTGTATATTAGTTTATGTTTTCAAGCTTCCATTACTTTCTTAAGCTTATTTTAAACTTTGGTTTGAGCTCAACCATATTTGAAAAAGAATTTCTTGACATCCCAACTTTTAAACTAATTTTTTTAAGACCCTTATATTATGATAACTTAATATAAGAAATTAATTAATTATGGTTATCATAATGAAGTTGTGTAGTGTGTTCTGATAATATTAAGATAGACATTATAATTTGTACACCTCTCTAAACATGTTGATTTCAAAACATATAATATATGTTCACATATGATCATATAAGAGAATAAGTGAATTTTTTTTTTTGAAATGATAGCAACAACTAAAATTTTTGAAGAGCGGCAACTAAAATTATTTAAATCACCTTACAAAGTTTTTCTTCAAGATTGGGAACACGGGCAATTTTTCCCACTGTGATACACGTGGGCACATCCCTGGTAACGATAGGCAGCGACTAACGGCAGTGATAAATGGCGACAGTTGATGGGAAACGATGTTGACTCTGTTAACATTGAGGGGGCCGGGGGGGATAATGAGGTGGTGAGAATGAGTGTTGGTTGGGTGATAGTTTTCAGTGGTTATAATATAATGTCTTTTAAAAAAAGGAAAATATTTTAAAGATATTTTCATTTTGTTATTAAAAAAAATAAATAAACCGAATTTGGGAGACTATTATTTAAATAAAAACCCTTACTTGAACGATTTTATCATTTTTAAAAATTGAAAACAATTCTTAATAATGGAAATCCATTACGTGCTAAAAACTTATTTTCAGTTGCTTCTTTTTTAAAAGCAAAAAAATCTTTGAACCGCTTGTAACTATATAATTGGGTGTATGTCAGCTGTCATGTAGCGCTATATTTTGTTTCTGGTTAATTGGTTTTAGCAATGTGTTGTTACAGTTCATTAATTCATTTCTACATAATTGTGGGTTTTGGATTTGACTGTTTTTGGGTACTTTCTTTTGATAGATTATAAGTTTATTTATATTAATTAAATTTTTTAATGAAGAATCTTACTTTTCAAGAGAATTATTCAAAGACAAAGATTGATACAAAATTAATTTTTATTGAAAGGGTAATATAAACTTTTTTAAATAGTGATTTGTTATTAAGCCTTGTCTACAAATGATTCTTTTTGAAGGTCTTTGAATATAATTCTCTCTGTTTTTAATTGTTCACATGTATTTGAAAGGTAATTTTTTAAGAGGCATAATTGAATACTAAATATGGCATATCTCTCAATAAAAATTTAAATTTAAATTTATCATATTGTGAGAGACTAACTCTTTAATTAATTTTAAAAATTAATAAAAATTAATGATTCTGAAAGGTTAATTTACTATCTGTTAACAGTAACCTTACTTTTTCAAACATTAAGGTACCAAGAAAGTATAAACTAAATAATTCCATATATATCTTGCAAAAAAAAAATCTCCTATATATATATATATATATATATTATTTGCTAGGCAGATCACGGGTGGCATAAATGTGTCGCATCAATAATATTGTTGGAGAAAATTTGATGACTAAAATTTGATAAACTTATTTCTAATTATTTGTTTAGAAAAAAATATAAGTTAAACTATTATTAATCCATCTTAAATTATTATTATTATTAATATTTTTAAAAGTTATGATTAAATTTGTTAATATTATTTAAAAATTAATAATAAATTTTTTAGTTATAAATTATGATTTATTCTTATCCAAATAATTTTTTAATTTTTAATTTTTAAAAGAAGAAAATAATTCTTGAAAATAGAAATAAACATGCATTTGATGGATATTTCAAGTCCAAGAACTGAATGTTTGTGCTTGTATTGGGGATTGAAACACGTTGAGGCAGTAACTGGCTGGATCCGCTTGAGGGGGCAATTTGAAAGAAATTACAAATAAATAGTATAAATTTTGCTATTTATTCGCATTAGCTCCAAAATTTTGTACCCTTTGAAATCTAAACATTTTTTTTTTTGGTGAATGTTTGAACTTGAGTTCAGTTTTGAATAAATCCAAAACTCTAATATAATTTTTAAAAATAATATATTTATTTATTTTAATTTTTAAAAGTTTCTAGTTAATTGTTATATATTTATAGATTTTTTATATATAAATAATATTATAAATTAGTGACTTATATGGAAATAAATATTTTTTATTTCATTTGATAATAAGTAAGGGATAAGTAAAAAATATATGATTATTTTTTAAAAATATAAAATAATTATTTTAAATTATTATTTTTAAAATTAATCTGCACTCTTGATGTAAGATCCTGACTCTGACACCAGACGCAATGATGACACTTAAAGATTTATGTCATAAAATTTATAGGTGGTTTATGGCTATGTAAGTTGATTTTTCTTTTTTTATTGTTTGTAACTCGATCGAGCTATGAGCTCTCAAAGTTAGCATATTTTGACATAATGCATAGTGTCTGCATCAAACATATGTTGCCACAACGTAGGCATTTTTCTCCATGGTGTGAATAAAAATATAATTTTTTATGTTCGGATCACAGCTAACTGTTTCTCTCTTTGATCTACAAAAGGGCAAGAAGAGGTTTAATCAAAATGTTTTTTAAAACCTAACATAAACCAATTACATACAATTTAAGATGAAATTAGCGATGAAATTATAATAGAAAGGTTTGTGATGGAATTTTCTATCATAAATTCAATCACAAAATTATGACAATGATTAGCTAATAGTGACAATAACATATGGCATTAAGCAATAGTGGCAACTAACAATGATAGCTGGTGAGTAGTTGTGATAGTAAATGGCAATGGTTGGTGGGAAATAAGTGTTAACATTGAGAGGGTGACAATGAGAATCAATTAGATGGTAGTTTTTAGGGAAAATATCAATCAAGGATCGCTGGAGAAAATTTATTTCAGTTAAAAATCACTTATTATTAAAATCAAAATAGATACTTATTAATTAAGCTAGTTTTTTTATCAACAAGTATTCATTTGCGTTATAACAACTCATTATAAATTAACAACAGTCCATTCAAATTTTTTTTCATTTAGATTTTGACAACAACTAATTATTGACTAATATAAATTTTATTTGGCAGTATGTCATTGCTATTTTCCCAATTTTTTAGTGGCTAAATATAGTATCTTTTGAAAAAAAATATTTGTAAGATATTTCCAATTTTTGTTATGAAGTCAGAACATTATATCATTTTAAAAAATAAAAAAATAAGAAAAGATTTTGAAAATCATTGAAATAAAAACACTTACTCTAACAAATTTATTATTTTTAAAAATTGAAAAAATTTTAAATTATAGAAATCCAACAAGTGCTAAAACTTATTTTTATTGGCTTCTTTTTTATTTGGGAAAATCCCAACCAAGGCCTATTATAAAAAATTTATATCAATTAAGAATTAATAAATTTTGAATTTTCATTACAATTCATTAATCTTTAGATGAAATTAATTTTTTAGTAAAATGATGTAATTGCCCTGAAGTTTAAAATAAAAAGGATCACCCCCACTATCACCAGGGCAGCACCAATGGAGACCCTGCAAGTAGTCAGGTCACTAAAGCCTACCATCAGCGAGCTTGCCAACAGTCAGTCATCAAAGCTCTGCGCTAATGACACTTTTATTTAAGGATAATTGGTAAAGGTTGACCAAAAAAGAGTTTGATTCCATGACCTTTTAATGGCCAAAAAACCTTGGTGGCCGCCAAGCCACCAAATCCATTTAATTATATATGACAAAAAAAAATATAATCTATTATCTTAGTTTTTAAATTACTTTTACGTTATAATATAACGATATGTTGTTACTTCTTGAATGGTACTTGTTGTTTTATTAATATTACTTGTTAATATGACATAATTAATTATAAATTGAGAGTTTTAAAACTTTATATATTTTACTTATTAAAATTCTGAATTTATTGTTGTTAATCATGAATGTATCATTGTCAAAATACTAATAGATATTTGTTAATGAAGAATTCACATGTACAACTAAGCTCATTGTATTAGTTTTTCTAACTTGTTATAATCTAAATTGATTGTTGTTAATTTTGAATAAGTTATCGTTCATTTTCCATTCAAAATCAATGAAAATTAATGATTCTACAAAGTTAAGTTCCTATGTGTGAACATTAACCTTACTTTTTTAAAACAATAAAGTACCGACAAACTAAATAATTTCACATACATACATATCTATGTATATGGCCAATGATGATGATGATGATTTCATTTATATTTATATATATAATATTATTTGCTAGGCAGATCACGCATGGCAAAAATGTGTCGCATCAATAATAATGTTGAAGAAAAAGATACTTGAAGACTAACATTTTATAAACTTATTTCTAATTATTTGTTTTAGAAGAACATAAATTAAATTATTCTTAATTCATCTTAAATTATTATTAATATTTTTAAAATTCTGATTATTAAAATTTTTAGTTATGAATTATGATTTATTTTGTTATTAACCTTAAAAATTTTACATTTTTATTGGTCATTATCAGAAAGTGGATATAAAGTGTGACAAAGTGTGTAGGAAGAAAAAGACTAAAAGGTCTATCGATAAAGACCCAACAAGAAGTGTCTCTCCCACTAGACTTGTTTCTTTCATAATAATTAAATCAGATAAGACTTATCCAACTTGGTAATGAGACCACAAGTGGGAAAAGACTTGGTGATATTTAAATAAAATTACACAAAAATTTCATATACATACCAAAAAAAAATTTGAAATTTTAAATCTTGTTTAAGTCTACTAATGTTTAATCTAAATTATTCAATGTTTTGGCAAAAAAAAAAAAAAGGATTAATCCATATACAGGATACTAAATCATTATAATTTTATTAAATAAAAAATTACATTAAGGAAATTACTCTAACCATGCTAATGATACATGGATTTGACTTGATAGTATTGGATAGCACATTTAAATCATAAATGTACTTCTTTAGTCCTATTTATAAGTCACTTTCAATAAGTTTTATCAATATCAAGAAAAATCTTAAAACTCATTAATTCTATTCTAAAATTTAATAAGTTTTTAACTTTTTCTCTATTAAATATACATACTTCAATAATATATTTTCTTTTTTCAACATTTAATGGAGGGTAAAAGAAAAAATTTGTTATGAAAATTTAATGACTTAACTTATAAATAAGACAAAAAAATTCTTCTCTTTCTACTTTATAAATAAAACCAAAGAAAGTATGTAAAAAGTTGTTATAAAAATAAAATTGTCAATAATATCACACACTCATATGATTTACATTACGAAGTGTCATTGAAAATAGCCCAATATTAAATAACTTAATATAGTTTTTTATTTTTTTAGCATTAAAACCTCTTGTCCTGTCTTGAATATTCATTATATATATTATTTTTATTTTGTTATTATATATATATATATATATATATATATAATTCCGCTTCGATTGGGTTAAAAAAGGGGCACAATATATCTTGAGATTTTAAAACATGTCCACCTTTTTAAAATATTGACATGGTTTTTTTTTTGTTGTTGTTTTTTTTTACTATTTTCTATAATCTTTAAGATGAGAAGACAAGTTCTAAAAGAAAATGAAAATAAAGATTGGATTTTTAATAGCAGTAGACTATATATAAATAGAAAAGATGGAGTCTACCTTTGATTAATGATAATGCATAGTAGCCCACATGATGCTAAATTAAAACATATGGATGACATGGATGATGTATCACATGGAACATAGTCTTGTGAGATGGGTTAACAAAAATGACATGCACTACAAAACAAATTGATCATGTCTGAAGTGCTTTTATTGTATCTTCAAAATTAATTATGAGTATTTTTTTTATGAGATTTTCTTTATCCCATTCTAATCCTAAATGGAATAAGATGACTTTTAAGATAGGACAAGAAATGTAATGAAAACTTCAATGATCATAGTGGCAAATGATGAGTTTTAATATGTATAATATATTTGTATAAAATTTATTATGTGATGATTATTCAAATATTAAAATATTATATAATATATTAACATTTATTTAATATTAATTTGTAAAAAAAATTAAACTTAGTTTGACCAAATGTCTATCCACGTTTCCTCCACTGTTCTTGGACTTTGTGATTTTTGAATTTTAATGCGACTAAGGAGAAAAAGTACTATTATTAACACCAATACTTCATCTTGCCTCACAAGTATGTTTTTTGGAATTCTCACTTTTTCGGTAATATAAACTTTTTGCATCTGGTGCATGTAATCAAATCTTTAATTCTCTCTTTTTAAAAAAAAAAAACAATTTACTTTTGATTTCTTCTCTTTTAGTGCTCCAATTTCATATTTATTTTAGGATTTCAGATATTTTTTACTGTAAACTTTTTTTTGAGACACAAGACACCTTTTTTATAAATAATTTTTTTTTTCAAAATGAAATTACCCTTTTACAGATATTTGTTATCTTCTCTATTATTCACTAGCATAAATATAACATTAATTTGTTTAGATATGGTCGTTTACTCATTAATCAATTAGCAAATTTTTGGAGCTAATATTATAAATCACAATTAAGGTGATAAGTGATAACCATAATTGACTAAGTCATATATATGGATTGTTATAATACTTATTTTTTAATTCTATGGTGATAATTTCCTCACCAATATTTCCCTAACACTTAGCTTGTTATTTATCCTCAATCGTGTTATTAAAGCTATCTATTGTGTCTTCGTATCAAAGATATGAAGGCTCACACCAAAAGAATTATATATAACAATCCAAAAAAGAAATAAAAGGATAAAAAAAAGGTACTCCTGCAATGAAAGTAAAATCTTAAAGGGAAGGGTTAGATTGATAATTCCTACTATAGTGAATTGGAGTATTATGAATTTATAAATAAACATTGTAATCTTTCATCCTATTACTGAAAGCCATAATTATTTAATACTCTTCACACACACTGAAAGCCTTAGAATGATTGTTAATTGATGATTGAGTAGCTAATTATCCTTTTATCTTTTTTATGGGTCTTCTATGGTGATAATTTATCTTTGAGTAAAGAAGGTGTGCGCAATATATAGTTCTAATTAATAATCTAAAGAAATATTTGTCACTTGAGGACAAGTAATGTCAAGTCCTAAATTTTAACAATTTCCCCACTTAACTAGAAGCAATATGATTCAAGCAAAATGAAAATTGAAGCCTATTAATTAAAATTTTCAAATTAATCATCAAGTTATTGCTCTTTGGTATGTCCAAAATTTTTGCTGAACTTTAAAAAATTATAACTAAATCTAAAAGCATTGTATGAGGATGATATAAAATTATTTTGAAAGCTCTTAAAGTCTTTTACATGAGAAAAATACATTTTTAATCATTTTGCATCCCAAACCATACAATTTAATCATCTTCAAAATTTCTTTGTTTTTAGGACAGAATCCACACCATAACTTTAAAAATTTATAACTCAAGTTTTGTATGTCCAAATGACCTCGTTTAGGACTTATTGAAAATATTTATGTGTCTAGTTTGTCCCATAAAAATTCTCATGAGTATTGGACATGGGTTAGTTTAGGACTCTAAATTGATCATCATACATCACTGCATATCACTTATACATTCCAAGGCCTCATCATAACTTTACATAGTTTATGGAATTATTTATACATTTTCATCTTCTATAAAGGTAATGCCATGGAAAATAATTCTTTCTTCCACTTACCTTTTCTTCTTGCTTTAGCTCTTCCTTTGAACGCTTATACGTTAACCTAACCTGGTTAGTTATTGCGGGTGAGATTTGAGAGAATCTCATTAGTAAAATACAATACCATTCGGGCATATAAGGCAAAATCTTTATACATAATATATTTTTACATTACATGACTTCATAACTCACATATTAACATGTTACATGCTCATATATCATACATGAACCATGAAACACTTAAAAACAAAGCTTCAAACATTCATTCATGATTCATCTAATCAAAGAAACAAATCATACATATTATCATGCAAGTATAATTACCAAGCATGTAATGTGTAACATTCTACTTTAATTTTTAGAGTTAATTAGAATTAATAAAAAATAAAAAGAATGTTTGAAGATAAAGAAATTAATTAGAAGATTTTTTAGTTTAACATAGAATATAATTTTATGTTAAGGTGTGTTTTTAGAAAATGAAAAAAAGGGTTTAAAGCTTGTTAACTTAAATGTTAAGTTCTAATATAATGACAATAATAATAAATGAGAAGGAGGGCGGTGGTATAAGGAGAACAAAATATATATATATATATATATATGTTATAATAATAACATTAGAAGAGAGGCGGTGGAAAGAGGGGAGTATATAATTTGTGAAATTTGCTTTCCCTTGCTCACTTGTAGAGAGAGAGAGAGAGAGAGAGAGAGAGAGAGGAAAGGAGAAGGATAAGGGCTTGAAGATTTTGAAGTAAGATTTTATACTCAAAACTATTTCTATTTCCAAAATTTTTTTATAAATATTTTCCTACTCATCCATAGATTTTTAATAATAGTAAAATTTTGATGAGTAAAGCAAATTCTAAAGTTTAAACTTAGAGTAAGTATTGACTTTTAACAACGAAAATTATTATTAGTAGAGTAAATTAGTACTTAAATTTTATCAGTTTAGATTTGTTCTATTAACTGATTTGAGAGTTTAAAATTAAGTCTTTAACTATAAAATTTTTGATTTCTGATGTATAAGCTATCTATATTGGTTAAATTACGTTTCTGGGATTTAGATAAGTTAATTTAATTTTAATTTTGGGTTTTATCAAAGGAATTTAGATTGGAAGGATATGATTGTAAATTTGATAAATTTAGTTGAATTTTATATTTAATTAATAAATTATAATATATATATATATATATCCAATGGTATTTATATCATTCGATCTCATAGATTAATCTGTTATCGTGGTTAAGAAATTCCCCACATGTCTGAGTTAGTTATAGCTTGGAAAAGAGGTAACATTGAAATATCTTTTCATATATTGAGATATTGGTTTTTATCATTGTGTATATAAATATCTTAATACTTGTGTGATCTTATTGTGGAATGTGACATTTGTTTTATGTGATGCACAAGAGGTTATAAGGATGGCTAATGATATGATTGTTTGTTTGGGTTGATAATTGAATATTTATGCTGCATGGTTTGCCTCCACTACGCATGTAGTGGTTGGTCTTTTTCTTATAGTTTTCAATGTCTTTGACATTTTGGGATGATGGACACCTTCTTTTTAAGGAGGAGAGTCCTATTCTGATGGCAATGTGCCTTTAGCTTAGTATAACCTCAGTTTAGGCTCCAGCTAGTGATAATAAGGGAGTTGGGAGCTTGAGAAATGTACTACTATTGTTTTAATTTGATATTGATTTAGAAATTGTTATATAATTGTGAATATTGCATTTCTTGTTTTGGATATTGGTTGTAAAATATATATGTATATCTATAGATATGCTTGCGAGCTGGTTTCAAAAAGTATGTTGGTATATGTTAGAATAACCAACTGTTACTGAGATTTTGATCTCACATGTTACTTCTTATCATTTTTATGTGAGCAATCAAGTGGAGCTATAGGAAAGGCATCGAAGAAGTGAGTTTAGGCTCCTTTCTCTCAGTTTGGCACGTGGTTTTTTGTTTATTTTGTACTTATAGTTGCCATGACCTAAGGCCTTTATAAATTTTATTTTGGATAATTGTTATAGGTTATTCGACTATAACTACTTAATTTTTTTGTTTGAGTTGGTAACTTTTAACTATGTCGATCTGGACCATGGTTTTCTAGTGGGCTAAGCCCATTTATTTTGGATTGTACATAAATGGTATACAAAACTGTGTATTTAGTAGAATTGATTATATCTATAAACTGTTGTTGAACTCTAGACTTATTGCAAATTGTTTATTGAGCTTTATCTGTCCTAAGCCCAATAATGATTGTTAATCTCGATATCATTTGTTTGGACAGGTATATTTTTGAGAAAAATGTGTATTTATAAAAAAAGGCGGAGGGTTTTCTTTTGAAAAAAAATTGTGATAAAAATCAAGTCTGTTACACAATGAAGGGTAAATTTACTATCTTTAGCTTAATTTACTACTTCTTCTTTGATTTCCTTACTTTCATAACTTGATCTTCTATAACTAAACCTTCAATTTCACTTCCATACCATCCAATGGCCCTAAATAAATATCATACATCAATTGAAAAACTCTTTAAGAATATTGAAACTACTAACATCTCAAGAATACTTTTACTTCTTTTGACTTAAAATTTCACCTTTTCATTCTTAATTTATAAAATTATTATCTTAGCAATTTCTCACTAAATTTTGTATAATGAATTTATTTTTGAACTCATATCTAACAAAATCCAACTCCTTCTAGCCAATCATAATCTGACTAAAGATTTAGGGTATTTGAACCTTAAATCTTGCTTTGAGTTCTAGTCAAATTCTTGCCTCATTTTCCATAGCTTTAGGCTTGGTTGTAAATCATACTCCATATGCGTAAATGCTTAACTAATCAAATCTGAATTATATGGAAAATTGGGCAGCATTTCCCCTTGAATAATGATCATCCAAAAATTACATAAAGCTTGAAAACAAGCCACCATTCATCAATAATCAATAAGTAACATTTTTATGATCATTTTTAAACTATTTTTTTATCATTTAATTATTAAAGTATCAAGCCTTATAATCTCTAAAACAATAGGGCAGCAACACAACTTCATGAAAACTTAATTAAATCTAAAAAAACTTAGATCAAAATAAAACTTGTGCTTACCTCTTTCCTTTGTCAAAACTTTTTCTTGGATTCTCCTACTTCCACACTTCCTAGCTGCATCAAGCTCTCCTATCAAGAATTTGAAACGATAGGATTGTTGCTTTTGAAGAGTAGAATAACTTTTCTAAAGGCACTTTAAGATAAAAGTGGGGTTTGGATAGATATTTTTCTTGATTTATCCTTTCTCTCTCTAAAACTCCATTTTTGCATGTTGAAGCTCGCTCTCTCACACCTTCTCTCTCTATCTTTGCATTTGCTGACTGAAAAATGAAAAGAAAAGAAAGGAGGGTGATGTTAAGTGGATCATTTTACTATGCCTAATAAATTTTGGCATCCAAAAATCTCAACCATTAATTTTTTTTAAATCTTGGAGCAAGTAAATTAATAAAAATACCCCTCCATTTCTACCCATATAGGCATGCCCTTCTTTCTCTAAAATGGGCGCAAAATGGGCTCTTTATAATTTTTAATCTTGGGTAGGAATTTTGAACATTTTCTTGACCTAAATGATAGGAAAATTATTAACCAATAAAATTGTATGACTCTTCCATATATTTCTTCCTTTCATATGCTAATTTCCTTTAATTCTCCATGAAATTTGGATAATTTTTTGTAATTACACTTTGACACCCAAAACTTTTAGAAATTACACTTTGACCCTAGTCGAGGTCAACATTTCCAAGTTAAAATTCACTCTCGTTCATTTTTAACTCTAAGTACTTTCTCATACTCTCATTATATTTAATTACATATAATTATGATTGACCATTAATAATTACCATTTGGTTCTAGATAAGCTATTACTAATACTTTTTTTTCTTCTCTTTCATTTCTTAGCATAGTTAGTAGTTGAGCTCTTTAAGAAAAAAAATCAAAGATACTCTCTCTATAATAATTAGCCAAACTTAATAGGTCTTTGTATTTTAAACTCATTCTATGCTATCGTCTTCCTAGCGAACTATCATATGCTCTATGGCTCAGTAACTTTTTTTTAGGTGTACTATGACTATAAGATCTAGCTATGATCTAACCGAGTCCTTTTTGGATCTATTATAATATGTAGATTCTAACTACAATCTTTTTTATAAGACTTAGAACATAAGGATAAAATTGTGAATCAGCTATCTCTATTTAGTTTGGCAACCACACTGATTGTTTTCCAAGACTAATTTTAGAAACATCTATTGCTCTCCTATGGCTTATTTATTCCTTTAGACTACCCTAGATTCTTATAATCCATAACTTGCTCATACTTTAATTAAAGACACTTCCTTGATGTTTCTTAGAATATTACACTTTTGTCCAAGAAAAAACTTTAAAATTATGATTAGTCCCTGAGAACTATTATATCTTTTCTAAAAACCTTTAGGACTCTTGATTACTTGGACTTAATAACTTACTGAGTTTTAAAATATTCTTGAGCTTCTAAGTTCAAAATTTAGGATGTTACGATTTTTCTCTAATTAAAATTTTGTCCTTGATATTTGAGGATTAAATCCTCTATGCATACCATTTTTTTTTTGCTAACTCTATTCATACCATTTGATAAATGTGAATTTCATTATTGAAAGATTTACTGAGAAGAATATCTTTGATATTACTCTTTAACTTCACTCTTAGCTTTTCTACTTCGTTTAACTTTTTTCTTCTTACTATTTGCCTTTTCGTACCTTTCATGCGTTAAGCCTATTACTTTTGCTATAACTTGTCCTTTGCTTACTAATTTTTGTCATCTTATATTGTCTCTTTTACTTACTCGGCAATATTCCTTGCTCAAGCATTGGCCTTTCTATTGAGTTGTAGCTTTCATGCCCAATCATTTATTACTTTTCTAACCCCACCTTGGCTTTGACTTAAAATTTTTGCTTTCCCTAATATTTTTATACTCTTTATATTCATACTTTTTTTGTTAACTTTTACCAGCTCTCTCCTATTTACATAGGAAATTTTAACTTCTCCTTGGAACTCTCAACTCTTTATACTCCATCTATTCACTTACATTTGTAGCCCTTTTCATTCGCCTTACGTTCTTATTTTATGCTTAACTTGCTTGAATACATTTGGTTCAAGACTTATGTCTCTAAACTTTGCTAAGCCTTACTTTCGTCTGCTTATTTGACCCATTTCTTCTGTTTTCCATGGGAACTCAAGTGCTTAGAGGTGAAGCATCACTGGATGAAGATAGAGCTTCATGCGCATTAGATAGTAGAAAAGAAGACAGAAAGTGATGGTTCAAACTTCAAACACCCACCTCATAGGGCTCACTACCTTACTAGCATGAGCTGCTTGATTACCCCAATGAGGAGTTAAAAGGAGGAAAAACCCAACCTTAGATACCAAAGCTTCTATGCAATCCTGTATAATACTTTTGCACTTACAATTGACCAGGAGTTTACAATCAGATTCAAAATAGACTCTATCATGGCCAAGATCAATAGCAAGCATCTAGAGCCTTTGTCATGAAAATTGAGATGGATTGAACTTTGTCAACAAACCACCATTAAAACCAACCATTCTCATCTCTACAAATAACGCCAACGGAAGCAGAATTATAATTTCCTAGAAAAGCACAATCCACATTACTTTTGAGAGCGCCAGCTGGTGGATTTTTCCATTACACTGCTTGGGTTAGGGTCAACAAAATTAAATACTATACCATTCCTGGAGTCCATACAAGTGTATCTTTTATTCCATTCTTTGGCAAGGGGGAATCTTGATAATAGCATTAGAACAGGACCAGGAAGTGGCTACTAACATTAACAATAAGAAATAAACGAATGATTATCTTTAGGCTTCACAGGAAATTCAACATTTGATATCCCTAATATCCCAGCGCAAATTCTTCTTTAAGCAATCTCTACCCTCAATAATACTAGACCAGATCCAGGAAGCTTTAGACCCCTTTATAGCATCAATGAAAACCTCCTTAGGAAAATAGACACTTCTGACAACACGCACCCATAACTAGGATGTATCGACAACTAGGATGGAATTATGACAAAACTCTATCAAATGGCCAAATAAATAATTGGAATCCCTCTTCATTTCAAAATAGGTCGAGACAAAAACTCTCCAGTTGGTCATTCATGTGGTTTAGGATTATTTAAGGAGTCCAGTGATCCTTTATATTATACATTCCAAAACACTAAAATTATAATTTCACAGACATGAAAAGTTTCAAAATAAAACACAATCTTCCTAACTAGTCCCATGCAATACACAATTAGATGCCCATCCCCACCGGGGGAAGACAAACAAGAACCCACAATCCTTACATCTGCACAACGCTATCATACTTTCATGAGCATGTGAAATGCCCATCAATAATCCCTTGAAAACTTTAGCATCTCTGCCTGCAATTAAATTTGACTATTAGTTGCCATGGTATTCAACAAAATGGGTTTGGTACCAAAGAAATTCTTGATGCAGAATGAGTTTTGAAGGTTGAATTTCAATTGATCAACAATTATTCCATAAGTATAAGTGAGCAAATATGGAAAGAACAAATACGCAAATGAAATCCATGTAACAAGCCTAGCCTAGCCTATTGATATCTGATGTTTTATATTCAGTGTACATAAGTAATGAACTCGACTTTGCAACTAATATCATCCCTAAGGTCAAATGATGAAAACCAAACATTAATGATGTCATTGAGCTTGGATGCACGGTTAACAACACAATAACAAAAAACACTTATCACACCTCAAAGGCATTCTTCAACTGATCTAGTTCCCTGTCAAGATCATTAATAGCCTGATTATATGCCTGCATTGGTGAAGACTGACTTGTGGTATGGATCTGAAAATGAAGCAATAAAAAAAAATTAATGATTTATTGATTCAATTATTGAGAAATGAATTTTTATACTACCTCCAAGACTAAAGGCAAACATTAACATATCTCCAGATGCACAGATTAAAATTCAATTGACATTGCTTTTGAACTCAATCAACAAACATTTTGCGCTGTTCACAAATGCTAATCATGCATGGGGAAAAAATACAAATGCAAACATCAATAGCCATTCATTAGCAATTAAATGCAAGAAATACTGACCCTGACAATGATTTTGTATTGAAGAGGATGAGGAAGCTTGTATCCGGCAAACAACACATTAGGGTCTCTATGCAATTGCCTGATCACAACAAAAATACAAACAAGAGTTAGTATTTATATTGATGAACATTAACAGACAGTAACGAAAAAAGCAACTTGGAAAATATAACTGAAAGATAAAACTAATACATGCGAAGAATATTTCCTATTGTATGGTCCTCTCTCTCAATAGTGAAGGATGCAGCATTGATGATCTTGGTGTCCCGCTCGTAAGAGACCCTTAATATATAACAAAAGGGAAAATAATCAAATCAGATGAACAGGAAAATGGAAAAAAGTAGATAATCAAATTACTTTTTGGTGCCTTCAGGGACGACAAATCGCTCGTAACGATCTGGCGCATTCATGGCTTTTCTCTTCCCTTGGCAAAGCTCTGTAAAGGGTTGGCAACGCTTTCTCTTTGACCCTAGAAGTACTCCACTTCAATTTGACAAACAAAAGCATTCAGACCCCAAAAAATGCCAGAATCATCATCCTTTCATTCTTTCTAAAGAGAGAGGCAAACAAAACAGAGAGAAAGAACAAACTAATTATTTAAAAAAAGTATAAGTTTCTTGGTTGCTTTTTTCTTGCACAAATAATTTTATTGAAATAAATTTTGACAATTGAAAATATTTTTTCAAAATTATTTATTTCTAATGCAAATTCAAAAATAAAAGCAATAACAGCATGTGTTGAACAACAAAATATTTCAAAATTGTTGGAAATGAAAATTAAAAAAAGATGGATTGATTTACTTGTTTGTATCTTGTGGAAGTATGCATAAATAGGAATGGAAGTGAGCTATCAGGCGGCCAAATGAATAAGGTGTATTTTCATTCTTGGAGCTCTCAAGTGGTCCAGCCCATCTAATTTACTCCCTCTACTCTTACTTATAGGACACTTTGTAGAAGAATTTTTTTGTCCAAAATGTAAGACACCCTGCAATGGTTGAACTACTTTTTTCAATGTTACCCTTTTTTTAATAACATATAAGTATTTAATATAATCGTATCATTGTATTATTAATGGTTAAAAAAAGGAATGATATCAAGGGAAAAAAACCTCACTTTTCTTGATTAAAAGTGCCTTGCAATAAGAAAGTGAGGGAGTATTTCATAACATGTCACTACAACTCTCTCAAGTACCTCATAGAGACTCCAGTGATCCTTTATATTATATAAACCAAAATTCTAAAATTAAAATTATTTAAGACTATCAACAGAAAGTCTCTATTTTTAAGTCTACCAAATAAATATGAATATTGTCAGAATTCCAAATCAAACTGGATTCATCTTAAGTTCAGACGACAATGAAATTATTAATAAAACAAAGCATTGTTAATGCAACATATCAGATAGTGAATACAACAGAAGAGCATTACAATAGGAAACAGATGCTCCGTTTTAGAAAGAATCAAATAATCATATGAATTGCAGTTTGTAGATGCTATAGCTAAGACCAACAAAAATTTATTAGAATAGGAAAGAACATATTCCACTTTACCAGCTTGGCAGCTTCGGTCTTCCGCCGCGAGAGCAAGACTGCAAGTGCACGGACTAGGTCGTGCAGAGACGGTCTATTAGAAACACGGTGGCCGTGGAGTGAACCAGTCGCGGTAAGGTGAAGCGAAACTCACAGAGAACGAGAAGGACTCGACCCTGCAGTAAAGGAAGCAGAAGAGCGGCGGCAGGTCGATCTCAGATCTTGGCGGCCTGAATCGCGCTCGGTCGAAGTGCGGGCGGGGAAAATGATTTACAGTCTGTTTGGTTTAATGAGAGAGAAGGGGAGAGATTTTAACTGACGGAGAGAAATAAAAATAATTACACATAAATAATTATATCTGTACCTTATTAACATTATTTTTTCTTACTTTTTAAATATTAAATAAAATATATCTGTGAATTTTAAAAATATCAGGACAAAACTAGGATGTAAGTTAAATTATAATCATAATATATAAATATAATTCGAATTATATAGTTAATATAGTTATATATATTTATTAATGTAAATGTTTAAAAATATATATAATAATCAATTAGAAGCTATAACTACATGCATTAAATATATATAATAAAATTGGACCAATTAGAACTTGCAATTAATTATATGTTATAACTATATATATCAGTTGCATGATCTACCATTTAGTCTACAAAAAGTGCATGATCTACCATTTAGTCTACAAAAAGTGGGGAATGTAGTGCTCAATTAAAGAGCATACAACAAAATATTAAAATCATGACATGAACAAATGCCATGATAAAAAAGAAACATCTTGTTTATAGAAGGACTAAATCATGGAGAATGCAAATATATCAACAAAATAGTAGTTTAAATATGCAGCCACATGCTAATCTAATAACCAAAAAACATGCTCATAATGACTATCTTGCGTGCTCTTAGTGGACAAACAATGATAGCTCTCTAAGCTTCGTAAGATCATTGATGAGGAAGCAATATATAGTAGAAATCTTGTCTGTGTTACACCCACTTTCTTCAATCATGTTCAAAGCTGCTTCTCCTGCAATTGGTAGGCATTGTTTCTTTTTAATATAGCGTTTCTTTCTTTAATCACATTTGCAACCTCAACCATAGCTCCATCAATTCTAGCAAAATATTCAATTTTTTTCTGTTTGAATGTTGATCCTTGTTTGCTCTTCTTGTTACTTGCATTGTTTATTTCAAAGGAATAATCCTCAATTAGAAAGTTTTCCAAAGCAATATCATTTTAAGATACACCAATCTCTCACTAAATGCCATTTTCTCTAACTAAATTACGTTTTAGTAAGGGATTTTGTTCCTCGTTAAATTTGTAGTTAAAAAAGATTCACTAAATTTAACAAGGAATCGTATTTCCCTCAATACTTAGTGAGGAATTCAATTGGACTAAATCTCTTGCTAATCCCTGGCTAATATATTCAAAATTTGATAATTTAGTGAGGGATTAGTCCCTTGCTAAAAATATGCCTATATTTAAAAATAGTAATGTCACATTACCCGTCATATATGCGTTAACTTGTGACATTTCACCAACAATCTTGTGTCCTATCAGCCACCACATGTGCAACAACTCATAACATGTCATTTTTCATCTTACACCATATCACTTGCTTCTTATTATATTATATATTCATTATATTTATATCAAAATCAAGACTTGAACCCTTGACTCATACTTTCCAAGCTTTATGCTCTTTTTTTTATCAGTTAAACTGAAAGGCACTTACAGTCATTATATAAGAAATTAAATATATATTATTTAACTATATAAATATATCAAATAAAATACTATAAAAATACACACATATATACATATTAGATTTTATTTCAATTATTAATATGTTAAAAATATTTATATTTTATTTAAATTATTCTTTACATTATATTTTCAATAAAATATTATTTTATTAATGAAAACCAACTTAAAATAAATAAAATATTAAATATTAAATAATTTTATTAACAATATTTTAGTTAATTTTTAAATAAAAATAATTAATATATAATTAAAAATAATTAAATATCTAATTAAATTTGCAATAATTAGTTAGGGATAGAATTCCTCACTAATTATTTTATTTTAGAGAGGGATTGACAATCCCTCGCTATTTGCATCGCTAATTCTCTTACTTTAAAGAAAGATTGACAGTTCCTCATTATTTTCCTAGCTAATTTTAAGTCAAGTTATGAAATCAATATCTTTCATTAATTATTTTGCTAATTTAATATTTTAAAAAGGAACAGACGATCTCTCACTAATTTATATTTTTTTAATAGTGATATAAGATTGTCAAACTCATCAACAATTTCAACCATTATCTTTGGTTGGATGGATATATGTGATTATTTTCTTATCTCAAAGTTAATCAAGATCTTTTCACAGAGGCTCTATCATATCCATAAAGTGTAACCATCTTTTGATAATTAGGGAAATGTGTATTTCTCTAATGTGTTGCTTTTGGTTTAACCTAAAAAAGCAAGTTATTAGTAAAAATAAGGTATTCAACAACAATAACAATAACCAAAGAGAAACACAAATAAAAAGCAATCTCACCTCAATCAAACTATCCCAAACTTGGGCTCTGCATCCCATTAACAAGCATCTGGATTCCAAGCAAACCCACTCATGCCATTTTTGAATATGGCAAAAACTTTTGAGAAGTTTTTCTTTAATGTCTTCTAACTATTTTTAACTTTTTCCTTGTCAATTTTGTTCTTAAATAAAGCAATCATTTCTCTCACAATGTTGTCATAAATAGTATTAGTGAATGTCCCATTCACTTTGCCATCATGATTGTGCTCATAAAGAAAAGCATCAATCAAATGTTCATCCATATTACTAATCCAAGCTAAGTTTTATTGTTCACTGGTGGCAGTGTTTGTTTCTAACATCTTTTTTTCTAGTCATTCTATAATTTTCATTGAATAGTCCAAGTTAAGTTACCCCACTTACCATCTGTTACTTTTTAGAAAGCATAAGATATATGGAAACTAGAAGGAAAGCAAATTGATGCCATTATAGCCTACAAAGACAGCAAAGAAAACGGAACAGACAAGTAGAATGCCCATTAATTTAATTTTAACAAAAAGACAGCAACTTGATGCAATTATAACTTACAAATTCAATCACATTTCAATGCTAGAGACGTTGAATCATATTATCTAAGTTGTCAGCTTTGTCTACTTAGTGCGTATTTGGATACGGAAGAAAATTGATTTTTGGAGTTAAAAAATCAATTTTTCAAATAATTACTCAAACACTAATATTCCAAAAAAATTGATTTTTTTGGAAAAATTAATTTTCTTCCAAAGCTGCAAGAGGCAACTTTTACGGTGATATTATAAAGGCATGTAAGAAAATTATAAGAAAGGCTTAAGAAGAAAAAATTATACAAAAGGTACAAAATTTAATAAAAATAAAACTAAATTTTATTCTCTTCCATTTTTTTTATAATAGAATTCAAACTTTAAATCTTCAAAAAAATTATTAGTATAAATTTCTGTCAACCATCACCCTCCACTTAGTATTATTATAAAATTAATTAAAATAAAATATTAATTGGTAAAGAAAAATTAATTTAATTTAATTTAAAATTAAAGGTCATTACAAAGATTGTTACAAAAGCCTAGAAAGAAAGAGATTATGCATCATTTTTACATTGCTACATTTTTTATGTTGTCAAAATTTTAGATGGTGTTTAACATCTTTATCAGATGTGACTTATATTCATGATGTCATTAGAGATCAACTTGTATATTATCATCTTCATTAGTTATTATAAAATGGATGTTTAGTATTTAAGAATTAAATTTTTCTCTTTTATTAAATTTATTCAAATTGAATTATTTATTTATGTAAATTAAAATTGTTAATATTAATATAATTTAAATTTTTTATTTAATCAGATATATAATTTAAATAATATATTTTACTTTTTAAATAAAATTTAACAAATTTAACAATATTATATACAAATTTATCAATAATTTAATTTTAAAAAATAATGTCTTTTATGATAATTTATACGATTAAAATTAATTTTAAATAAATCATCCAAACATCTTCAATTCTGCTATAATTAATTTTAAAAAAATAGTATTCAAACAGATTGTGTTATAACATAATCAATTATGATTAAAATTAACTATTTAATCGATTATTTTCATAATCAATACTAACAGCCCTTAGGTAATAGCTAGACATGTAGAATTAGGATTGCACAAAAGACAGGACAGTACTGAACTTCACCTTAACTTGAGGTCTCTTTTATAAAAGAATTAGGTTAGGCAACCCATAGTTTAGTCTTGTTCAATAATAACTCAAAAATTAACAGGATTAGACTTAGTTCATAGGATTGGGAAACTGATTTTGTCAGTCCAGTACTCACTTATCTTTTTTTTTTGCCCTTTTTATTCCATGAAAGGCAATAATCCATTTCAACATAATAAACTCAATTAAGATAGTAAAAACACTTATAATAATAATAAATTCATAATAATTTTTCATAATAAGAAAAAAATATTTTGTTAGAGTTCAAATAATTTAAATTTATAACTTTAACAAAAATAGCACTCAAGAAAATTTAACAATACTACATTACAATAATAATTTAGAAACAAGCTCAATAAATTTTCATATAATCATCTTCTTAGGATCAATTACATTTCAAACATTTGTCAAAATAAATTAATTATAATTATAATAAAAAATTAATAGGATTGGATTGGAACAAGTGGTCCAGATGCCTAGCTTCTTATCTAGTCCAATCCGAAGAAATAGTCTGATCTTTTCAGTCTTTTTGATCTTGAAGAATCAGTATCTATACGGATCGAACAAGACTGAAATCATCTCGAGTTGGATTGAACTGGACAGGACTGAAAGACTTTTGCATAACTTTACACAAAATGCTGTTCAATACTACCAAATATGACATATGTTTATTAATTAAGCTAATGGTTGGAATATTGATGGACTCCCAAGCAAAGTGATGCATTATTTGTAAATAAATTAGTTGTACTCAGTAGTCATTGGCTTGCGTCTATATGATGAACGGAATACTATTTGCAAAGCTTTCATGTACGACAGGCCTTTGGATATGAACGGAATCTAATAAACAAACAGAACAACAGAGGGGCTAACGCGAAACCTGAAGGGAAACGGTAACCGAGATGTGGACGGCGTCGGCGAGGTGAGTTGCGACAGCAACGAACACTATTGCAGGTCACTGGTCACGGTTGAGAATGGTGCGAGAGAAATGGTAGGGTCCGGAGGAGGAAGACAATGAAGTGATTAGATTTTATTAGGGATGGGCTTTTCTGGATTATCAAAATATATCAGGGATAAATTAGTCCCCATACGACAAAATTTTATTCCATCTCCCCAAAGCCATGGAAAATCCGTCATATTTGAAATCATAAAATTGATGCAATCAAGAGGTGGGTTATCCAAAATCATAATATTGAAACTGTCTCTCAAAGTCTGATGAGCTAATAAGTTGGCGCGTTTACTCGCTTCTCAATAAATATAGTCAAAAGTGATTTCTTAATTGTTCAAGGTGAGCTCCTTAATTTTCTTGATATATTTAGAGAGAAGACATGTCAAACAGATTATGATCAATAAGGGATAAAGTTTTTATGAAATCAAAATATATATTGATTTTAGGTAACTTAACAATCTAACAAAGCTTAAAATATTTTAAAATTCTCATAAACTCAGTAGTTGTGTTAAGATAATAACCCCCTATTTTAAAGGGAAGGGTTTGGAGAGGAGAGGAGGAAAAATATTATGAAGAGAGTTTAATAAATTAATTTTAATACTTTTCTATTTAATTTCCATTTTTTTGTTTAAATATATTAAATGAAGAGAGTTTTTAAAAGCTTATATTTTTATTTTAAAAGAATAAGATTGTTAAATATATTTAATAAAGTTTGTTGGTACATGAGATTTTTTTCAAAAATATTTTATAATTTGAAAAAAAAATATTATTGTACATATAAATTATATCAATTAAATCATTTTAATAAGATTCTCTCACATTCATTTAAAAGCTATAAATACATTAGAGATCAAATTTTATTTTCACAAATTGACTCATTTATTTAATAATGATAGTAAGAACTTTAACTGGTGGTTCAATTCTTAATTAGAGTATAAAATAATTTTTTAAATAAATGCATTAAATGAAAAAATATTTGTTTTTCTCAAATATAGAATTGTCAATTATGGCAGAGCTTGTCAAACCAGCTCTTTTAAATATGAAAATTCAATGTTAGGCTCTTACTTTAAGGTGAAAAATAATAAATTAGACTTAAAAAAAAGCCTTTTTAAGCTCGAAAATAAAAGGGCCGACCTTATAGGCCCTTATATATATATATATATATTAAATTCAATATGTAAAAAATAAACACCATAGTAAAAGAAAACTATAGCCATTGATGAAGCTCAAGAAGGAGAAGGATCAAATTATTTTAACATTAATAACAATAAAAATCATCAACATTTAGTTGATGATATTAGCAAAGTCTAATTGTTATATAGTTGATTTTGGAATGTTATTATTTTTTATTAGACTTAAATTTATTATTGTGTGGATTGATTTAAACTTATTTTTTCTAGATTTAATGTTATTTGTAATTTTTTTTGGATTTTAAATATTTTTTTAGATTTTTAATTTAAAGAATGAAAAAAATAAGGCTGACGCTCTTAGGGCCAAGGCCAATTTATGCAAAATGGACCCGTGAGATATAATTGAGTTTAAAAGGGCCAATCAATTCAAACCCCGACTCTACTTAAATAAGACCAAAAGAACATATAAAAATTTTTTATAAAAAGGATGAGAAAATATATATATATATTATTTAATTGAACCCCACAAAAATAAAAAAGAATGCATGGAAGTAAAATCTGGCTATAGAAGTGATCATAAACTAAAAATATAAGAAAAAGTCAAGGCATTGACAAATATATGTTGAATTTTTTTGAAGTTTAAACTTCATTGAGGGTGGTCAAGTTTATAAACATCAATAAACAATAGTTTATTAGAACTAGAAAATAAGTTCCACTGGTTGGATAGAGCTACAAAATTTAATAGTAATAAACAGTCAATGTTAATCCTAATAGAAGGGGTTATAGCCACCTGAATATGAAATTTTAAATTTGAATTATATATGAATGTAGAAAATACTTTTGAAAAACCACTCTAATTGAGTCCGACAATACTCAAATATAGACCAATCAAATAACCACATCAAAAGATTTAATTAATAGTAATAAAACATGAAGTATTAATTAAGATGACATTAAGATAAATATATGTACAAAAATTGACAAAAAGAAGAAAGATGAATAGCATCTATACATAACCATTTAAATTTGTAAGAAGTAGGACAAAGTAAAACTAATCGTGTTTAAATTAATTTCAACGTAGCATGAATAATTAGGTTCAATAAAAACACACAGAACACTTTAGAAGTGTGCACACCTGAGCGGCGCTACAATGAAGCTAAAGGGGGCAAATGCACCCTTAGGTTTGGAAAAAATTATAAGAAAGATTTATGTATTTCAATATTTTGCATCTCTTAATCCAACTTTAAAGATTTTGGGTTCAAACTTTTTTAAATTGTTTTTAAAATATTAATTTTAAAAATATTGTATCTCATAATTTAAGATCCTGGCACCACTGTATACGTGCATGAACGAAACAAAGGAAAAAGCTCAAGCCATGCAACACAAATAGTAAAGTAACCCTGCATCTTTGTTGAGTGCAACGAAAGTGACATAGCCCAGTTCCAATTTTGCTGTTGATGTTACGATTTTATTTATTGGTAACTTTGTTTCATAGTAACTTATAAATTATATATTAATTTTATCATCTATATATATCAAATATATCTATAGAAAGTTGCATAGAGAAAATAATAGTTAAACCTCAAAAAAAAAAAATAATAATAATTAAGTCTCTAACAATTTTTTTTAAAAAATTAATTTTAAATATCAATTCAAACATTTGTAAATTCAAATGTTTTAATTATAAATATGATATTTAAATTTTAAATATAACAATTATCTTACAATTTAAATTCTAATTTATAATTATTTGAATTAAAATTTATAATTTATGTTAAAGAAAATTTTGTCAAAAACTTTATTGTCATTAATTCATCTTTTTGAGACTTCATCGCCATTCTCCTGCTATAAAAACTACAAATAATGTGACTTTGTTACATGGGCCTCTGCAACACGAGGGCCCATAATATAGTTTATAGTATGAGTTGATATGAGACCTTGTGCAATACACATGCCAATCATCTAGTTTCTATAATTTCTAACAACTTTATCATATTTCAACCTCATTCCCTAACAGATTCCACCTGAGTCGTTTAGTTTCATACCCATGCAATTGCAGTTTCATACACATCGAGTAAAGCATGCATTTGCATGCATGCATGCATGCAATGCAATCAACATCAACATAATGAATACGCAGGTAAAATGAGACACATGATGAATCTTCAAAAAGAAGATAACAAATGAAACTTTCCTATGGCCTGATTCTGTGCCACTCATCTCCTTGCAAGTCTGTGCCCTGCTCCCAATAATAACCCTTTTCCTATTGCTCCACCATGAATTCCCAAAACCAGAGCAACAGTCCCTCCTAAAACCAACCACTTCCAGTCTATGCCATGATCCTTATGATTTGCTTTACTAATCATGACTTCACCTTCCTCTTCCTCATTGGCAGGACCTAAAGAATTCAGGCTTTTTACAGAAGAAAGCTTGGTGGTTATCCTTGCCATCGCTGCACATCTTGACAGAGAAGCCTCGGTTTTCCGATCATTCTGGTAAGCTCTCAATCCAGAGTGCAATTTCTTGACAACGCCAGACATGATATGTCGAGCTCCCAACTTCTCTACGTCTTTTGGAATCCCCATGTCTTCATAATGTAAAAGGGTTACCTCGCATGCAGACAGCTGGCCATCTCCTTGCGCGATTCAACTGCATCAAGAATCAAAATGTGGTGAATGGGATGTCAAGTTTCCTAGCGAACACATTATTGTCAACATAATGATAACAGCAAAATCTTACCAGGCTTGATGACCCAACTAGAAAAATAGTGCTCTACTCGTCTGGGCTTGTCACGTTTGGGTATACTTGGATACGGCACCCCCTGTAATATACTCCCAAATGGTAAGAAACTTCAAGTTTAAGCAGAAAAAACTTTATGCATTCGTTTTTTTATTCAAAACAACTACTTCTACTGGTCATGGGAGTATTGATAGTAAAAGCATGTTATATGAATTGCTATGAACAATGGACCTTCTTGTAAGGAATAAATTATATCTGTGTACATGAATGAACTCAGAAATTTTGTGATTGAAGGAGGGAGATTAGTATAGGGATAGTGAAGGCAACAGAATAGCACCTGATCACTAGAATTGAAAATTTTGCCATTAATGGAGTGCGTAGTGCAATCTAAAATTCTAAATCATTGTTTTACATCATAGAAAGGATACAATATGCAATTAAATATCAAAATCATACAGACCACAGGATATAGAAATAAGCGAAGGTGTGGCAAGAACCAAGAAATACAAAAATGGAAAGTTGCACCATGGAAGGAAATATAGGTATTAGGTAGTCCTTAGAAGAAAAACTTATATGCAGCTTTTTTTTTTTTTTAAATATTTACTATTTACGTTCTCAGGTTGAAATATGACAATTATATAGTTTTCATATACACAACTTAGTATTGCACGATTGGATGTTTTAAAAAGAAAATTTAAATGTTATAATTTTATATAACTTGATAGCAAGGAACTGTACTCTAACCCTTCTATAGTTCTATCAATTCCACATATACCGGATGAGCATGTATAACTGTTTCACAATATATCATCCCAGCTGTATAACTTAATTGGAAAAACCAGACAATAGTTTATTACAGAAAAATTTCACTAAAATTACTCAAAATTTGCCATAGCTTAACTAGCTTGGGTAAATTTTAGTGTCATCTAACACTTGTAGCAACTAAATTAAGAACATGTTTGTAGAGCCTAAAAACATAATCTTCCACTCCACCCCTCTCATGAAGTTAGCCCAAAAAGGCTGTCGTCAACTGAAAAAGGACAAAAAAAAAAGGAAGAAGAAGAAGAAGAAGAAATGAATGGATTTCTCTCCACTTTCCTTTTTACCCCATGGGCTTCCAGTGGGAAGCAGCTCTACATAGATTTGGATCTTCACATGCGCCATGCCATTCATGACAAGAAAAAGAAAGCTGTCTTTTGTCCTGTTAAAACTTCAACTCTATCATTCTGAGACTAAACCTAACAAAATGACAAGATCCTTGATTGGTCAACACTTGCTTTTATCTTCCATAGGATAATAATTAATGCTGGCATTTCCTATTGTATTGAGTATAAATCATGCTGATTCAACTGTTCTCAGGAAGAACTACAGAGCCCCTTCCGCTGGAAGTGTCTCTGAACAAGTGATATTTTTTTTTTTTTTAAATCCAATAATAGAACATAGAAGAGCAGCGGAGGTTTGCTGTAGTGACAGGAAAAGAAAGTGAGGAAAAGGCCATAAAATAGGAGAAAATGTTGGTAACAACTAGTACCTTTGTAACACAATAGAATGTATCTCCACTCTCCCATATTCTTCGAGCAATTATATATTCTCGGTCACTACAGAAAAATGGAAACTGCAAATAGAAAGAAAAAAAAAATTAAGAAATAGTGATTGCATTGAACAAATTCAAAAGCAAGCATCTTATACCTCTAGACTAATACCTTTTTTATCCAATGGGAAAACATGATGCCATTATGTGAGCATTCCTCCAATATTTTGCAGTATGCAAGCATAGAATCCCATTTAAGGCGAAACTCATCATCCCAGAAGAAATCCCTTACCAACTCTGGAGTTGCATCTTCAAAGACCGTTTTACTCTGGTAAACTAGAGGACCTGTCTGATAACGAATTCAACATCAGATGCAGAAATAATTCTAATGGTCTACTAATATATATAAGTAAATGATAATTAAAAATCAAAATCATCAATCAATCAATCAATCAATATATATATATATATATAAAGTAAATTGGAACAACTACAAATATTAAGCAGCAATAGCTCAGCTTCATAAATCCATACAAATTCCTCATATACTGAACGCACGAACGTTGTCATCTAATATAGACAGGAAACATACGAGATAAAACTTGAAAGTTGAAAATCAGAAACCTGAGGTTGATGACGCCAAACTTGATATGACATATTTGGTGTTGAAATCTGCATCAAACTTTGCCAGTCCATCGTTCCATTCTTCCCTTCAAGAAGATAAAGGAGATGATCCAAATCATTCTGATTGACGATATCATGCTCCTTCTCTCCAATTTTAACACCAGGCCTAGTAAATGTCCAATAACCCAGTTATGACGAGAATAAAAAACTTCATTCTTTCACTGGTAATACAATTACAAATATATTAAGCAGCTATTCTGCAGATAGGAACAATTAATTACAAAGGGATAAGAAATTGATTAACAACAAAACCTCAATACACAGATTAGAGTAATATGGATAACGAACAGTGACTGATAACAAGGAACATTCATAGTCTAACACCCCCAATAGATAATAAGGAAGGCTTAAAGCACAGATGACTTAAACCCGGGATCGAACAAAGTGTGCTTCTCCTTTCTTAGTATCCAAAATTTGAACAGGCTAAGACCTCATTACGGTCGATCGTTTCATTGAAAATCAATAATCAATAATCCATTAAAAAAAAAGGAAATGTTTCAAACATAGCGTAGAACAGAGTAAATTTGACTAAATACTCAATTAAAAGATAGTGAGTAGCCAGTAAAAGATATCGGACATTAAGAACCTACCCAGCAACCTCACTGCTTTCCTCCCCAGTTTTGGATATCTCCGCCGCTACATTCACTGATTGCCCAGCTTGACCTTTGCCCTTTCCTCTAAAATTCGACCAAATCGTGCGGCAAATGGAGAAAGCAGATAGTGCTGTGAATGCCAACCAGAGCCGACGAGCACCAAAGCCCGGCGGAGCCGTCCAGAGGAGCCGGAACTTACACCGAAAACCAAGGAACACGATACTATTCCATCGGGGCCGCCATGACCAGCCGATGACCAAGCCAACCATCACAGCAAACCAAATCGGGACTGCGCATAGCAAAATGTCAACAAGTGTCTCGGTTATCGAGGGTTTCTTCAAAAATTCCCAAAGATCGAAGAAAGACTCGCCCATTTCTCCGATTCACGAAACCTTCCCCCCCTCTCTCTCCCTCTCACACACACTGAGCAAGAAAAGAATCGAATCAAACTACATGGATCGCCTCCCTGGCAACGACAACGACGAAGCCGAGGGGAAAATTTTTTCTGGTGAGAGAAAGAGGTTCTCTAGGGAGAGAAAGCAGAGGTTGGCGGTTGACTTTGGAGACGACGACGAGATGACGTGTAAGAAAATCCGACCGTCGATGTGTTTTCATTTTGAATATTGCTTGCGGGAAAGTGACGTGGGTCCACGTGTTCACCAAACGACCGTCGACAAATGGCGGGATCGCTGTCTCATCTGATCATTGGGGATGTGAATACACGCTTCAAGTAGCGCGTGAGATAAGAATGTACATCAGACAACTGTTTAAGGATAAAACTTAAACATTTGGTTCAAACTAGACGCCTTCTGAACCGGGATGGATTGTTCACCGCGAAAATTGGGGAGATAAAAAATTAAATAACGTATTGCTTCGCGTTTTAAATTATAAAATATTTTTAAATAAAATTTTATATATTAATAAATTTTATTAAATATACTTAATAATTTTATTTTTTAAAATAAAAATATAAATTTTTAAAAATATTTATTATTTAATATATTAAAAGAAGAGACAAAAATTAATTATAAAAAAAGAAAATATAATATTAAAATTAATGAAAATTTTAATTTATATAAAATATCTTATATTTTAAAATAAAAAATTCTTTGAAGAATATTCTATAATTTAAGATGGAGGGAGTATATTTTATTTTTGTCTTTTAAAAATATAAAATATTTTTAAAAAATAAATATTAAAAAATATAAGATTTTTTATTTTTAAGATATAATTAATAAATTTTAAAAAAATTATTTAATAAATAAATTATTCAACCAATCACCCCTAAGTGAGACACATTATTAAAGGACAAACATTAAATTAGAGAAAAACAGTTCAATTATTAATATTAATATTATTTAAAAAAATTTTCTCAATTTACCTATATTAAAAATATTACCTTTAAAAAAATTTCTCACTTATACATAGGTAAATTTTTACCTACTTATAAAAAATTTTAAATAGATAAAATTGAAAAAAGAAGTAATTAATGAGTACTTATCAATTCTTTTTAGGTGACTTATATATAAGGTTATAAAGAGTAATATTTTTAAAATTGTTTAAATTTTAATAATAGTATATTAAATTATAATTTTCATAATCTCAAATAATTTTCGTTGTATGAAAACGCAAACAATTCCAATTTTCTACTTTTATAATTAATTAATTAATTAGGTATTTACCACAGTATTACACTATAGTTTTGCAAGTCAAACTTTAGATTATTTATTTTTAATTAGGGCGGCAGATGTCAACCAGTCCCCCTCCCCACTTGGAAGAAAATAAAAAATAAGTTATATTCCATGTAGGAAAAAGCAAAAATCTTATAGAGATACTAGTTTGACTTTAAAAAAAGTAGTATTGTGATTTGGATTTATTTTAGTAAACACTATCAAATACCTTTTACTTCTTGGTTTTTTTAAACAAATATATATGGATCATGATTTATTCTATAAATAAGATTGTGAATCGTAGAGCATGAAAATGAGTTAAATAATTGAGCACGGAACTTCATGTACATAAAAACAGTTGATAAGAAGGCTTTTTTCTTTTTTTTTTTTAGTGAAATTTGATAAATTAGGCTTTAGTCACGTAAAGCCACCATTGACTGATCTAGCCTGCCTGCATTTATTATTGAAACTGATTGCAAAGTTCGTTTTCAACGGTCACTACAAACATTTTGTAAAGTTGTGAATTGTCACGTGAAAGTCTGTTACAATATGTGTTGAATTTATGTAAGTCTTTGAGCAATATTTCTTTGTTGTTGGCCAAATAAAAAAAGAGTAATATTTCCTGTTCTCTAATTTCTAGAGTTAAACAAAATTGCAAATTGGGCTTAATATTTACTTCCTTCGTCTTGAATTATAAAATATTTTTAGATAAAATTTTACATGTAAATAAATCTTATTAAATACACTTAACAATCTTATCTTTTTAAAACAAAAAATATAAACTTTTCAAAATACTCATCATTTAATATATTGAAAGAGAAGTGATAGAAATTAATTATATAGAGAGAAAGAGTAATATTAAAATTAATATATTTAATGAAACATTAATCTACTCAAAATATTTTATATTTAGGATGGAAAAACTCTTTCAAAAGTGTTTTATATTTTGAGACGGAGGGAGTACAAATTTTAGAGTTTTGTAACTATCAATGCCACCAACTTTTGTTCATAATTAATGAAAACATTATAAGCAAATGCTTTTGTAGTTATTTGTCTTCCATAAATCAAATAATTTCACTTTTAACTTAGGTATAAGAAAGAAAGACTAATCAAACCATCTAATAATTAAATCCTTTTGAAGTTTTACTCAAGATAAATAGAATTCAAGTACAAATTTTATTAGGTGAAGCCAATGATTAGAGATATCGAGGACGAAATGCTCTCGATTTATTTTCAAACTTTAAATAGATGGAACTATACATATATAATATTGAGTCATGTCACAAAATTAGGATCTTCAATTCAGTCATTTTTTACTTTTTTAGGGGGCTATTAATGGTTCTCTTCTTTCCAATGTTTTTAAAATCAGACCGAATTAGACGGTCCAATCAGTCCAACCATCAACCGATCTGAATTTTGATTTGGTTCATATGAGAAAATCATTTTAGGAGTTGAGCCGGGTTTGGCCATTTCGAATCGACAGTCAGACTGGGAACCAGAATCAAGCTGAAAATCGGATCCAATTTTTTTATTTTATATCAAATTTTTAAAAAAATGACTAATTTTTTTAATTATTTCATATTATGTTATATCATGTGGCTTGTTAAATCATAATAAACTTAAAATATTTAGTTTTTTTAAGTTAATTAACAATTTCATATGTATTTCTTATATTTAAATTATTATATACATATATAATTTTTTAATTTAATTATTAGGTCACCGATTTGACCATTGGTCCAAACGGTTGAACCATGCGAACCGTAAACTGCTACTTTTTCGATTCAATATCTAGTCCAATTCTGAAAACATTGCTTCTTTCAATACATGGACGCCTCTGTCAAACTTCATAATTCCCCAACTTTGGAATGTATAGATCTTTTAATTACGAATTTGGCTCAGGACTTGTTTTGTTTTATTTCTATCTTTTGTTTTTTAAAATTATTTTTCAAACCAATTTTTAAAAAATTTGTTTCATCGTGTTAATTTAAAATGAATTTCAGAGTTAAAAATTAGTTGATAGTTGTGGTCATTAGCAGTTAATAATAATGTCTTATGATAGTAATTAAATAGATGAAAAGAGAATTGATAAAATAATTTAATTATACAACAACATCCCACTAAGTAGGACGAATTATGTAAATTACATGACATTATCATGCTCTATTATCAATCAAGCTTTTAGAAATGTTGATAAGAGATCTCGTTCAATAATTTTATAAATATTTTTTCATCTCTTTCTATCTCTCTTTATTGAGCTATCTATTGCATTCTTCTCACCGATGCTTCTCATGGCCTTCTCTAATCGTGTCTAAATCATCTCAAATGATATTTTATCATTTTCCTACAATATATGCCATGCCCATTTTTTTCTTATATATGTTCATTTCATATTTTATCTTTTGATGTATGCCCACACATCAATCTCAACATTCTCATATTTTCTACTTTAACTTTATGCTCTCATTATCCCTTTAAAGTCTAACATTCACTACCATATAATATGATCATTCTTATGGTAGTTTAATAAAACTTTTTTTAAGTTTATTAGGTATCTTTCTATCATAGATAATCCCTTTAACCTCTTAAATTACACTACCCAACATGTATTTTATGTGCAACATTTCTATCAATTTTTTCATCATGTTGAATAATTGCTTTCAAATATCTACACTTTTTTCACCTGTGGTATGACCTAATCTCTTAATCTCACTCCAAATTAATAATGATTAATCTCTTATCAAAATTACAAGGCAAATATTCTATCTTACTTATATTTAGGAATAAAGCCTTCAATTTCAAGGTCCTCCTCTATAACCCATGTTTGTAGTTAATTTATTCTCTTAACTTTTTAATAAAAAATATATCATTCGTAAAAAGCATGTAATTGAGATTTTCTATTGAATACACTTAGTCGAAATGTCTAAAATGAGATCAAATAAATAAAGGCTTAAAGATTATCTCTAATATAATCCAATTGTTATAGGAAAAGTCTGTCTCATCACCAAATATTCTTAATATTAGTTGTTACCCCCTCATATATATCTTTTATAGTTCTAACGCAAGTAATCCAAACTTCTTTCTTTTTTAAGAGTTTCCCAAGTACTTCTATTAGTGCACGATCATAATTTTTTTTACTAAGTCAATAAAAGTCATTTGTACCTTTGTTTTGATACTTTTTTATTAATTCTCTTAGTAAATAAATTGCTTTTATAGTCACCTTTTCTGGCATAAAATCAAATTGATTATCAAAAATACTAGTTTCCAACCTTAATTTATGTTTAATCACTCTTTTTCACAATTTCATTATATGATTCATAAGTTTAATCCTCTTTAATTTTCACAATTATAAATATTCCTTTGTTATATGCATTGAAAAATAACAAATATATTTATAGGCTATTTGCGTTAAGCACATCTTGTTTGGTACCTTGAGAATCTTACTCAAGACAAGGGAATCAAACTTCCTTTACTTTGGTATGCCTGTTTGATAGATTCTTCCATCTTGCTTGCCATAAAAGGAGTCTTTCCTTGTTTAAGGGGAACCCTCTCTCCTTTACTTGAACAATGTCCAAATTGTCCCACTATGCTAGGCTTCACCACCAGTGACCATGGGTTCCTTTTTTTTTTTCATTTTTTAAATAAAAACAATAAGAATACATTGCTTTAATCAAGCAAAAGATTACATCTATTATCTTAAAAAAGAAAGAGATTACATCACAGGTATTAATTATTAAAGAATTCATTTTATCATTTACCAACCTCCTCCCACAACATACTCCCTCTGGTCCTATTTATAGGATAGAGAGAGAATAATTTTTTTTGTTCCATTTATAAGTCACGTCATTAAATTTTATCATAAATTTTCTATTTTACCCTCCATTAAATGTTGGAGAGAAAAAATGTTATTAAATATGTATATTTCATGAGGATAAAGTTGAAAACTTATTAAATTTTAAAACAGAGTTAATAAATTTTAAAATTTTTCTTGATACTGATGAAATATATTGAAAGTAATATATAAATAAGATTAGAGGAGTAGCAAATAATTAAATGTGCTTTTTGTTTTTGTTTTTCACCTCTTTTCTTTTTACATATGTGTGTGTAATTATTAAATAACCAATACTATTGGATTAAATTTGAACTTTGTTGGATCCAATTAAAAATAGCTTTCCAAAGACATTTTTTATGTTCACATAGATTGTAACCTAAAACATTGTATTTAAGTAGTCAGGGTGGACCCATGTTAGTCTCAAGGTGGTCAATTGCCTCCTCTGAAGTTTTTAAAACTACATGTACCTGGTTAGTCTGGTTGAAATATGCCTCCACTTATTTCTTGATTCTACACCCATTTCCTAAACAAGTTGAGAGAATAGTTAAAAGAAGCAAATGAGGGGAGAGATACCAAGAGGAGTGAGGGAAAGGTGAGAAAATACCAACATTAAATTGTAGAAAGAGGCTAAATTGGAAGAGAACAAATGAGGTCAAGCCAAAAAAAGAAGAAGAGAACAAATGAGGGGAGTGTAGAATATCCATCCCAACTCATCTCCACATTGGGATATATATATATATATATATATATATTTATTTCAGGGAAATTGCCTTATTGTTGAAGAAATGTTTGAAGTATATTGTAAATATTTTTGTAATGTTTATTTTTGAATGAAACATTTAGTTTTTATATTTTTAACCAAATAATTTTTACATGCATTTGATTAAATTATGATTTTAAATTTTAAATTTTTTAATTAATTAAATATACTAAGACATGATTTATAATGGATTTGACTGTAAAGTTTTAAAATTTTGAATAGAATACTATTTTTTTAAAAAAATCATTAAAGGAGTGGCAATGTTCAACTAAATTTATGAATTCAGTTTTGAACAAAAATGAATCAAGATTAATTTTAAAAACTTGCTATTATATTTAAAATTTTAAAGTGTATAATTCAATTATGTGTGGATTACATTTTTACATGATCTTAATATTCATATAGAATTTTGATAATATATTGATTTTTTAAATTAATTACATTACCCTCAATAACTGCACATGTCTATGATGATGATATTTACTCACCCCGTTTAAAAATATAAGGCATTTTTTGAAGAATTAAATATTAAAAAATGTAAGACATTTTTAGTCTTTTGAGGTGTAATCATTATATTTTTTTTAAAAATACCTCTATTGATAATGATTTATATTTATTGTAAGGTGTTTAATAGAGGTAAATATGAAAAGATAGGGGTAGTTAAAAGTAGGTAATTACTTTATTGGAGTGAGATTCAATTAAAAATATTTTATATTTTTAAACAGAGAGAGTATTATTTAAAATTACTTTTTTAATTGAAAAAATTCTCCCCACTAACTCCGGGTTTTTGGTCCAACGTTGAGTTTCGCTATATGCTTGTTCTCTCCTTTGGTTTAGAGCTTTTGTTCTCTTCACCTTGCTCACCTTGTCGAGTTTGTGTCACGAATGGGCTTATTGAAAAAAAAAATGGGCCCAAAACCTTGCATGGGTGGAAATCACATAGGGCATGGAATTTTGTAAAACTGCCCCCTTGAATCTTCTCTTCTTGACATTACTTCTTCATCTTCTTCCTGCTATTTCCCTTTTATGCATGTTGATTTTTTTGTAGTTGTAATTGCCCATGAGATTGAATAGCTGATAGAATATGGATGAGATTTGATTACTTTTATTTAGAATTATTTTATTATTTTTAGATATCTATAAATAGTCTTAGAGCTCATCAATTTGATACCAAAGCTCAATTTCATTTTTTTGTGCTCAACTTATTTGAGATTCATTAAACTTCAAAAATTAATATCATCACCATAATTTATGCACAGCCATCCAAATATTAGACGCTACACCACCACCATTACCTTTAGCTCCCAAATTTGCCTAAACCATCAAATTTCATCATCAACTACCACCTAACTCACTCTTACGTAAGCTTTGGATTAATACACTATTTATGTTGAAATTTCATCCCATCCTAAAATTGTTCCTTCAATATAACTCTTCGAAAGAGAGTTCTTTAAGTAGAGAAGAAATGATGGAATATAGATAAGATTTGATTACTTTTATTTAAAATTATTTTATTAGTATCCTTTGAATAAGGATATTGAATATCCATTAGATTCTTTAGGATTTATTAATATTTGATTTAGTATCTAGAGATCATTATTATTTATTTAGTATCTTAGATTTATTTTATCTTTAAGTATTATCTCAAATAAAATAAGATATCTAGATTAGCTAGATACCTTATCATCATCTTTTAAATTATAATTTGATTCAGATTCATATTTTTTATTATTTTATTATTTCTAGATATCTATAAATAGTTTTAGGGTTTTTCAATTGTATTTAGTTTTTAATATTTAAATAAAAGTTATATAGTTTTCTCTTCCTCCTCCCTCCTCCCTTCTCTCTCTTTTCCTTTTCTCTTTCTTGTTTTACATCAATAGCTGTGATTGTTAATTTTATTTTCATTGTGGAAACTAGTAGAAGGATATTTTCTTAAATTTTTCCTGTGCTCTCTGTATTTTTTTTTTTACCAATTTCATTGATTCCTACAACTTGATTCTCTATTAGTTTTGTTGAATTCTAAAGTGTTTGTTGATCTGGTTGTATTGTGGGGTCATCAAGATTGACCGAGGGTATTTTAGGTAATTCTCATTGCATGCCAACAATTGACATTTATTCTCCCTTGCCTTTTCTTTTGAATGAATGACAATTAAATTTTAAAATATTAAATTAATGATAGTTAAACCTTTAATTTTTTTTAAAAAATGAGTTAGAAATATTAATCTAAATGATTGCAAATTCAAAAATTTTAATTGAAAATAAATATTTAAATATTGAATATAACTCTTAGATTATATCATGTATTTTTATTTATAAATGTTTAAATTGATAATTACAACTTGTTTTTGAAAAAATTTTGTTGAAAATCTAACTATTCATTAATTCAATTTTTTAGAACTTAACTGTCATTTTTTTTTATCAAAATATATTCTCTTACAAGATGCATGCGCACCTCTAATAAGAGTACACATGCACACGATAACCCAAAAAAAAAAAAAAAAATCTCTTAACTACAAGATCGATAGCATACATGAAAAGATTATAAAACATCTGAAAATAAAAAGACAAAAAGCCTCATTTAAACAAATTGGATCATTTCCTTCAAGCACATACCTAAAGTACAATATAAACAACAAACCTAATTATAATAACACCTCCCCCAAAAAAAACTTGGGAGAATATTATTGAAGGACCTGTGAAAAAAAATTAATATCTCACAAGAACTTCTAACAAATAAACATTAACAATTAACAAGTGAAGTTTAAATTTTAACAAGAATCTGATATATACAAGTCTTGTCAATATATTAAATTCTTTCAAGGATCCTTCATTGATATTCTCCAAAAAAAACTTTTTCTAGCATTCACTTCTCATTGAAACCACCCCAGCTCTAATAGTTGAGGAATGAGAGAAACAATATTGAAAAAAGATAAAAGACAACTGAAAAAACAGGGGAGAGAGAGAGAGAGAGAGAGAGAGAGAGAGAGAGAGAGAGAGAGATAGACCATGACCCTTTTCACAGAATTTTATTTTTTTAACAAGAACCTCAAAATACAGTCTGACCTTGTTCTGGGGGAGCCAAACAGACGCTTAAATAAGCTCTTGTGATAAATAAGTTTCATTCTTACAAGCTGAAATAAATTACATATGGACATTTTCACCACTTAAATTAGACAAAAGCACATAGCAAGAGATTATAAATTAAAGAAAATAACAAGAACATGCTTCAGAATAGAGACAAGTGTTAAAGACTCAACTCTTCATAAATTAGAAGAAGTGAAAAGCAAATCTCACTGAAAGCATTATGACTGATGGCTGATCTTCAGATGATCAGAGCCACTTGCCCATTTCCTTTGATCCCATTCATTTCTTCTATGTCCTTGATCTTGTTATTGAGTTCATAACTATTACTGCCATTATTTAAGTCAATCCCATAATCTATGTTAGCACAGGCATCTTCTTTGTTAGAGTGATGACTTTCCCGGACAACATTGCCCTTGACCTTGTCCCCATGAGAGGAACTGACAGTGGAGCCACTACAGTTCTTCAGGCGGCCTAGCTTTGGAGATTTTGCACGAGTAGGTGGTGGCTGGTCCAGAAAAGTTTAGATTACTTAAATTGCCATGAACACAAGTCAAAAAATACATCTAGATGGATTGCAAATCAATGCAACAAGAACTCTTATCTCACCAAGTGAGGTCAGCTATATGGATTGTATTATGCTACTGTACTCTATCAACAACCAAACCTTGGAGATCGTAGATCAATCTTTTACTATTATTTTGTGCTAATCTAGTTTATAGTTGCTTGAGAGGTTATTATATCAGAATCTCATGCATATAACATCATAAGATTATGTCTCATACCTTTTTCAATTCAACCTTTGGTGGAGGCCCCTCATGGTAAAAGCTTGGCATCGGATTTGCTTTAAACATTAAACTTTTCCTCAGCTGCTTGATGTCTGCCTCCCTCTCTTCCTTGAATGTTTTTAAATTGATGAAGGAGATAGAGTGAGAAAATGCAACGATAAGCCTACTAGGGGAAAAGAATTTAAAATTAAAATGGAAAACAAACATCTAAGCAGGGGAAAATAAGAGACAGCTATATATCTTGGTTCCGTAGATGTTTGAGAAAATGATGCACCTTGTTCCTTGCTTCACTTTGATTCTTCTCAGCTTCCAGTGCTTGATGCTTTGCCTCTAATTTTGAATAAAACTACATTCAAAATAGGATGAGCAGGCACCAGTCAATTTCGGTTAGAAAATTAAATCCAAACAAATTAAACTTGAATAAAGATGCTACCTCCTTTCGTTTTTGTGCACGCTCAGTGCACTGAAACACAGGAGCTGAAGCAACAGTTGCCCTAGACTTGAATGATCGCACAGAAGCTGCAGTTCTATATGTAGTCAAGGATTAATAACAAATTATCAATTACAAATTCCATGAGAAAGTAGAAGAACCAGTACTAGAATAAGAAAACGCAAATGAGATTGATTCTGTCAATCTAACTAAGAGGTTTAATAGGATACAGAGAAACAACAGAACAAGAATCATCTTCATCAGGATGCTTCTTGTTATTAGGTTGCAATGGCTTTCTTAACGCTGGAGGTGATTCCAACTGCAAGTAGCAAGACAGATAAACATTTAACACTAAGCATAACTAAATTTAGTGAGTAAATAAGATCCACTGTAGATAAATGCATTGGATTAGAAAAATAAAGTGATGCATAAATTACTTTTACAAGTTTACAATCATGAAGCAGTCTTCATAGATTGTTGTTTCAATGACGGTCTTTTAGACAAAGCTTTCAAAAATTTTATAGAGATAGGCATCAGAACCATAGGTATAATAAAGTGACTATAAGTTCATGCTGATATGACTGGATGCCAATGGAAGAAGTCATGCCTACCATTTCAGGATTTGCTTACTTGATCATATATAATAGGAGGACTAAGAGAATGGATCTGTTTCTATCGTACTTCCATGTACGTAGAGATATCAAAATGGTTCAAGGAACTAGTAACCTCATCATCAACATTTACCTTATTCTGTTGTAAATTATTTGGAGTGAGGACATTTTTTTTATTTATCAATTTTCTATCATGAGTGCCCTGCTTATCTTCAGCAAGAGGGCGCATTATGCCAGAGGCACGTTTCTCAGTTGCTAGAGCAAATGGTTGTGGAACTGTGTGCTTCTTTTGGACATTTCCTGTACTTCTACCGTGAGGATTTCCAATGGGAGGTCTTGATCTCTGCTTCACAGCCTTGGTTCTGTGGGATTTTGAGCTCTTCTCGCATGGAGAACCCACAAAACTCTGCTTCTCACTGTTTATGTTCGACTGATCAGATTTCTTAACAGAATTTTCTGTTGTACATTCCTTCACCTCATATTCCTTGGTGCTCTCCTCCGAACTATGATGTTCAGCACTCTCAACTATTGGCTCATAAGACTCAGTAATATTGTGTTGATTAGCACCATTTTCATGACCTGATTCATGTGAAGTTTCATTTGAGTAGACTATCACACGATCTGGCTCCTTGATGATACAAACATCCGTATCTTCTATATCCATTGCACTATAATAGAGAGATGTCAGGATTGAATTGAATTGGTTTCATGTAACCTATGCATGTTTGATTGTATGAACACAATATATGCAAGATGACTACATCAATATATTAAGGAATCATGGTTAAATTTAGTATAAAAATCATGCCACTGCTAGAGAGAACAAATCACACAGCATTCAAATGCGGACTCAATATAACTTTTATGTTGAACTATGAAAAAATAATGGAAATGAAAAAGAAAAAAAAGACACAACCTAACACTCTCTTGAAATATGAATATACACGTGAATAAAACTAAAAACAAGAGAATAGAAGAACAAAATGGAGTAGTTTAAATCATTCCCTGATTTGTCTTGTCAACATATTAAATGTAGTAAAATCTTTGATATCCACAAATGCATAAATATATCTAGCAAGGAAGGACCAAGCCATTAGAACTGAAAGTAAAAAGCATTTATTTGATGGTAACAAAAAACAGAGAAAATTCAGCATAAAAAATAAACAGCAGTCATCAAGGACTGACCAAAGGATAAAAAAAGTGTAATAAATATTTTTGTAGCAAATAAAAAATTGAGTCATAGCTCCAAAGTTAACGTAGCAGTACATCTGATAAACCCAGAAAAAAGTAGTATAATCTCGATATTTTTCTGTTATTTACGATTCTATATCTTTAAAGAGAAGCATAATAACAAGGGACCCAAGAAAGCTTGTTATGTCCGGTTTTTTCTCTTCCATTGAAATTTCAAAATGTGGCCATAAATGTACTATCTAAAATGACTTGGCGCCCACCTTTAATTAACTTTCACCAGTATCAAGAATCCTGCTATCGCTTTTCCTTAATTCAATAAAATACTGAATTCCGACTTGCGTATAAAATAAGTCTTGAAACTGGTTTCAAAGTATGCCAAAACGGATTTATTATTTTTATAAACTGAACATGTTGACATGAACAATCCCTTTAATCGTGTCTCACTAAAAGTAGAAGAGAGAGAGAAAATATTATACGAAAAACTAATAAAGCACTTGCTAACTTGGAGCGCATTATCAAGCGTAACGTATATTGTTCAACATAAATTTTAGAACACAATAATACGGTACTCCAAGCGCCAGAGTGGAAAAGCCGCAAGGCACTCAAAGACTGGCCAAAATCAGAAATAGAAAGCACTGGAATAATTAAAAGACATGCAATTACAACCGAGGCTTAAGATCTTTAATTCCAATACAACTCAAATATATCCCAAAAAGAATCAAGAAGTCGGGGAAAAAGAAAGACGAGTCTTATATAGCAAGCAAAATTCCCAGATGCAAGAAATCATACCGAGGCATACAATCTGAAAAAGACAAAAAACTGCAGCAGAAAAAGATAAAATATAAATAAATTAATCATAATTAAAACGGAACTTTCTCAAGCACAGAATTCACTGTTGAAAATCGCTCATATTTGGGCATTTCACCCTTAAATTCAGTAACATATGAATCACACATCCAAAAAACGATTCTGACTTGAGATACAATAAATGAAGACAAACACATTGCAGAGAGAAAATCTAATCGAACATATTACTCCCGAAACTGCACCCGACCGTCCAAAGTTAGGCGGAAAAAAAAAACGCTTTGCAAGAGCTAAAAACGGAACTCTGAACTTTATCTGTTTCAAAAAACCAATGCATAATCTCCAGAATCTTCTTTCACTTGCATTTTGCCAATCAATCAAATACAAGCTTCATTTCAAAAGTAATAACGCCAAAAGGTCAAACAACGAAACACAAAATCCACAGAAAAACGAGACAGCGACGAGATCGAAAAGCGAAATGCGAATCCGATTCAGTAATCTGCATTCCATGCATGAATGAAAAAGAATTAGAGGGATAGAGAAGAGAGTTTCACCTTGTCGGTCCGATCTGGGAAGAAATGCGATTGTGTTGTTGTGTGTGGCCAATGGAGCTCTCTGTGCAACGTATTTGATGTGAAGAAGTGTGATGCGTGTCAAGCGTTTGATTTTTCTGTTGGCTTCTTTTATATATATGCTGTGCCTCGTCGGTTAGACGCCGTTTCTTCACGGCGGAGAATGATTTGAATTTCGGGGTTGAATGGACCATTCCTTTTTTAAAAAAAAAACAAAATTATTTGAGAAAATTATACATAAGTTCCATAAAAAAATTATTACAAATAAGTTTTATAAAATTTACAAAATACTCTTAAATATCAAATTTTGTACATTAATAATTTAACTAAGGATATTTAAAATTGAGCAATAAGTATTTACAATTTGTAAAAAAAAATGATAACTTATAATAATAAGTTATAAATATTCGTTGTCTAACTATAAATGCCCTTAGATAAATTTTAAATACACAATATTTGAAATTTGAAAGCATTTTATGAATTTCATAGAACTTTTTAATAATAAATTATCTTCTGTGAAATTTAGATGTAATTTTCCCATATTACTTAATAGATTAAAGGGAGAATTGTATTTAAGACTACTCAAAAAATTTGTTTACAGATAAAGATCAATAAAAAATACATTATTATTAAAATAGAAATATGAACTTTAAAAAAAAATGACTTTCTTAAGTGGTGCTTGAATGTGATTCTTCTTAAATTAAATATTGAAAAAGATCTAGTCTATCCCAATATGATGAATAAATGTTGAATTTCATATCTTATGGAGAAAGATGCTCATATCTAGTTAGTGATTCTATCTTCAAGGAAAATATACCTTTAATAACAAGACATCTGTGTAATAAAAAATAATAATAGTAAGGCTATAATTAGATATTTTTTATTTTTTATTTCGACAAAAAGTATCTTTTCACACACTCTATCCATTAAAAAATGTAAAATATTTTTAACTAAATCTCATTCCTAATAAAATAGTTATCTACTTTCAAATAAACCTTATCTTTTCATATTTATCTCTATTAAATATCCTATACTAAATATAAAGTTACTATTAATAGGGGCACTTTTGCAAAAAAGATAATGATTACACTTCAAAAGACTAAAAATACCTTATATTTTTTAGCATTCAACTTATTAAAAAATGCCTTATATTTTTGAACGGAAGAAGTATAAAGTAATTAAAATTTTTGAAAAATTATCAAGTTTTTTAATATCAAATCAAAATGAACGAGAATATGATATGTTATATAATTAGTGTGGCTCTTAATTATTATTATTGTATCAAATTGATCATTATTTAAAATTAAATAAGCCATATATTTACAACTATAAGATAAACAACATTGTTAATACCTCATGAATAATGCCTTCTATAAATTTTGTATATTAATAGACTTAATTTGATTTAATTTTAATTTAGAAAAAATTAATTTACAAGTTTTTATAATTTCTCTCAATTTTAAATTAGGTTTCTTGTTGTTTATTTTCTTTTACTGAGCTCTTATAATTTGATTCCTTAATTTTATTAATATCTGATAATTAAAATCCTTGAATTATTCTTTTAAAAAATGAAATTAAGAACTCAATCTATATAATTAGGTTATGTTTTCTAAACAATTTATATATATATATATATATATATAGAATCTTTATAAAACATTTAACAAAAATGTAAATATTTTATTAAATTAAATTTTCTTTATTTTTTGAGTTTTGTCCAAAAATAGTAAATCAATTTTCAATAAATTTAAAAAATATTTTTTTTGAGAAAACTAATCATTTATTAATAATTTTAATTTCTAAAAATTAAAATTTTTTTTATTGCTCAAAGGTATTCTCCTATTGGAGATAATTTTATTCACGATATGATCAGATACTAAATGTAAATATCTATCTCAGTGAAGATTCTAACCTTAATTTATTATATTATGAGGAACTAGCCCTTTCCATCATACACGACCTCAGTTGCTAGAAATTAAAGTATTTAATGAATCAAACTATAAGAATTTGACTAAAATAAAATAAAATAAATTAGAAGAAGCTGATCTAAAATTAAGGGAAAATACAATCATCTCTATAGTGTTATCAAATTTTATTTTTAGTTTTTATAATTTTTAATAATTTTATTTTTTATAGGGATTGAAAACTATAGGGATTTAAGTGACAAACATCACCAATTTTTGTAAAATTATAGGGATTTAATCTCTTAAAAAACTATAAAAATTAAAAACAAAACTCAATGAAATTAAAAACACTAGTAATTGTGTTTTTTAAATTAAATAAAACTATTTCAAGACTTTGCAAAATTATTATTTTTTAATTTGAAATCAATGGGAAACTTTAAAAAAGAGTAAGTAGGTAGGCTGATCTGACGACGGCCTCTTGTTGACGAGGATGCGTCTTCTTTTATTTTTATTTATTTAATTATTGCTATATGGTCTTCTTTTTGTTTTGGCCGCCTTTCTTCTAAAACACTTAACTTAAGCCTGTTTGGCTTTTAAAATAAATAAATAATATTTTACTAAGAAAATAAATAAATAAAATAACACACGCACATGCACTCTCACTCTGTGGGTTTGTGCCAAAACATTTAGAAATGTAGATAAGGCCAAATGTTGATATTATATACTTTTTTTAAAAAAATATAAGATATTTTTTAAAAAATTAAATATTAAAAAATATAAAATATTTTTAATCTTTTGAGGTGGAATTATTACTTCGGTTAAAAGAGTACCTCTATCAATAAATAATTTTATATTTATTACATGATGTTTAATAAGGATAAATATGATAAGATATAGTTAATTTGAAAGTAAGCAATTACTTTTATTGAGAGGTGAGATTTAATTAAAAATATTTTATATTTTTAAATGAAGGGAGTATGATCAAGCCTTAGAATAATTTAAACAAAATATAATTCCAAAGTCCATCACTCCATCCCATAATGAAAATTTGACAAAATTGTGTCACATGAAAATTTGATAAAATTATACAAATACAAAAGTTTCTCTCACTAACTAATATGATTCTATGTAAAATTTAAAAAAAATTTAAAAATTCTTGATTCATCCATTGCGAATAATATAATTTATCATATATTTTATATTATATATATATATATATATATGAATATATTACTAATTAAGATTTGGACTCAATAAGAAATATGATTTATCCAATCATAATTATAATTTACTTCTAATATATTTTATTAGAATAAAAAAACCTCAAAAATCATTTAATCCCTTGAAAAATTTATGAAGTTTTCAACTTAATCAGTATTAAATATATATATATATATATATATTAATAACTTTCTTTTTTGCCAACATTTAATGAGAGTATAAGAAAAAATTAATAATAAAAGTTTTAATGATATGGTGTATAAATAGAATAAAAAATTATTATCATAAAACTTTATGCTTGTCATATGTTAGAGCAATTATAAACAGAATCGGAGTGATTGATGCATGAGGTTTACGCCTGTCATATCTTAGTAGAGCAATCTAGGATGGATGATTATATTGTTTCTGAGAATGACATGGTTTGTTTTTATTTTTTCTTTTAATAGCAAGGCTATGCGATTAATCCCTACAATAGAAAGATGTAATTGGGAACATGGCTCTCCTTACATATCTGAATGAGCACAAGGTTGATGCCCTTTAGAAGGAGGGTTAGCAATGATCAGGACCGTGTGAAGAGATTTTGGGACTTAAGACAAAATTATCTTAAAAGCTTAGTATATTATTCTCTCTAATCCTATTTATAAGTCACTTCTAATATTTTCATAAGAACTAAAAAAAAAAAATCTTAAACCTCATTAACTCTGTCTAAAAATTTGACAAGTTTCAAATTTTATCCCTATTAAATATACATACTTTAAAATAAAATGTTCTAGCATTTAATAAACTTTCCTACATTTAATAGTGGCAAAATTGTAAAGATGAATATAATAATAATTGAGATGTCTTATAAAAAGGACCAAAACAAACATTCTCTATCTACCCTATAAATAGGACCAAATGAGTATTATTTATATATCTTCATATCACTTTTCTAGCCTTTTGAATTGCAAAATCAAATATTAAATTTTTTTATAATCAAGTAATTCTAACATTTCATTTTCAATAGATAATAATATGGCTAATTTATTTAATCTATTTTGTAACATAGTTGATCTTAAATAAGATTTAAGTAATTTTAATTTAGAAAAACTTCTTTCAATAGTAGCAACCATTATTGGTATGGTCTAAAATATTTTATAATCAATAAAAAATGACTAATTATATAAGATATATAATTAATATTAATGCTTAATGAGAAAAACAATAATTAATTATATGAGATATAAGTAGACTTTTTTTGAGGCATAAGGCGGCCGCCTTATTAGCCTAATATAAGCCACAGCCTTGCATATAATTATAGTCACTAAAAGCAAAGCTAAGAGGACCTTAATTTAAGGGATGCAACATAATTTAATTTAAAAATTAATAATTTAATAACTAAAAATAATTATTACAGTATGACTAAAATTGTAATATCATAAATAGATTGATCTTCATTTTTTCTTTGGAAAATTATATTGAACAAGTGATATGGTCTTTTATATATCTTATATACCTTGATCATCAAAATATTATACATTTAATAAGTTTTTGAGCTCAAATATTTTTTTATTTAGTCTAAGGATACAAAATATTAAAAATAAAAAATGCAAAGTTACAAGATTTACATGCCTTATAATTTTTTCCAAATGAACCACTCACTATGATGTGGCCGTCTGCCACTAGTCACCATAATATATCTATTGAGATATGTAATATATTGTGTTATTTGCTTCTCTAGACATGAAATAGAAAGTCATGGATACTATAGTTGTATGATAAAATATTTGATCTTACACATAGTATTGACCATTGAGTGATTCAAACAAAACTTGTTTTAGATATCCCAATGTGCTTTCTTAAAATTACCATAAATTAACACAAGTTTTATTGTGATTGTATGCCCCGCAAACTTATAACCCTTCAAAATTTTTATCAATTCAACAAAGGTGAAAAAAAAAAAGATGACATATAAAAGAGTAATCTAGGAAAACTTTTAAAGAGGGTCTTATTATTATTGTTGTGGACTGATCTTTTACAAATGAGAACATGAGTTACTATTTTTATCCAATGCCTCTCATTTGACGTTGGAGCTTTGGTAGAGAATTCAAATAATTTTTTTTTAATATATATATATAATACTGATATTCTTTTATAAAAAAAATAATTGATGACTATAAATTAAAAATATCAATGTAACATTTAAGAAATTAAGTTATAGTTTTAATAAAAATCAATAGAGAAGAAACATTGTCTAAAGGCACTAGAAATATAAGGTTTGTTTGACAACTTGTTATGAAGATAGTTTTCTATTGTTCAAAATTAAAAAAAAAAAACAATCTATCTAGTAACATGTTTTTTGAAGTATTTTAGAAAATAAAAAAATAAAATATTATTTTAAAGAATAGAAAAACATAAATATCTTTTAGAGATTACAGGATGATTGTTCTGAATAACAAATGAGAGTGCAAAAAAAAAATATGTTTTTATTATTTTTTGTTCTTAAAACATGTTTTATCAAATATTAGTTCTTGGAATAATAAAATAAAAATAATTTCAAACAATCCCATAATTTCTTTTAAAGAATTTTTTTTTTCTAAATTCTTCAGGTTGATATTATGAAAATTGATAAAGCTAGAGACACCAAGAAATTTTAAAAATTTGAAACGAGCATTGCGTGTGTTATAGCCTTAAAGGGGATTCATTCAGACATTGAGAATAGTATGAGGGCCCCGCAATATATCAATTTGAGAAGAAATGTCCCCTTCTATCCAGCTAAGCATTATTTTTTTAAAAAAATTAATATTAATAATTAATTTCACAGCTTGAGCAATAATAATTAGCATATCTTTAAGCCAATTTAAGAAGTATTTCACAATGATAAAGATGATGATGGCGGTCATGTCTTTGCATAAAAGCAAACTAAGACAAGACTTCTTATCTAAATTCTTGCTTAGACTTCAGTCTTTGCTCTTCTTGATTAACCCTTTGATAAAGTCCTAACACCCTTCTATTAATCTTCTATTAATCAATGTTTAATGTTAATTAATTAATTTTTAGGGAATGTTAATTAATGATTATATACATGTTAATAACCCACTTGACCATTATAAGAACAAAATATATTCTTATAAGGTGTTTTCTTAAAAATAAAGTTGGTTAGATGATTTTTCTTTTTTATCCTTAAAATTTTAATAGCCGTCTTATGAAGTAAGCCCAGATTTAACAATCTCTTTGACCAAAAAGAAAAACAGAGATAAATAGGGGCATAATTGGAATACTGAAATGCTTTTAGACAAATAAATTTATGAACAACTTTTTTTAATCTGCATTAAAATGTCTGAAATATCTTATAATAATGACCATAGGAGTATAACAAATTGCATTATTCACAAGTGATATAATCTATTATTTAGACTTTGTATAATAATGAAAAAGCATATCTAATTAGATTTACATACATATATTGATAATTGAGGTATTATAACAAGAATTATATTAAACATAAAAAGAGTTATGTCTTTGAACTATAGGAAAAAGATGGTACTGTACTTCCATTTCAAGCTTGATGTGTTTTATGTGCATTGCACAACGTTTATGGTGAATCATGCTAATCATATTTTTAAAACAGTGCACATCATTATAAATTTTATGTTTAAATAGAACTAAGAGGCATTTCGTTTGACTAGGGAGTCAAATCAACTTATGTTAGAATCTCAAATTTAAGTTATAAGATATGTAGTAGGGTTAAATAAAAATATTAAAAATATTCTCAAGATATTTGGGAGGTAGTTTATATGGGGTGGTAGTATTATTTAGATAAATGTAAATCTAATTTGTTATGGAGAAAACTTATATATATAACATTATTTGTATCCAGTTAAATCAAAATATGTGAATCTTTTATAGATTATTTTTTCTATAATAAATTCTTATTATTGATTAAACTAATATAATGTGATTCACATGTCATAATTTGATTGGATATAAATATATAATGCTAAGCACATAAATTTTGTCCTTTTATAATTGATATTGCTTAATGATCAATGTAGAGCTTCACTTTTCTAGAATTTTCTTTAAAAAATTATTAGAGTTGGATATGATGTTATTGAGTTAATGTATAATTTGCTTGATCTGGATTGAGTGTGATAAACTGACACATTGGATTGGACATTAAAGTAGCCATGTTTGGCCAATTTAAATCAAGTCTTATCAATTGTTAATTAAATTTTTATAAAAAATTATTCATTAAGAATAAAATAAATATATTTAGGTATACATTGATTTGTTAATAATTATTTCAGCATTTTTTTTAAAAATAACCCATTACGTTGGCCTCAGTAGTTGATGTAAAGTCAAAAGTTATTATTAGAGACCAAATTAGTATGAATTACAGATAAGGGAAAAGGAAATTTATCTAACTACCAATATTATGTGTATTTATCATAAAACATTGACAAAAGTCAAGTCAAATTCAAAAGTTATTAAATTCATTAGGATGATTTATAAGATTTCCTCTTATCAACTACCAATATAAAGATAAATAAAAAAAAGAAAGAATTACAACCTAATCTTACAGAGAAAAATTAATTACTGTAAGATCTATTAAAAACTGAATTAAATTGAATTGACAATTGATTGTGTTATTAATATAATTTAGTTCAGTTGTCAATAAATTTTACAGTAATTAATTTCTTTATGTGAAACTTCAATGTAATTCTCAACAAAAGAAAAGATTAATAATTCCACAGTTAGGTGTGATACTATCTTTATGCAATTTTTAATTATATCTTCTTCTTCTTCTTCTTTTAAAAAAGATGTTGATAAATTGTGTAGTGAATTCACTTCCTACTTAATTAAAGAGGCTAAATTGCGCATAAACTTTTGAATTTTGGATATACCTATTACAATTGGATAATGAATTAATTTAAAATTGAATTTATACAAGTAACTCTTTATACTAATAATTTGCTCATTATTTTAGTAATAACTTGTAACATGGCAAAGAGTTTATTTTTCACAAGTGTGAGAGCTTTATCAGCATATAGTCATTAACAATCACATTGTATTAAAGTTAGGATAATGCTTATTTAAATAATTACGTATGGTTCAAAGAAAAAACTTAAATACATAATTCTGTAAATTAACTTAATGCATATATTAGTGATCTAAATCAATGAAAGTTGGTAACAGTCACATCCAAGTATTTGATGAAAGCTCTATCTTGTCTATATAAGACATTTTTTCAACATCACTTAGCCTATCCATTTCCCCATCTCTTTACTTTAAGGAGAAAATATTTACATTCTTTTTTTTATTCAAGAAAATATTTAAATTCTACAAATGATTAGAACAAACCTTAGGATTTTTTTTACCCGGGGAATGTGCGTGCGTGCGTGCCTTGTAGCAATTTCTTATGGGTTATAGTGTATGTTTGACTTTAAAATATTTATGAAGGAGTTAAAGCATTATAAATAAAAAGATTTTTTTTACCAACTTATAAATAAAAAAATTAAAGAGCATTTTTGCTTTTAAACTATTTGATTAAGAACATATTGTCATGGGGTTATTAGTCTCTTCCCAAGAGGATTCACTTATATAGCTAGGACCTTTTCTAAGTCCCTTTAATGTGGGACATAGCAACTCTCCTTACCAATCTATAATGCTCCCATCATAGGTGACTCACCAGAGGGGCCTACTGACTAGGTAAACTCGAGTTTGGCTCTAATATGATGTTATCACTGGGTCATTACTCTTTTCCTAAAAAGCCAACTTCTTGGGACGTGTAGCGCACTCGCTTATATAGCGAAGACCCTCTCCAAATCCCTTCAATGTGGGACATAACAACTCCTCCAGCCAATTCATGATGCCCTCATCATAAGTGACTTACAGAGGGGCCCACTGATTGAGCAAACTCAGGTTTGGTTTTGATATGATATTGTTGTGGGGTTATTACTCTATTCCTAAAAAGCCAAACTATTGGAACGTGCGGTGTACCCCCTTATATAGCTAGGACCCTTCCTCAGTCCTTCTGATGTAGAACATAACAATTTATTATCCTAAACAGTCATGTAATGCAATTTTTCCCTTCAATGTTTGAAAGTGGTTTATTGAGCATCATATTGTTAAAAAGTGAACCTTAACTGATAGTTGATTTAAAAATTATATAAATGACCTAAAAAATTATAGAAAGGTCCCATGAAATTGCACATAAGTATCTTATAAGAAAATGAATATCAATTAAGTCTCCTAGATTACAAATAAATAATAGAAAATAAATGTTATTTTTTGCCCATGTAAAAGACTAAAATATAATTTTTACCAATCATTTCTTTAAGGACTTAGTTGATATTAATTTTCTTATAGGTTACTTATTTGCATTTTTATAGATCATTTTCTATAATTTTTAGATTATTTTTTTGTAATTTTTTAATCAACCAACTATCAAAGTTAAATTTTTTAATGACAAAGTGTTCAATATACTATTTTCAAATGTTAAAAGGGAAAAATTATACTACATGTAGGTTTGAGATACCAACTATCCTGAATGAATAAACAAGGGACAAAAATGCCCTTTAATCTTAAATAAAATGATGAAGTAATATACAATACATAATGTTTCAAAACCAATGCATTGTCATCTTTTTCTAGTAATTTAATGTTTTAGTCACCTTTTGATTAAAATAAAGTCTTCTATTTTTGTAAATATAAGGAATAGGCACCACTGACAGCAAATAATATCTCTCACAAGGCATTGAGAATAATAGGTAAATATCTTTCAATCAAATTGCTATATATACAAATTATATACAAATTTAAGGATTTAAATTTTTAACTATTTATTTAAGTGACAAGAGACTTTACAACTCATATCAATTTTAATTATTTTAACATGCTATAAAGGTTGATGTAATGCCTTGTAGCCCTTGTCTACTGTGTGAAAGTCATAACATTGCTTCGATTTTAAAATATATGTTGCTTCACATTTTTTTTTCGAGGCATTCATAATTTATCAGAAAATGTTTTCAAAACAGAAATGCATTTTTACCCGTTTTCATTAGTTGCTTCTGTATACAATGGGTCTTTATTCTTTCAATTACACATATAATATATTGAATTCACAGTATGGACTTCAACTATAAATTGATAGCAACTGTACTAAATAGTTTAGCACTTTTGAGATGATAAAAAAAAAAAGAAAAAAATAGTAACAAGGACCTTGTTAGAAAGAAAATTAGTCCCAAGGACTAAATGCAATTTAAAAACCAAATGTAATATTTTATTCATTAAATAATATATATATATATAAATGACCAAAATACCCCTCTCTTTAAAACAATGAAATTGAAAAAAATAAAAATAAAGGCTACCTGTTTAACACATATACATAAAACCAAAAGTCTTGCATCTAAGCTACAAACTTTACACCCTAAGTCAGAAGCCTTACACCCCAACTAGAAGCTTTGCACTCTAAGCCAGAAGCCTTACATCTCCAACTAGAAGCCTTGCACTCTAAGCCAGATTGGGTGAAAGGCTTTTTAATTTTGTGTGCATGTGTTGAATAGGTAGCATTTGTGTTTTTTTTTCCAATTTCATTGGTTTAAAGAGAATGGTATTTTGGTCATTTCTATATATTAATTAATGAATAAAATATCACATTTGGTTCTCGAATTGCATTTGGTCTTTAAGACTAATTTTCTTTCTAATAAAGTCCTTTTTTATCAAATTTTCCTAAAAAAAAATGCAATACATCAGAATTTTGCCCTTTTTTTTTGAAAAAAACAAATTTTGCTTTAATGGCTCAAACTTCAAAAGCGAGATCACATCTCATGAAAAAGGACATGAAAGAAGGACCACAAGAGAAATTAGATTCTTCCGTGATAAAGATTGAAAGATGAGAAATGTCATTTAAGATTTAAAAAATTAAATTAATAACAGTTAAATTTTTTATAAAATTAAAAAAAGACCTGAAAATATCGATTCAGACAGTTTATAAACATGAATCTCACTTACAATCATAGATTTGCATTTAAAACATAAATATTGGATCTACAAATAAAACTTGAATCTACAATTGTTTGAATTGATTTTTTTTCAACTCCTTTTTGAGAAAATTTTGTTAAGGACTTAATTATCATTAATTCAATCCTTTAAAAATTAATTGTTATTTTTTATAAGACTAAGTTTTGGAAATTGGAAAACTTCTATTTTGTGGTTGATGAATTCATTATTAAAAGCCATGCTCTCTCTCTCTTTAAGAAAATGCTATTTAAATCAAATTTGGTAATACATATATATCATATAATCATGCAATAAAAATAATTACCAATTCTTTTTTGAACTTAAAATTAAAAAAATAAATACTAAATATATAATATAACTAACTACCAATTCAATAATGAATTATTTAATGAAAAAGATATCATTATAAAGCTTATAAAAAAAGAAGTTATAATTTTGAAGATTAATTTTATAACATTATGAGTTGTGGCAACACTCACCGTGATAGAAAGTGCATTTGCTAAATGTAGCTCCTATATGAATCCCTTGGTATATAAAAGTTTGTTATAAGAGTTACAATAGGAAATCAACCCATTGAAAATTCAAATTAAAGTCAAAAGAAAAGTATAATTTCAATGAAGTTATAAATTGGAACTTTATAAAGTGATTTTAGTAAATGAAGATTTTCATAAGGTTATAAGTTTTAGCAACACTTTGGTGTTCACCGTGATGGAAAGTAATTCCCTGTTGCGATGCTCAATGTAGTTTGTTTATACATTATTGAGTTAAGCATAATTTTCACTCAACTTTACTTAAATGCTTTGTTTGGATGGGTTTAAAATATGGGAGGAAGGTAAGATATGGAAAGAAAATAAGAGAAAAAATAACTTTTTCTCCATTTGGATGAGAAAAAAAAAGTGAAAGGAAGGAAAAGTATAGGAAAAAATGGGGTGCAGGGTCCATCATATTTTTTCTCCAAGTTTTCTCTCCACAAATGGGGAGATTTTTGGAGAAAAATGTTTATTTCATATATACCTTTCTGTTTCTTTGCACATAACCCTTTGTTTCATCATCTTCTATCCTCCATTTTTCGTCTCAAGACCTCAACGCTCTGATTCATGTTATACCTGCTACAATAATTTATTTGTTACATCATATTAAGTGACAGTAATTATTATAAAAATAATTTAATGCTGATTAACATAATTTTTATGATTATAAAAGTCTTTGACTTAAAAATTAACGACCTCTTGTTGCTCTGTCTTAGCATTATTCACGTCTCCATCTTCTCTGCAAACTGCATATTTTTATAAATATGTGCCTTTCATATTTTTATGATATTATGTATATATAATTTATTTTTTATGTTCTAGTTAGGGGGGTTCACAGGACGGGACAGAACCGAGATACTCGTGTCTTGTCCCAAAAAAAGATCGGAATTGAATTTTTGTCTCGTGTCCTGTCCCATCTTGTTAGAAATCAGGATGGGACCGGGACGAGATTAGGATGTTCCGTCATCCTGATAAATCGAACAATGTCAAAGTAAGATTTAGATAATAGCATTCATTACAATTTTAAATTATATAATTTATTAAGTTTAAAATCAAAACAACACAAGTACATAAATCACAATAATTTAAAATCAATTATTAAATTATATTAATTACAACTACACATTATGATAATAATTCTAAGTGATCTCTAGGCTATAAGAGCAGTAATAACAGGAGCAGCAATAACAGGCAAGTCAAGCACAACATCAAATTATTATTTTTCTACTTTAGTTGAGATGTGTTAAGCTAATTACTCTTTTAAAAATAAAGCAAGAAATAAGATATAAATAAAAGTTATTAAATAGATAGATATAAAAATAAATTGTATTAATATAATTAATATATTATAAAGAAAGATATCACCCTATTTACTCTGTCATTAAAAGTGTCAATATAAAAAACTTTAGTTTTATATAAGAATTGCAAGTATTGAAATTATAATTGATATAATTAATATAAAAATAAATTACATCAATATAATTAATATATTTAATGTATATTTTTAAAATAAAAAATAATATATATATATAATATTTGAGATGGGACGTTGCGATAGTAATCCCATGTCCCGTCCCATCCTGAACCTCTTTTCTGTCTCATCCTGATTATTTTCAAGTTAGGATGAGACCCATCTCGATATAATCAGGACAATATTCAGCCAATCGGATGGTTACAGGCTGAACATTCTAATTCTAGTTTCATATGTTTTCTTTGGAATTGATGACTATATGTAAAAGTAAAATGCTCTCATCAACCAACCGAGAGGTGAATTGGAATTTACTTACTTATTTATTTATTGTTATATTTAATTTTAAACAATTATCCACTTTTTAATTTTTTGTAAACAAAAAATAACATATTTTTACTAAATTATTTGGTCTTAAAATATAATAACATGAAAGTAATTTCTAGCAACTAATTTAATTTTAAATTATTTTAATGATATTAATTTTTATATAATATTTACTTCCAATATATTTTTATACATATAATTACATCAAACATATATATTTTGACATATGGGTATTATAGTTATTATGATATTTGCTTATTTTCTTTCATCCTTATTTTCTTCTGTCCACCAAACATAGGGAATGATAATATTTTTTTTAGTTTTTTTTATTTATTTTTTTCCTCTTAACTTTTCTTCCCATCCAAACGGAGGGAAAAAGTAAGTGGGTATTCTAAACTCAAACGAGAGTCTATTATGTTCATCAACAATAGAGGTTCTCTCCCTTACTACCTCTAACTTTAACCTACTGGGTCATTACTGTTAATGGGCTCAATATTAAATTTTTTAACATTGTTATTATAAAATATTAGATTAAGGGTCATTTTTATTTCTTAATTTTACTTCGAAGGGTCAACGAGCACCCTAAACTCAAATATTTTATAATAAAAAAATATTAAAAAAATAATGTGGGACCCATTAATGGTGAAGAGATAATGAGAAAACAAAAGAGCAATGGGGGAGAGAAATATTTAACATTAAGGAACAAAATTGAACCTTATTTGAATTCAAAATACCTATGACCTTTTCGGTAAAGTTGAGGGGCAGAAATAACTATTAACCCTATATTATTTGGTAAAAAATTTGTATTTAAGCAACGAGATTGTCAATAAAGTTAAACTAGGAAAACAATCAATTGAAAATTCAAATTAAAGTCAAAAGAAAACTAGACTATTAATAGATAATAACTAACTTGAATAATTTAATTCTGATTAGGTAAAGAGAAAGAGATTATATATTTACTCACATATGAAGTTATGAATTTGAACTTTATAAAATCACTCAATTAAATGAGATTAATCTCACATAGATTGTAGTTATCATTTTGAAGATTTTTAAAAGGTTTAAGGTTTTAGCAATACTTTTGCTCACTATGATAGAAAGTAGGGTTAAAGGTCATTTTTGCATTTGAACTATTCATGCGGGGTCTACAAGTGTTCTAAACTTGATTTTGGATCAAGATGCCTACTGAACGCTTAAAAACACATCCATTTCTGCCATACTATTAATGCGCTTGTTAACCAATTTTTTTTTACTAAAAATGTACATGTGGCATCTAAGTGGATGCCCAATCAAAAGTTAATAAGGTCACTTTTACTCTTGAAGTATTTTTTAGATATACTTGATATTTTGAACTTGATTTTGAGTCATTTTTTGCTTTAAATGTTAAAAAATCTAAACACACGTGTCTTGCTATTCATGTGTCACAGAGGAATGTTAATTTAAGTTAGTGGGTCTTAGGAGTGTGTCACATGGCATCAATTAGATGCCTAGTCATAATTTTTTTTAAAAAAATCTTCTTTCATATTATAGTGAGAGATTAAATTTAAAAAAGTTCTTCTATGTGCACATTGTAACATTCTAGATTTCAAACTCTAAAATTTCAAATGTTTAAGGGGGTAAATTGGTAACATTAAGTAATTTATAAATTAATGATGTTTTTATATCACTAATATAGTTTATGCATCTTTGGACAGCCTTGAAAGAGGGCTAAGTCAGAGTTCGAGTAGACTATAACACAGAGAGAGGCCTAAAATGTGTTTGAGCTTGTGGATAGGCAAAAATATGTGTATATTAGATAAGCGAATAGAAAAAAATAGAGGAAGAAAAAGAGAAAATACATGAGAGGCAATGAAAGGAACTTAATTGTCTGCTAGGGCTTCATCTTGGGAGCATTTTGAAGACAATACAAGCTTGGATCATCATTGGATAAGCTCTATTTCCCTCTCTTTCCCCATTATGTAAAATTTTTATGGATTTAGGTATCATGTTTCCTTGGGTTTTGATCGAGCCCATTGGTTTAGTTAAAGCCTTGAGAAGTTAAATTAAGCTTTTAAACTTAGGTTTGTGAGTTTTGTAGCAATTTAGAATTTTTTGTTAGGGTTTGGACAAACTCTGATTAAAATTTAAGAGTTTGAAACAATGTGGGTAAATGATTTGTGTTATTAGCATGTTTGAGTGTTAAATAAAATTAATAGAGTACATTGGGAGTGTTGATGTTAAAATAAGATTTTGAGTATAGTGGGTATCCAAAATTTTAGTGAATAAGTGTTTTAATTAGGGTGATATAGATGATTAGTGCTTAATCATGTAGATTAAATATTGATCAGGTGTTATTACTCGAGTAGATCTTTATGGAGAAAAAGTTTGACCACGGTAACCCCTTTTTGTGATAAAAGAGTTGAAGTAACTGAATAATTTACTCTGTTTGATTAAGTTCTTAATTGTCTATGAGTAAGCATGTAATTTTGCAAACATGTGTTTTGAAAGTTTCATATTGCTAAATGAGGTTATTGTGCATGAAAATGATTTTTAAAATAAGGAATTTATGAAAGTATTATTATACAAGTAATTGATGGTTTGGGTGCAAGTATGTGATTTGTATAAGAAGAGTAAGCATGATTATGATAGAGGGTAGGAGTTCACTGTAGAAGTCTATATGGCATATACCTCCTTAGTGCCTAATAAGGTATGGTGTTAGAGATTATTTTCTTCATGCCTATGTGGGGTACAGTGTTGGAGATTTACACTTTTTATAATTAGTGATGTTGTGTTGGAGTAACGATACCCCAATCGTGTGTGATAAGGGAAAACCATAGACTGAAAGTAGGATAGGACATATTTGGCCTGGTGATTTTATCATTCAAGGTGTGCTTGGACCAATGTATATGTGTACTAGGTCCAATAGAGTCTTTGATTTCAAATGGGGTGATATAAAGGCTTGAATGGTAGAATGATTATGCTAGAATGTGAAAATGACTTATGAATATAGAAATGCCTATGTTTAAATATGTTAAATGATTTTCTTATAGATATAAGTTTTACTTGTTTTTAGTTGCGCATGTTAATTAATAGTTGTAGGTTATTATATTATTGAGATGTTTATCTCACCCCATTATTATATTTTACAGGAAAGGGCTTCGATAGGAGCAAAGGGAAGGAAGATTTGATTGGGAATTAAAGAGCTTGAGGTTGTATAACTCTTCCCCTTCCTTTTAGTTTTAACGAATATTTTATGAATCTTATGTTAACTTAGGATCATATGTATGTTTTGAACAGAGTTTGTGAATTATGGGTATCTTGGCCTAAGATATTTTGAACTATAATAATATTATTGTTGGAAGTTGATATACTAGTACAAATGATGTTATTGATATATTTGTATGTTTGGGATTGGTTAAAAATTGTTATTGATGAAATTATACTACCCCTTGAATTCATTATGAAATTTATGTTCGATGGCCAATTTGTGTAAGGACTATTGTTGTGATATAATTAGTTTATCAGGTTGTTTATAGTCTATTTGAGTTGGTTCAAGTGGTTTCAAGATTATTGGCATTAGGTTTGGGAGTTTGGACACTCTTGTGGTCGTTTGGTATTGAAAATGGACCAATTTGGGTTTGGGTGTCTAAATTTTGAATGGTAAAGTATATAGGTGTGAAATCAGTGCCAATAGCTAGAGGGATAAATAAGCTATATATGGATACTTGAATCGCTCAAGATGGTAAAACAGCACACTCCAGAAGTTTGCCGAAAGAGTTGTCATGACAGTAGAAGTGTCTGATGGAACACATTTAGTGCACACTTATCTAAGTTAATTAGGACCATTTATTAAGGTTTTATTAGTTAAAATGCACACATATTGTATTAGAATTGAAAATTTGCCAAGGTGTCTAAGTTTTGTGCACTAGGGATATTTTGGTTAAAAATAAAATTTTGAGAAAATGTATAAGAAAAATTGAAAAAATAAATTTTAGGTTCAAAAGAATAGTGGTCAAATTAGATTTTACAAATTTATTTTATTTTGAGAGCAATTAAATAAAAAGTCAATATTTTTTCAAGTGTCATAGTTTGACCTAATTTTTGGGTTGCATTTGTGTAAAAATTTTTATATAATTTTGTGTACCCAAGAACTTAGTTATTTTAATGAATTCTTTCTTCTAAATAAGAATTTAATTATGGAGTTAAATTATATTTTATGATGTCACATGTTATTTAATTGAATCATGTGATTTATGTGACAAAGGTGACATGTAACTTATGCATTAATTAGGCAAATGAAGTCAAAAGTCTATGGGATCAAAGTTGAAGCATTTGGATGTGTTTGCTTCATATTGGGTGATCTAGATTAGCTTAAAATGTGGATGATACATGAGATTAATTTGACATATATTGGAATTATCTATAAACTAATAGAAGGATGCTACCTTGCAAGTGTGACAAGGCCCCTAAAACTTCTTTTTATTTTGTTTTCTTTTATATTAATTAGTGCTCAACTGATACCAACACTGTAAGCACGTCCCACATTCCTCAATTTCATATTTAATACTCCACATTTCATCATCTTTTCCAATCTCTTTAGTTCATATTGTTTTTCATTTTCTCCACCTTCTCTCTATCTTTTTCATTTTTTCAGCACCCATACCTCCATTTCTAGTCATCAAATCTCCACAAAACACACACCATTCTTCATATGTCTTCAAGCTCACTCCATCCCTTCTATTCTTATAAGGATCTAAGCTCAATTTCTTCATCCAAGGGGCCATGAATTTTGGCCTCAAGGTGCTTCTCCTAGGGTTTTTGAAGATGCAGATGGTTGGCTAAATTTTTTGGTGGAATCCTAAAGAGATGAAGATGGAGGATGAATCTAAAGCTTTAATTGGCTAAGTTCTTTTGTTCCCTATTCTCTTCTCTTTGTACTAGATGATTAGATTTCTTAATCTAGAGTTTGATCATCTTGGCTTGTAAATTCTAGTTGAATTTGATTTTGATGTAAAGAAAAGATGATTGTTTTGTTTAATTTCTTCCTTGGGCTGCCATGACTGATTCGGCCACTTTATGTTTAGCACATAATATTGTGTTTTTCATTTAGTAAATTACATATGTTGATATTTCATAATCTTATAATATTAATCCTTATTTTGTTGAGTAGCTTGACATAATCTTGTGGTTGCTCATTTTATTTTTTGGCCATGGTATGAAAAGGGAGAATTTGAGTAATTCAGTTGGCTAATTTTTACACTAATTGGTTAATTGAACTAGGAACTTTAATCTAAGGCCTAGAAAAGTTAACTAATTAGATTAATTGGCTTATGATAATCTTCTTAGTTCAAGACAACTTTGATCAAAAGGAAAGGAAAGCTTAATTTACCCTAATTAGATGAAGATAATGACTTCAAAGTCAACTAATTTCTAGGGTTTCAAATTCTTGAAAAAGGGAGCCCACTCCATTCACTTTTATTAGCAATTTTAATTACTTGTCAATTAGGTAACTAGGTAGATAATTAGGCAACCAAATTTTCACTCATTGGGTAATTTATTCCATTAGATAACCTCCTTAGTTGAATTGAAACCATTCATTGGGAGATGACCTAGGTTGGCCCTATATTATATTAAGGTTAATTTAGTTTTATTTTGAGGGTTGAGTGACAAGATCCTATCATTATCATGACAGCAAGAGTGCACTGCGGCGCACTGCACAAAAAGGGATGTAGTCCCTCTGTGCTATCCGTCGTAGTGGACAATTTAATTTGGAATTTTTTTTAGAATGCCCTGTTGATGTCTTTAATGATTGTAATTGATTTCTATGCTTCCCCTACCATATGTATTTTGTTTTAAAATATAGTTTAAGCTCGGATGTCTTTTTAAAAAAGTTTCTTGGGATCCCAATCTTTTAAACTAATTTTCTAAAACCCTTATGTTGTGATAATCTTATAAGGGAATTTAATGAATCCTGGTTACCACAATCGTATTGTTGGAGTATTGTTCTGGTAATGTCAAGGTGGACATTACACACACTTTATAGCTTGACTCAATTTTTTTCAAAAGAAAATTACTCTGATCCTTTCAATCTCAATGTCTTGCCTTCTCTATATCATCTCAATCCCAAAAACCTAACTTAGATGTAGACAAGTACTTGTCGTAACTCATAAAAGTTGTAAGCCTTAATTATCAAGATTTAAGGCAAGCAATTGTCTAGTGTAGCCATGGAAGAATTTTTTTTAAAAAATTAAGTCAAGTTACCAAGTGACACATGGAAAAATTTTTATAATTTAATTTCTATTTGTGATTTGAAAAAGGAATTTTTTTAAATTTCTAACGAGTTATCCACTTGATGCCACATGTATATATGCGTGGGACTTGCTAACTTAAATTAGTGTTTGTCTATCGTGCATTAACATTAAAAATTATGTGATAGGTTTTTTAACATTTAATGGGGGAAAGACTTAAAATCAAGTACAAAACACTAGATATCCCTAAGTGAATATTCTGAGAACAAAAGCATTATTCAACTAATTGAGCATTCAACATGGATGTCATGTGAATCACCATATACATGTTTTTTGTCAAAAAAAACTTGGTTAATAAAATGAATGGGTTTTTAAACATGGGGGGATAACCTAAAATTAAATTTAGGAATAGTTCAAAGACAAAAATGACCTTAATCTTAGAAGAAAATTTCCTGTTGTAATGCTAAATGTAGCTTTTATATACATCCCTTGGCATAAAAAAATGAGAAAATGACAATGAGGGGCTTTAGAATGAAAAAAAATAGTAAAAGTCCAAAACAACTGTATGTTTATCTATACACAAGTAAATTGATGAATCTAGACTTGTGTATAGATGAACCTTTAGTTATCTTGGGCTTTCATTGATTTTTCTCTCATCTAGGAGTTGTCATTTCCATTCTCCCTAGAAAAATTATAGTTAAGTAATGAGATCGTTGGAAGAATTTTTTTTTAAGAGAGGAAACCAACCAATTGAAAATTTAAATTAAAGTCAAAAGAAAACATACTAATTTACAATCTTAACACATCAATTCTTTCCAATACACTTCAAAAGCCTAGATTCAAACTTTAACCAACCCCCCATCAAAACAAAAAATATAGTGTATTCTATAATGCTAACAAACTTTCTTCCCTTGTTATCCCTCTTCTCATTTTATAATAATAGATTAGCATTCTTGAAAGTTAGAACTTTACTAATAATTACTACAAATTGACACCGTTAATCTTAAGCTAACAAGGATCCATAACTTTTAGAATAAGAAAAATGTGTTTTAAAGAAACTATTGTAAGTTTTGGCAACAATATAATAAACAAGGGTATGCATGAAAAGAATTGCCATTTTGAGTTGATTAAAATTATCACCAAATTTTTTTAAAATGTGTAAATAGTTAGAATTGTCATATAAATCGAACTAGCTTGACCTCCCCATGTGAGCCAGGGAAGCACCATCATTTTTACATGTAAATTATAAAAGGAATAAAAGAGGTATGCTTAATATGTATAAAATAATTAATGCTAGTAGCAATTTAATAATGTTAATGAGCATCCTAAAGCTTAAAATATTATGCCAATAATATTTGGATCTTGAACTCTTAAAATGTGCAAAAACTTCTCTTAACTTCTAAATTCTGAACACTTGAAATCTTATTGTTAAATTGAAGAAAATGACGGTTATTTTTATAGTTATGGAGCTCAATTGCACGTTACTATAACACCTATCTTAACCTTTAAAAATAGTTATGGTTTTCTCTAACTTAACGATAGGATTGCAAGTTCAGAATTTAGAAATTAGAAGGAGTTTTTATAAATTTTAAAAGTTCAGGATCCAAAATGTCATACGCATGATAGTTTAGGATTTAAAATACTTATTAACCTAATTTTATATTGCTAAACCAAAAAAATAGACTTTCTACAAGGATATCCAGCCTTGCTCTATTATCACGACATTTTATTGAATGTCAAGATGATGTATTTCTAGGGAAAAAGTGATAGCTAGAAAGAAAAGGAAGAGAGAAGAAAGCTTCACTCGATAGTGAAATCTATAACTGAAAAGCAAAAATGAAGTAGAAGAGAGAAGATAAAAAAATAAGAGAAGCAAAATAGGAGAAGCCAAAAAGAAACAAACATTAATCACAGGCCATAAAATCATAGTAGAATCAAAAGTCCCAAATCCGACCTCAATTTTTGCAGCAACAATGAAGAAAGGAAGAAAGTTTAGTTCAAAATAATTCTACAACAAGATGGCATCAGACACAATGAAAAAGCCAAGCTTTTGAAATCATACGAATCTAAAACCTAATGGGATAGCTATGGGAAAAAAAGAAGAGGGAGACAGAATTTGAAATAAGAAAATGTGAATGAATGACAAAAAGTACAAACAGTAAAATGTGAAAGAAAAAGAAGGGATTTGAATAGAGAGGGGATTTCAAATTTCAAACAGAGAATAAGCCATTCATGTAATGTTTTAAAAACCAGACCAAACAATAAATCAAAAAGATCAATGGGTCATGAGTCTCATGGTTTGATCGATGGTTGAACTAGTGACATAATAATTAAATAAAAAGTATTTATATACAAATATATTAAAAAATAGGTCAAAATAATTTAACTACTTTGGGTCTTGGGTTTTTCTTCGGGTCTTTAAGAACTGCTCAGGTCAAAATAGACCAACCTAGGTAGTGGTTGATCTAGACTATTTTCTTCTTTGAATGACAATTCTACCTATTCAACAGTCCAGGTTCGTCTAAGTCTAAAAACAATGCATACATAAGCCATCAAGCTTACACTATTTGGCACAAGTTATTCTCCTTTGTTCTATATACTAATTAGAAAGAGTGCATGCACACAATTCTAGGAAGATGCATAAAACCCAATGTAATTAATGAGAGAATATCTCTAGATAGTATTTCTTAAATCTATAATCCTATTGCAAATAAAATTTTTTTTACTTTTTTTTTTAAAAAGGTAAAAGAGCCTTTTGTATTATAACATCAATTGTGAGAGCATGTAGAAAAGGTGTAGAAAATCCCTTATTTCAATTGTAGCAGAAGCCATTACTACTAAATACTAACTTAGAATTCGGTGTGTTGCTGGATCAAATCTTACAATAGTGATATTTCTTGCAATCACTATTTAGATGTCTTTCAATTATAATAGTAATATATCTCTCTTTACAGAGCACCAGTTTAGTTTGAAAAAAAGAAGTAATCATAGGGGTGAGAAGTGAAAAACATGCCAAGAGTTTAAATTTCACAAATAAACCAATTGATAGGGTCTGGTAATGTGAGGTGTGACTTAAATCTATGCAGCCTTAGGAAAAGAAATTATAATGTTGATAAAAAAATGCTAGACAATAATCCCTAAAGACTGAAGCATAAAATTGCTAGAAGTAAATAATTTGGAGACAGTCTTTACACAATGTCTTCTTATAATCATCAGAGATCATAGCCTCACTCGTATGCCTTAAATACATCATTACATTTTAAGGTTGACCTCATTCATGGGCAACCTGCATTCATCGTTGTCCCTTAAGGACCATTTGATGGTCGAAATATAGTATAACAATTGACATCACAAGCCATACTTGAATAATCTGGATAGTATGGATAACTATCATTCTTTGTATGTCTCAAGCCCAAATATGATGATAGATTAGAATTAACCACCTGCCATTAATTTTGGATGAATCTGTGTACTTGGCCATTTACATAAGGTAGGGTACTACCTTATGGAGCATAATCACTGATTGAGTCATAGTGCACACTAGATAAGATATATCCTTAATGAAATCTATAATCATGGTAACTTCGTGATCGCTCAAACCTGCAAGAATTGAAGAAGATCCTAAATCGTCACACGTGCCTAGGTCTTTAGGAGAAGTCAATTGTCAATTGAGTGAGTATGGTCTATTATTGTGAGACTGATAGATTGAGCTTGCCTTCTCAACACCCTATTCATCATCAAGAAAGTCATTGGTGATATCAAGGTATAAGAACTCATCCACCGATAAACCTTAATTCTGACAGCTAGATGTGCAGGTTGGGAATTCAGTAGGCATATTACTCATAGATCTACTATGCACAGGCTTGAATATGTCCTGGTTTTTAAACATCATTAGGCTAGGAAGGTGTATCATAGTGCATGCTCCTATTAACGTCTGTTTGACAACCTATTGGGATCTGTTTGTAAAACATCTCGTGCAATCATGCCAAAAGGAACACTAGACGAGCTGGAATTAAAATCCATTCTCTCTGAGGCTTGTGATGGATACATAGGTGGAGATACCATGGAAGAGGGTTGTGAATAGCTAGGCAAAAGGTTTACTCCAAAACTTGAAGAGTTGGAATGAGTGAAACTAGTCACAGTGGAGGTCCCCGAGTTACCCATCGTGGCATTTCTGTAAGACTGGGGAGCATAACTATGAGTTGTCGGTGAGGTATCCGAACACAACTATCCTGATGCACTCATTGAACATGCAAGTAATGGAGCTATTTGATCCATAGAGACAACGAGAGCACTTGATTTGGGACCAGGAATCGAAGGAGTACTAGAAGGCCTTGACACCAAAGGTAATTGTGCCACAGATCACTTAGTTGTTCTTGAAACTACAGACCCTTTGGGCAGTATTTTTAGAAGCAATTGTTATTGGTGACAAAGAAGATGAAGACACATCAATCTTTTTGGAGCCAATTGAAGATGTTTTCCTAACATGCACAGGATCTACATTAGAACTTGAAGACTAGGGTAGGCATGTTGGAGGACTCCTAGGCGGGGATGGTACCACTGAGGTCCTTTCTTTTGCTAGGCTTTCAGTATTGCTAGGTCTTGATTTGTTAGCTCTGTCTTTTATACTTAGTTTTTTATAGCTAAAGAACTTCCTCTTCCTATCAAATAAAAAAGTAAAAGAAATTGGAATAGAAATGAAGAAAGGGGGGAGTGGGAAATTTTGATGTAACAATGATTACACTGAACTCAAATCAATTTCATCTAATTTTTCTAGGGAAAATAAATAATGCAATAGAAAGTATTAAATTATCTTTGCTTGTACAGATGATTATATATATTCTTCCTTTCTTGATGTTGACATATAGAAAATAAAATGAGTACAACTTAAATACAAGTGCGTAGTTAAAGACAAGAAGAGTATAAATGAAAAGGGAACAAATATAACTATCTCAGTGAATCAAAGAGAAGAAACTGCTTAAAAAAATAAGAACCTTTTATAATAATGTCATAATATGCATAAAAATGGAAGAAAGCAGCCTACCTTTTTGACAATGATTTGCTCAAGCCACTTTAATTGATCCTGCAGAGTGATAACAGTATTCTCAGTCTTGCCTCCCCTACCTTGCCTATTCTAGTCTCATCATTGGCATCCCCAACATCAATAGAAGACTTAGATGGTTGACTATCCATCTTATTAGTCTAACTTGACCTATCAGATGACACTTTACCTAGGTTCTTACCTCTATAAGAAAAAATTTCAAATGAACGAACAAATGAATAATTAAATAAGCACATATCATTTATGTTCATCACCAATAAAAAAACACTAGGCTATTTCCATACCTATCAGGTGACTTCTGGACTTTGTTATCTAGGCAAGAGTTCACCTTAAAAGGGCCATTTATGATCACTGATGGCAATGAATTAGTAGAACATGTTAAAGAACTATCATCTATTAATGATCCTTTTTTTAGCCATTTCATTATCATTTTGCATAGATGAAAGATCACCTATACCATTTCTCTTAGCCTCTATAGGATGATGAACTTCTAATGCATCGGTATCCCAATTAATAGGATTAGCCTCTCTGTCTTTTGAATCAGGCTGAGGTACTTCAACAACTCCATCCACAGAGTTGGACACATCAGAAACATCTTCTAATGCATCAAGCATTTTACTATAGCTTGCACCTCCCCCATATTAGAATCCTTTTTCTGATCATCTAGGTTCTCCTATTGATGTCTGTCATGTACAACCACAATTGGCCTCTCTCCTCCCTCCCTTTATCTTTACCTTTCCAATTGTTCCTTTTATATTTGGCCTATTTAAAAAAAATTGTCAGCAATTTAATGACCAGATACAAGGAAAAAGCCTCACTATCCCTAAGCACACAACATTACTTAATCACATGTAATAGAAGGCATACATAAAGAAAAGGGAATGCCAAGAAAACACCTTTCAAATTGGTGAATAATTTCAAGTAGTTATTGAGTGAAATTGCAATAGAATTAACCAAAACCATAAATAGCACGAGATATATACTTCATGTAAATTATACTGAGGCAAAATTTGGAAGAATCAAAGGTATTGAACATGTAAATAATACATAGGAATGGGGAAATCCTTAAGGAATGATTCCACTATAAGCTATTACAGCAATGAAATTTAACCAATTATTTCAAAATACTTCAAAAGGATTAATGAACTCTCTAAATTAGCTATCATACATTAAAAAAAATTAAGTTGTTTCTTTAAGACATTCAATTAGGATAGCTAAAATGTCTAATAGTCATGTTTGTTGCAATTTTCAAGCAACAAATACCTTTTATGTTGTTCATATAACATACAATCTTTAGTATATGATGTATTTTAGCTCAGTAATCTTCTCTAATGTGAATACAAATAATGTAATTGTCACCTCTTAATTGAAAACATGACCTTTTGAACATGTTCCATACAACCAATGAAAATAGGGATCTTCTGATGCGTAATCTCCATATCTTAATTTGACTAGCTTGAATGATGTTCCATATATATAACATGTTATAAGGTGAATTGTAGTTTCTTAGTCATACCACTTTGAGGAGATTTTTACTTCACGAGACCTTAGTTGCTAAGTAGTAGCATCTCTCAATTAACTTTAAGAGACCTGTTATGACCTTAAAATGCAGTTTTGATGCATTTTAAACCTGCTTTTCTTTTGACTTCTTTTCCTTCTTATTTTCTCTTCGCTTTGCTTTCTGTTCACTTTCAGCTAGCCAAGCTGCCTCTTCTTCATGGATGAGCTGTTCTTGTCTCTTTAATGCAATAGCCTCCTGGTATGCAACCTTAATTTTATTGCTGTATCCATGAGGTGAATAATTAGAATTTTCTAATTCATCAAACACACCTAACAATTATTCACTACATATAAGCGAAAATATAAATAGGAAACACCAAATTAAAAAAAAAGTATTGCCTTAATTATGTTTTCATAAGATTTTTCTTTTTTATGACATAAGAAATTGAGTAGAGATTTTTGACATTTGGAGGCTAGGAAATCCTCAAACGACAAAAAAAAGGTATAGTTGCAAAACAAAACAAGACATCAAAACACATAATGAGAAATTAATCACTTAAAAAGGGTTGTTCAATCTCTTTCCATATCAGAGATAGTGAATCCCTTTAAACAAAATTCACAGTGCATCCCAATTGGTTTGAGAGTTTGTTAACTCACCCAAAACTAGTATAATAGACTCCAGGGAGGCATTACATCTCATGTCAAAAAAAAACCTCCAAATAAACCTACGCATATTGTTCAATTTACAAATACATTATGCTATCAAGTTTTATACTTTCATTATCATTAAATTGATAAGAAGTGTATCATGCAAAATAACATTAGACTTCTCAAATGTTCTTAACATAGAATTTAGTTCAGGATAAGGGAGGGGAGGAATTTTACTGATTCCTATGAATCACCCTACTTATGGAAGGAAGGGATAAGAAGAAAGGGGAATGAAAAATTGTTAAAGTTTCCTCTCCCTTACCCTCCTTTCCATTTTGTTTTAACTAATAGAGTGAAAGAGAGCCATATTCCTCCCCCTCCCCTTCCATCTAAATCCCTTCAATCAAACAGGCAGTGACAAGTAGAATATCTAGCATTAGTTCACTGTATTAGTTTGGCTAATAGGTCTTCAAATGCCTAAAAAAAGACCATTAAGTATAACTATCCTAAATAAGATATACACAAAGGATCAACATACTTTTATTAACTAGCTTTAGATCAAAGGATCATGCAGCCCTAATATCCATATCATGCTAAATAATCTTTAATATTAAGATAAGAACAAAATAAAAAACCAGTAGAATAAAATATCAAGTTCCAACTCATGACTTTAGTTGAATTGAATAACCATTATCAAATACTAGAGCCTAAACAAATCTTTAGAGTACCAGGATAATTAATATGCCAATCTAAAATTTTTGCTTCAATGCCAGGTTAGATGAAGCCATCTTGTTAAAAAAAATAAATTAAATGACACATTTACAGAACTCATGTAAGTTTTTCAAAGGCATTTTCAGTACTTAAATCTAGTAGGCAGATATCAATTATAGATTTCATATGTTTTCCTCAAAATATATTTTTTCATTTTCAAAACCAAAACTCTGTTGAGTGTTTATTCGAACTTAATCTACATATATAATGATTATATCATGAGATTACAATGATGACGACAACAAGAAATCTATTCTACTAAGTGAGACTAGTTATATGAATCGCTGCAACACCATTATATTTTATCAACAACCATCTACAATATATCATTCACCAAGAGATCTTATATGATAACTTTTTTAAGTGTCCTTCTTGGTCTTCCTCTATATCTTTTTGTAGGGCTAAAAGTTATTTGTTGAACTCTCCTCACTGGGGCCTCTAGTGGCCTTATTTGAAAATGTCTAAAGCACCTTAATTAATTTTCTACAATTTACTACTTGATAGATGCCACGTCAACTTTTCCCTATATAAAATAATTACGGATCTTGTCCTTTCTTATATGACCACACATCAATCTTAACATTCTCTTATCTGTTACCTCTATTTTTTGCTCTTGTTCCTTTAACACCCAAAATTCACTATTGTATAGTATCATTGGTTTTATAATAATTTGGTAAAACTTTCTTTTAAGCTTAAGAGACAATAGACAGGAAAGAAGTTTCTCATAAGTATGTGTACATATCAAAACTATATGTATATTTTTCAAATATTTTATCTATAAAAGATAATATTGTATCATCATTGAAGCCTTAGTGACTAGCCTTAAAAAAGACCTTAATATTAACAAACTTGGAAGCTCCTCAACTTGGTAACCTTCTATATGCAATTGTAATAGGAAGTTAGTTGGCTAGTTCAAATAATTATTTTATTCATGTTTAAAAAGGGGAATAAAAAGGTCATTGTAATGGATGTGTATGGATTGTATGCAATAAGATTTGAGACTTGATTTTTGATTCTCTTGTTCCCCCCTTCTTTTACCTCTTGTCTCTCTCCCATTCTCTCTAAATCTCTTCCTTTTCTCTCTCTTTCCAATCTAAATCCTGTATAACCTTCTCAAGCATACATTAGGTAGGTTCCCAAGTTGAAAAAACTTTATTTTTAATAACAAAATCAACCTATTAGTTAGATCAATCAGGATCCAAGTCCAGCATAGTTTTATCCCAAGTAAACACAATTAAACTTCATGCGGTCTAACATCATTATCTGAAGGAAAATAACATTTTCTTAGACAAGCTTAATATGTTCTCATCTAATATGAAAGATCAAATGTTCTAATTCAATAAGTGGCTTTTGAATTCTTGACATAAAACAAAAATTTTGAAGACTATCATTTTCTGCCACTATGAATTAATAAGAATAGATATTGTCATTTGTAATTCATCATGAGCTTTATTTTATATATATATATATATAATATATATAAAATCATTCCTTAGCCTTCTAACAACTCAAACTTATGGGGAGTGAAGTGGTGATGTAGAGATTCTTCAACCAAGTTGTCAACAATTTGACTTTTGTTGCCCTTCTATTTATCATATTTAAATTAATCCAATATGACATGTTGTAGACCTAGGCTTCAACCCAAGGAGCCTCTTTATGAGAGGACATGTTTGAGATACTATAAACTATTGGGTCCCCTCCTAATTGAAATGTACCTTTACAAGCTTCAGCTATGATTTCAAAAGACAATGTAAAGGATTCTAAAACATAGGCAGAAGGAAGATTCGTAAGAATGGCCAGAGGAAGATTTTAGTATGAACCCTCAAAATACATATAAGCTATAATGCTTATTCGCTTACCAAAAGACAAATCAAAATTATCCATTGGAAAAATGCTAATATTTTTGAAGATTTAAAATAGAAAAAAGAAAAAAAATATATCACTAAATGTTTAGCCTTCAGGAAAGTATTATTCCATTCATTATGTGAGGTTTTCATATAGATGATGGGATAGCATAACATATCAAACATAGGCTATTATAATAGACCAAGACTCTAATCATTATAACTGTCTAATTGTCACTACTCACTACCAGTTGCTCAAGAGCCTTGTTATTCTTTTCTATTTTTTCATTCCTGCACCATCAAGAATGCTTCAATTTTTGTTACAGAATATGTGTCAAGCGATCAAGCCTGGATGTGACTGGAATTAATAAAAAATTAAACTCGGAGTAGAGGCCTTTTAATATCACCTTGATGCATGCATTTCATGCTTTCTCCTATTACAACTGAGGCATTGACTAGCTTTTTAATCTTCAGAAGATAATTGAAAATCTTCATATAATGTCTCTTTAAATTCTTGAGTTGCATCACCTTTACTTTAGTTTATGATGTGAAGAACCCTTCCAACTTAATCCATACCTTGTGGGTGTGTTTATATCCCACCATTCTAGCTTGCATCCCTTTGGACATTGATGCAAGCAACCATAACATGAACAACCAATCATGCTTCTCCCAGTGTAAGAATTCTTAGGTGAAGTTTCCTATTGCTTTATCTTCTTTTGTGGTAAACTTTGGTTGTATACATGCTTATCCAAATTGAATCATTGTAGCTTGTAACCTTTAATGGTTACAAGTGCTTTTTGTGCATCTAAATTAAGAAATTCTCCTAATTTAGACAGATATGGGATTGAAAAATCCTTAAGAAATGAATTTTGGTTGCACAAAGGACATTTTGAATTCTTCTTAATAGTTTCAGATGAATTCTCCATAGATCACTCTTGCTTTAATACCATGTAAGAATAAAGGAAACTATGTCATTCCATTCACTAAGGGTTTATATATCCATGATGGGATAGTGTAATAGACTAAACATAATAGCTAGTATAACAAACTAAGCCTCTAACTGTCACAACGGAATACTTATATAACTCCTCTTACAGAAATCTTCTATAAGGTAATGAAAGAAACAAGTAAAATTAGCATCTTGAGTAGAGTGATGGAAATACAGAGTTTTTAACCTATTCAAAAGAAACAACATCTATAGAGTTTATTATGTGCAGAGATCCATAAAATGGTTAAGATTTGGTTTGTACATGCAGGGGCCCTTATACAAATGAAATTTGGACTAATTCCTATATAGTACTTTTTCACCACATCTAGAGTCTAGCTTCAAGTAGCATAAAAACCAAAATAACTATCCAAAGAAGGATTGAGAATGAAGAGCATATAAAAGTAACAATCAGAAAAGCAGATGTATAGAACTAATGCTTTTTTTTACTACCTAAATATGTTGGCAAGTACAAATATTTCTATAGTCTTGTGACCCAGTTCAGTGCGATGCCTTTCATCACGCTCTATAAAGTCTTTATTGATGTCCTCCCTAAAGTTCCCATCATATAACAAAGGGAGAGCAAGTTTACCAACAATAAAAAGAGTTCAAAACATAAAGCTAAATCTTAATTCATACGCTTTATAGCACATTGTGATCTCCCTAATCTAAATTACTGTTAGATAGTTATAGACTATATATTCTAACTAACCATGCAATGATGATAGTAACCTAATATATCTCCATTAATAGAAGTGGAGAAGGCCATATAAGCTCATGAGATGGCGTACTATATATTATAAGGTTAAGATGTAAGAAAAAGGAAAACCACCATCAGTCAAGAGGATTACATTGAGGGGGTCCTGGCTGTTAGAGAAAAGAAGGGGTTACTAAATGAGGATTAGGTACAGCTAAGGGTGGGAGCAGTGATTTTGTAAATTTGAGTCTTAAATCCTTTAATTCAGCTAGAGCAGTGAATTCAATCTTTTGCTTAGTGAAGAGTGTTTAGGAGAGTACTGGCCTCTGAAAAGTCTAGTGGATTGTGTTCTAGTTTGTCATTTTATAGTATGTATTTTATGCTGTTCCTTGAATTTAATTGTAATTTCTGTCCATAGGTGTACAAGAGAGATGGGATTGGCTTGAATCATCATTTCCCTCATAATCCAACTCTATTATTTAGTAATGCTATTCAGTCCCACATTGTTTATTATCTATTTCTCGTTCTTGCTTGTTATAAGCTTATTAGGGTTGAGGCTATATCATTTCCTCTTTCCTATGGTTTAGAACAGAAGATTTAGCTATTTTCCAATCTCTTCTACCCATTTCTTCAATTTCTAGCATCTATTATAAATACCACTAAAGTTCAAAGAGCACACCCTACTTAACTAGAGGTTCCTTTTACCAATATGAATCTTGTATCTCACCTTTGTACAATTTTGATGACCCTTCTCATCCTTTGGAGGCGGTGGTTCTATAGCAGCCCTTTCAAGCAGCAATAAAACATCATCCACCAGTACAAACATATCTTTCTCAACATGAACAATTGGTGTTGGCGTTTCTTCAGCATCTAAAGCCTTTACCTGCCTTTTTTGCACTTAATCTGGCCATCAAGAGCCTTTAAGCTATTGTATAATGAATCCATCACCAAAGTAGTAGTAACTTCTTTCTTTGAAAAAAAGTGCTTTGCAACTACTTTTAAAATTACATCAGTCTTCTCCCTGGACATGTGACACCTAGAATTTTGGTCAATTCCCAGCCAGAAAGCACAGAAGCTACAATTATTGAAAATTTTATTTTCATCAATTAATAAAATCAGCCATCAATTAATTATCTACAACAACTTATAACCAATACTAAACTCACTTTGCAAAGATAGGACACAACTTACATTCCAATTAATAATATAGATGAAGGTTAATTTATCTAATTGCAATAAAATACAAGTAGAAAGACATATACAAAGGCACCAGGTTAAATAAAGATGGCTTAATGCATTAACAGTGGTCATGTAGACCAAAGTGTGTCACTATATTATCCATCCATCTTCCAGTTATTTTTTCTTAATTCCAGACATGCATATGCGTACCATTTGTCACTTCGATGTAAGGACTAAGAAGTATTAATTTTCTATATCTAATAAAATACAAGTAAAAAAGCCTAGAAATACTAAAATGCAAAAATAAATGAAGATGGTTAAACACATAAAACATTGGTCAAATATATGAGGGTGTAGTACGTCTATCTTCCAGTTTATTTCAAAATTATGCATCCACAACTAAATTAGATAGTTAATTTTAAAATTAGCTTTTCATCAATTCTTACCATCTAAATGAACTTTTTATTAGTCAAGGAGTATGGGAAAAAAAATTTAATAATCCTTAATAACATAAGGTGGAACAAGTCATTAAAAGAACGGCAAACAGGAGAAAGAAGATCTATATTTTCAAATTCTGCATCTAAATAAATTTCACTTCATACTTTTAAGGCAAGAATACAACCTCATCCACCTAGCTTTATCCTCTATCAACTTCCCAAAACTTGCTTCATCTCTCTTCAACAAAACACTGGCAAATTTGTTCTACATTTGTCATGTATACTCTAACAAGTTCTCTCCTATACTGACAATCAAGACAATGAAAAGGCCTGTCTACTTTCTACCTATAATTTTACAAAAGAAGCCAAATGTCATCAGACATCTAACTCAACCTTTAAAGAAATTAGAAAGAGATGACTATAAAGTAAGTTTATAAAGATAAAATGCAAATGGAAAGATCTTAAATGATAAATTCTAGTTTAAATGTAGTGAACATATCTTTATAGAAATTCAATATATTCTAGTTTATACACGTACAATCTTTTAACTATTGTCAATTAAAGAGCATTTACAGTTAATATCATATTACAGATATAAAGTTATCACTGAATCAAAAGAAATCATATTCAATTATTTTTTACTACTTTCAAGATGCTACATAGAAAAAGACATTCTTGATGAATTTATAAGTTGTATGCATTTACCAAATTTTTGGTCACTAATAAAAAAGAACTCATAATTGATAAGAAAAGAGAGGACAATACAAGAAGTTACAACACAAAGAATAAAAAATCCTTTTAAGCAAAACCTTATAAAAAAAATAGCGTAAGCTCTACTTCAGAACAGATTTTAAATTTCTTTTAAAATCCACTAGGGACACTCACCAAAATAAACACTTGCAGAAACACGCAAAGAGAACATAAAGATGATCTCCTCCTAAAATAATGGGACAAAAGGAATTGCTAATTAAACATTCCTTACATTCTGTTATAGCCAAAATGGGGCAAAAGGAATTGCTAATTAAACATTCCTTACATTCTGTTGTAGCCAACATTACCAATAGAACAATATGCAGCAACAACAAGCTTTATCCTACTAGGTGGAGATAATATAATAAGTAATAAATTTAAAAGTAATGGTGACCTTAAAGGTAATGGTATGGAGTTCTCCACAACATAGTAATTTCTCAAACAAAGACAAATGACCAAAGCTTTCAAAAATTAAGTGGAAATCAAAATGAGGAAGAGAAACATCTCTGAGTTTCTTCAGGATTCAATGATAAGAATATTGCAACAAAATACAGAGAAGAAAAAAAGGTTAAGAAGGTCATGTTTTTTGTTTTGACAAGCAAGTAAAGAGAATAAAAGTTGAGGGAATTTAGAATGAGATCTTAACAAGCTTTTGAAATAATGCATGTGCTGATGTGCATCACAGGGCCTGTCACAGTAAGTTAAAATTTTAAACCAAAATAACATTATGTAGAACCATAGGATGCATTTATTTATTAGCCACACTAATCAATGCACATTCATATTTTTTATTACAAAAATATTTGGAGCATGATATTACAAGGTTATAGAATGGCATAAATTATTCAAGCTTTGCAACCTTAGAGTAGTAAGTATAATTACAATTACATTAATTGATCGCATTCCAATTTCATTAGTAAGGGTACCAATTCAAAGACAAGTGATTCTATGATTTTGGGAGATAGGAAGTGCAACCTACAAAGATGAAATTCTATGCCTCCTTAACATCTTGGATATCTAAGTTACTAATGTATCTAAAATAGTAAGTTGGATGCCTGTGTTGATACCCTCCATTTTAAAGGCATCATATACCTTCCATAAATGATTGGGTCCTCACATCCTAGAAATTAGACAGATAGAATTATAAAGCATTCATGTTCTCTATTTATTGATAAGTAAATACAATACAACTGAAACTATATGGACTATGGTCACAGTAAACAAGAACACTGAAGTGTTAGGATAGTTAAATGCTAGAATAGTAGGCCTAGGGTAAATTCTATAGTCATATCTGATGAGTGATGAGTCAACCATGATACGAGTCATATGCGTTAAAGTAGAACTCATGCTAATACACTTATTATATATATATATATATATATATTTGCATGAATATTTAAGAAGCTTGGAATAAATAAAGATTAGAATACCCGATGACTTGGACTTAAGCTTTTATTATCAAATTGTCAGAAGCATCAACAAAGCCATCATAAACTTTTGATAACTCCATAAGCTTTTTCCATCCCCAGTCACGCTCCTTCTTCTAAAAACAATGCAATGTATCTGCAAAATCTAGGAGATGTAACTCAACGATACTTATACAACCATTAAAGACTTTAATAGTTAATATAATCATTAAACAAAATAACAAACCTAAATATTTTGATTTCTTTAGATCTTTATTGACCACAACAATTGTAAATTATGCAAAATGACTCCATCTTATGTTACTAAAAAATAATAGACAAGGATCAAAAGACAGACTTGTAAAACTAATGATCATCAAAGAAATCTAAATTAAAGGGGCCAACTTGAAAGAAGTGGATCATGATTAGCTATACATGGAAACAAAGAGAGGTGATTGTAAACATCACAACCTTGTTGATAAATTAAAATGTACCTGGAACAAACCACAGCTGGATTAGGTTAAAGTTTTAAGACACATAAAATTGTAGCAAAATTCAAACAAAAGTTTGTTTTGTTAAACCATATACATTTGTTAAACTAACCCCAATATCAAGGCTATGGAATAAATAACCATCGCCAAATACTCTTAACATTGAGCAAATCATTTTAATGAGGCAAGAGAGAAAAATTAGCACATGATGGCCATAGATGCCTAAGTACATGTTTGAAAGTTTCACAATATTAGAAAAACCTATTCAAACTTTCAATATTACCAGAAAAAGAGAGAAAGATGGTTTCATGCAAAACTATACATATAAAATTAGTAGTTCACAATCCCATAATGGAATCCCTATATTCAAGCTTCCTTAAACAAGGAAAACGTTTACTTGTTCATGACAAAAAGCTCATGCACATATATTGAATGTGTATATTGATAGGAAAGACAAGATTAAAAATCACACCACAAACGTCATGGATAGCAGGACACATAACATATAAGCACACAACAAGGCTTATCAGGCCAATAGGTGATTTTAAGGCCTTGTACCATTTGTAGCTGCCAACCTTAAATGCATTACTTTGAAGTTCCTATTTAGTAATTTGAGAAAAATTTTCTATCTTCCAAGTATATTTTTCATATAAATCAAAAGGTTTTAGCTTAAAAAGAGCAAATAAATGCCAAACAATTCATTTTCTAACAAAAAAATTGGACGTTCAAGTATTAACATGAATATAATGGTTGACTAAGATAAATCATTGGCAATGTTATTTCTGATAACAAATGACCTGCATATTTAGCAACATACTTTCACTTGCATAATGAAAAAAATAAATGTTTCATATTCTTGATAGCTTTATAAAAAGACAAAGGAAATCTATTCATTTCATACAGAATGATGGAGTAGAAGTTACGATTGGAATACTTCAGTAAGGATTTTGCCTTATTTGACTAAACAAATTGATGGCATTGCCAATTGCAAGACAAAAGAGACAGGTGCCTTATTGAACTATCCCCTACAAAATTGGTGATTTGGTGGCAGTTTAAACCTAAGATCCTAGAAAAACTTCAATGCCTTTGTAGCATGATTAGCCAAAGACATGACTAATGTCATTACTTGTTTTCACCCTCATGATAATAGAAATATTATCACTCCCTATTCATAGAAAAATTTAAATGCAGCCACTATAAACTAATATCTAAGGAAATTTGATGAGTTGATAATTTCTTTGCAAAGCTTATGAAGAGGCATGCATATTGGTTAATGGTATTGTCAGATTAAGATGTACAGTAAAGCTTTCTTTTAATTGTTGCCACCACTAAAAAGGAAAAGACTTCATAAATGGCAGATGTCATGTTTCTCACAACTCCACCAATAACGCAACAATTCTCTATACCATAAACTACCATTTTTCTAGCTTAATTCCATGCATAAGAATCAAAATAAAATAGAGAAATAAAATATAACATTCCATAAAACATTTATTCAAAAGACACTATTAAAGAGTTCGCACGTGCACACACACCACCATTGTCATCATCATCAGTGTCCAAATAAGGGGGTGAAGTAGATAGGATTCCATTTTCTACCTGCTCAAAGAAACAACATTCTACCAATGCTTCACCAGATTGACAATGTTGCCTAATTGAAATTCCCTCCACAAACTTCCTAGCCTAGACTTCTCATTCACAATCCTAGCCATTCATTGCTTAAGAATAATTTCACTAGCAATCCTTTTCTAACTTCCTATTGAAGAAAAACACATGGAAACAAAAAAGAGAGTCTTGATTAGCCCCTAAACTTTACATTGGACTAAGATCATACAATAATTCAGACATTTAGAGTATGCCTCCCAGCTGCATCATAAAATTCTCGTAATAATTTTAGAAGGCGACTATTAACACTTACATTAGGTTTCCAATTCTACATATCATCAACTCTTAATCCAGCCACATTTTTCAACGGCAATAATAGAGAAGGGGGAAAAAATTAAATGCCAATACTGATATTTTACTAATTTTTAAAAAATAAACACCAATACTATTAGCTTTGCACAATGATAGCTTTCTCATTCTTTATTTAGAGGTTAATAGAAAAGTAAAAGCACCATTCCTTATGCCTTCCCCAATATTACTAAGAACCAAAGCTCCCTAACTTTGTACCAGAAAAAACCAAATGCCTATCCTGAAGAAGAAGTAAATATCAATAAACCCCTAAAATGGAGATGTAAATCAACAAGAATTTAAGCTCAAAATCAATCAAACAAATTAAAATATTACCAAATTATACTAAAAAAATGGGATTACAAAAATAGCAGTAAGAGCCCAAAAGCATAAAAGCTGGAACCAAATGAACAACTAAACAATCTATACCTTAAACAGCTAAGATCTCAGGTCAAAAACCATTGATTTAAATTAAACAAATACCCAACTGAACACCAATGGATATTAAGAAAATAAAGAAACAATATGAGGAATGAAATTTAAAGACATCATCAAAGGATCCATTGGAGCATACAAACCTAGAATCGAAGGCGAGAGTTTTGTCAAAGGCCAATTCGAGCCCTAAGATTCTAGAGAGAGAAAATCAAAGAGAGATAAACATAAAAAAATAGCATTATTTATTTTTATTTTCATTTTTTCTTCATGAATAATAAAGGATAAACATAACTTTTAATCCTTTATTTTACTCATGTTTTGTTTATAGTCCCTGTACTTTCTTTCAGTTTTTAGGTCCCCACACTTTTATTTTTCATTGTTTTGGGTCCTTCTAAAGTCCTTATACTTTGCTCAAAGAAGGACTGAAAATAATGAAAAATAAAAGTGTAGGGACTTAAAATATCAAAAAAGTATAAGAACCAAAAGCAAAATGCAAGTAAATATAGGAACTAAAAGTTATGTTTACCTGATAATAAATAATTAAATTAAATATTTTTATGGGAAAATAGCATTGAAGGACCACTGAAAGAAATTAATATCAATCAAGGACCAATTAACTTAAAAATTACACCACAGTCCTTTAGTTATTGACTAATATTAATTTGTTATGCTAAAAGATAAAATTTCCTTTAAAGTAAAAAAAAAGGCTACCCCTTACTATTGTCGACCACGAACCCTTTGACAGCGACAAGGTCGCTAGAGCCCCTGCCACTAGCAGGGTTGCCAGCAACTAGCCACCAAAGCTCTAATGCCTACTACAATTTTTTGCAAGGAATATTTGGTTTAGATGGTCAAGGAAGGGTTTAATTTCATAACTCTTGGCCACTTAAAAAACTTGATGGCCTAATAGCCGCCAAGCCCTTTAATTATATATGTCAAGAAAATATAAGTAGTAAACTAAGTTTCTAACCACTTTCATGTTATAACATAATAATGTGTTGTTAATTTTTGAGTAGAACTTATTATTTTACTAGTATTATTTATTTATCTGACATGAACAATTATAAATTAGGAGCTTTCAAACTTCATTTATTTTACTTGTTAAAAGTCTAAATATATTGTTGTTAATCAATAATAGGTTCACTAGTACAAAAAATACTTTTTATAGCTGTTAAAAATGACTGTTTACAGTTATTAAAATGATGATGTTGTTCTAAGGGATGTAGAATGTCCCTAATTTTCTACATTAGTTCAATATAGTTGATGTAGAAGATGTACTCAAAAATTAAAAAAGAAAAGAAAACAAGCCACTTCTACATCAGATGGCTAGCTCAACCAATGTAAAAAGTTAACTTTCTACACCTGTTATTACCTTAACTAATGTAAAAAATGCACTATTCTAATATGTTAATATAATAACTGATATAGATATATACTTTCTACATCAGATTCCATAATCAATGTAGAAAGTCTATGTGTTCTTTTAAGATTACTGCATCTATTTTTCAAATTTACTATCTCTATACGCCACAATCAAATTAGACAACACAATTTATTTACAATTTTCAATAAAAAATTAAATTAACAACTATCAATTATCTAAAAATTATTGAACTATCCAAAACTAACAATTGTCTAAATTGTATAGAGCTATCAAAATTGTCGACAAAAGTTTCCAAAACTTGCTTACAACTAACAAACTTATTAAATTGTATGAAACTTTCTATATAACTCACAAATTCTTCCCAAAATAAATTGCTCAATGTATGTGGATGTCTTCAATTTCAACTTCAAAACATGAATCCAAATTATTGAACATCTAAAATTTAATCTGTAAAGGAGGCTTATTAACTAATTTCAAATAACATAATAAAATAAAACTTTTAAAATATATTTACCTCTTTTGTAAATTCGATCATGCCCAATGTGATGATATTGAGCATGTGTCTTATCACATATAGGCCACACAAGTTCATCTTTACTAGTTGTTTACGACTCTATATAAGATCAAATCATAAGAAATATTAATAATTGAACATATTAATAAAGTATAGCATCACTTTTGACTCAATTCAAGTAGGATCCTTGAGACCATGTCCGTGCTTTTGCGAGACCACATTTTGATATGTTTTCATTGCTTTATAATCAGGATCACTAAGTTAGTAACTAATATATTTAGAGAAAATTAAATTAAATAGATGAGTCTATCATCTTATTCGTTTCCTTTCGAAGTTTGTAATAGAAGGAGCATAAGAAGATGATAGTGTTATTATTCATTGAAAGAACAAACAATTGTCAATGTACCCTACAAAATATAATATGAGTTAAAGTGAATCCACATTGAAAAAAACTACTAATTACAAATTGATCCTTACGAGTGCATGTATAGAGCCATAAAAACATCCTTCTTAACTTCACATATTCTTTGTTGGAGGTACTCTGTAACATCCTAAATTGCAAACTCTAAAATTTTTAAGTGTTTAACAAGGATAATTTGGTCAAAATAAGTACTTTATGAACTAATGATGTTTTTAAGACACTAATAAGTTTTTTGAACCTTTGGACAGTTTTGAAAATGAGCTAAGATGATGTACAGGTCAATTGGGCTCAAGAAGGTGGCCAACATGGGCATATGGCTTTGATGTGCCTTACACCACGGCGCATAGCCAGTTTTTGAAATAAATCATACATGAGTTATGTCTGATTTCATAAAAGGGAAAGAAGAGGAACGTGAGGAGCGATGGAGAAAACACTGAGGGCTGCTAAGGTTTCATTTTAGGAGCTATTTAGAGGCATTTTGAGTAAAAATCATCCTTGGTAAGCTTCCTATATCTTTCCCTCCCCCATTATATGAAATTTCTATCAATTTAGGTAATTATTGGGGCTTGATCATAGTTTTTTTAGGTTGCAATTGAACTCATTGGCTTAGTTAAGAACTTGGGGAGTAAAAACAAGCTTCTCAATCTTGGTTTATGGTTTTAATAGTGATTTGAGATTTTTTATTAGGGTTTAGATGAACGCAAAGTAGAATTTAAGCTATTGGGAATAATGTGGGTAGAAAGGTGATATTATTTAAGTGTTTTGATGCTAAATGAAATTAATAGTGTGTTAGAAGTGTTGATAGTGCTAAAATAGTAATTTGGATGTAGTGGGCACCTGAAATTTAGTGATTGAGAGGTTTAATTAAAGTGATAATTAATGATTAGTGCTTAATCATGTAGATAAAATATTGATCAAGTGTTGATACATGAGTTAACTTTGTGGGGAAAATGTTAAACCATAATAATATTTTTTGTGACAAAAGGATTGAGGTACATAATAATTCACTCTATTTGATTAATTGCTTAACTATTTGTGAGTAAATATGTAATCTTTGCATATATGTGTTTCAAAAGTGTTGCATGTTGTGAAATAAGGATGTTGTGCATGGAAAATAAATTCTAAAATGATGAATTTATGAAAGTATTTTTATATGAGTAATTTATGGTTTGTGTACAAGCATGTGATTTTTATGAGGAGTAAGTATGATCATGATAGAGGGTGAGAGTTCACCCATAAGATGTAGTAAAAGTACATTTGGCATGTATCTCCTTAGTGCCTAGTAAGGTGAAATTTGGAGATTATTTTCTTAGTGCTTGTGCAGGGTATAGTGTTGGATATTTATGCTCCTTAGAATTAGTGTGATATGGCATTGGAGTAACAATACCCCAATAGTATGTGGTAGAGGGAAACTATAGTCTAGAAGTGAGACAATACACCTTTGGTTAGGTAGTTCTACTACTAAAAGTCTGCTTGGGTTAATATGTATATATGTTTCATCCAAAAGAGCCTTTGGCTTTAGTCGAGGTGATGTGAAGGATCGAATGATAAAATGAACATGCTAGAGTGTAAAAATGACTTACGATTATGGAAATACTTTTATTTGAAAGTGTAATGTATCTTTGCATATATAAGCATTACTTGTTTATAGTTGTACATATTAATTGATAGTTGTGAGTTATTCTATTGCTAAAATATTTATCCCACCCTATATTTACATTTTACAAGTGAGGGCTCCATTAAGAGCAAAAGGAAGGAAGGGGCTACTAAGAATTCATTTTGTATAGCTATGCCCCTTGATATTGTGGTATTGTAACAAATTTATGAAACTTATGCCAACTTAGGGTCATGTGTCATTTTAAGGTCACTTGCATGAGAATTGTTGTGTAAAATTTGGTATCTCATCTTAAAGTATTATAACTGTAATGAAATGGTTATGAGAGGTTAAGATACTAGTGCAAGTAATGTTTATATGTTGGAATTTTTATGGAAATGCTTGAATGTAATTTGTTATTACCCCTTGAATTTATTATAAATTTGGGGTTTTGATGGCTAATTTTTGAATGGACTGTTATTATTGTGGTATGATTCATCTATTAGGTTATGCATTATCCATTGAGTTGGTTCAAGTGGTTCCAAGGCTAATGGCACTAACTTGGGGGTTTTAGACACTATTGTGTATGTTTAAGAAGGGAAAATGAACCAATTTGTGTTCGGTGTCCAGCTTTTAAATGGTTGTATGGTGCAAGGCTGGTGCTAATAGCTAGATGGCTCAATTAGCAATGTATGGACACTTTAGTTGCTCAAATCAAATGTTAGATAGCAATATGGCTCATCTAAAAGTTGGCTAGAGGGGTTGTCATGACAGCAGGAGTACGTACCATCTATCGCAACTAGTGACTTATGCGTCGCAGCTGACGAGGCATTTTCTAGAAAATTTCTAAAATGCCCATTGGATGCATTTAAGTGTTGTAATTAATTTCTATACTTTTGCTACCTTGTTTGACTTGTTTTAAACCATGGTTTAAGCTCAAATATCTTTTCAAAAAGGGTTTTTTAAGATTCCAATATTTTAAATTAATTTTAGTAAACTATTGTGTTATGACAACCTTATATAAGGAATTTACTTAATCCTAATTATCATAATGGTATTATTAGAGTGTTGTTTTGGTAATGTCAAGATAGACATTACATACTTGGCCCTTAACTCAGTACTCCTTTTCTCTGTCATAAGATGTAGGCAAAGGAATCTAAACTTATCACCTTTGCTTGATTTGATGCACAAATGATGGAGGTACCTACAACAATGCAATCATGTTAGTTCACTAAACTTAATGATTAAGTTAATTATATTAAGGAAAAACATACTTACATCTTAAATAGTTCAATATGTGGTGTGATAAGCTGACTATTTGAAAGAAGTTGAAGCAAAACTTCCCTTTCAACGATCACTATCTTGTCTTTCTTACCCACAACCTCCAGATCCATTTCTAAATCTTTGAATTTGAATGATGAATCATACAATATTAAGATCATTCATTGGTGTGAAGTCAATAAGGGTTCTAGAAGTTTCAAGAGATTCAACAAGGGAAGTTGCTATATAATAAAAATGCAAGAAATAATTAGTAAAAAAATACATGTTAGAAAAGCTGTTACATAAAAAGATGCATGAAATTTCATATCACAACTTGAACTATATTCATAAATCTCTTAGGCCACAAGATCAAATTGCCAAAAGCTTCAACAACAGTCTTCACCTTATCAATAGGGATTTGGACTAACGCATTTGGCATTTTTGGATCTTTAACCACCAGTCTCACTTAACCACCCCAGGTTGTAAATGCTACAAAGAGTGATCAACTGTCTGTCAAGGTCTTCCAAAAATATATCACATGGTTTACCAATATTATTACTAGAAAGACCCTCTAACACATGCTCAAGACATTACTCCCTTTTGTGGTATGAAATCCATGAGACATATGAATTGGTTCAATAGATGTTTCCTATTGTGAGCTTATCATCTCTTCTTTCATTTGCTCCTTTATTTATAAAAGCCGAGTTGTTAATGAAGCTTTAAACTCATCCTTAGTCTGCCACCTCACAATAGATATCACCATATTAAGTTCTTTTCTAGTCACTACACCTCTTAAATTATGAGATGCATGTGCTCCAAAGTAATCTTTTATACCCACACCATGTCTAGCTCCCCTTACATGACCCGAAGGCTTTAGTTTGCTTGTTGTAATTGCCAAGATAACATTTTTGTCCTTTGGAATGAAGCTTTCTTGGGCTTGTTTCTCCTTAAGAGCATCCTATGACATAAAACTAACAATCAAAATTAATAATATATACAATTGAATAGAAATTTAAAGGTATAAAAAATAATAATATTACTTACAATAGGAGGAGAGGGTTCACAGGAGGAGGAGAGGAGGGGTTGGAAGAGAGGGAGAGGAGATAAAGGATGGGGGAGAAGTTGACTGCTACAAGCAAGAATGAGAGAAAAATAGAAGAGGAAGAATATATAAAAAAATTTTCACATTGGGTGCCCAACACTTGATGTAAACAACAAGGTTTCTACATTGGGTGCATAGAAAATAGCTTTTCTACATCGAGTGTTGTGCATCTGATATATAATCATGGCTTTCTACATTAGGTTCAGTTCACCTAACATAAAAAGCATGTTTCTACATCAGGTGTTGTACACCCAATGTAGAAGTATGCTTTTCTACATTGGGTTCATCTCACCTAATGTAGAAAAGCTATTTTCTACATCAAGTATGTGAAAGTTCATTTTTCTTATTTTTTTAAAAAATATGCCTCTTTCTATGTTGGTTTCTTTTATACCCAATGTAAATAATGTACTTTCTACATTGGCTATTTGTAAACCAATGTAGAAAGTCCACAAACCTTCACTATAATTATAAAGATGACATTGTCTTGACTTTCTACATCGTTTGCTTTCCAACCGATGTAGAAAATGTCCCTTCAATTTTATATTTTGTATTAGTGGTTGTTGTCAAAACCCAAATAGATACTTCTTGATAAAGGACTAATACGTACAATTAAACACATTCTATCAATTTTTTAACTTGTTAAAATATGAAAAGATTGTTTTTAATTTTTAATGAATTATTGTGAAAATTTAAATGTATACTTATTGATGAAAGACTAACACCTGCACAATTAATAGATCGTGTATGTTTTTCTAATTTGTTAAAACCTGAATCATCATTGTTAATATAGGATGAGTTCTTGTTAAAAATTAAATGGACACTTGTTGATGAAGGACTAACACGTACAGTTAAACACATCTTATTTGTTTTTCTAGTTTGTTAAGACTTGAATCAACTATTGTTAATCTATAATGAGTTGGTTTTAAAACTCAAATAGATACTTTCTAATCAAAGACTAACACATACAATTATACTCATCCTATATATTTTTCTAGCTTGTTAAAGCCTGAATGGATAATTGTACCTATTAGTCTTTCATTAGCAAGTCTCTATTCTCATTTTAACAACAATTCATTCTAAATTAATAATAGTTCATTTAAACTTTAACAAGTTAGAAAAAACATGTAAGTTGAGCATAATTGTACGTGGTAACTTTCATTATCAAGTATCTATTTAAGTTTTAATAACAACACATTCTAGATTAACAAAAGTCCATTCGAACTTTGACAAGCTAGAAAAATATGTAAGATAGGTATAATTGTAAATGTTAGTCTTTTATCAATGAGTGTTCATTTGGGTTTTGACAACAACATATTCTTAATTAACAACAATACATTCAGACTTTTAATAAGTAAAATGCATGATATTTTAAAGTTTCTCATTTATAATTGTCCATATTAGATTAATAAGTAATATTAGTAAAATAATAAGTGTCGTTCAAAAACTAACAATACATCATTATATTATAACATGAAAATGGTTGAAAGCTTGGTTTACTACTTATATTTTTTGTCATATATAATTAAAGGACTTGGAGGTCTTAGGTGGCCAATGATCATGGGATCAAACCCTCCCTTGGCCACTTAAAGCAAATATTCTTTTAAAAAAATGTCGCTGGCACTAAAGCTTTGGCAACCTCATTGTCGATAGAAGGTCTAGCGACTGGAGACAGTGAAAGGTAGCCCCTTTTTCTTTAACCTTAAGGCCAATTTTATCTTTTAACATAAAAAATTAATATCAATCAAGGACCAAGAGACTACAGTGTAATTTTTAAATAAATTAATCCTTGATTGATGTTAATTTTCATTAGTGGTCCTTTAGTGCTATGTTTTCTATTTTTACCCAGTGCATCAAGAAGGGTCAACTCGCCACCTCACGCTTAATGTTGCATTCAAAAGGTATGAGAAATTTTAATAAGTTGGTTTTAGAAAAATAAAAACATATGATTAAATTTTTTTATTAATTTTTAAGTTTTTTATATCTATATCACTTCAATTTTTATTAATTTTACCAGATATCTTTGAATGCACTTATTCCTTCCTGGTTATCCATAGATATTCTTTTATTGGAAAGAATAATATTTGAGATATGATTAGGTATTAAATATAGATATTCCTCTCTATAAGGCTTGGTTAGTTAAGTTGTAAGGAATTAGCTCATTCCACCAAACTCAACTCTCTTTTATCTTACATCTTTTATTTATTAAAATTTCACAACTACTTTTATCAATTTTTTTTTAAATTGAACTCATGAAAATTTTTCCTCCCCATCTTAACGAAGGTGCTCACATTCGTAAAGAATCATAAAGATGCCTTATTCCCATATTAGTGGTGTTTAATCCGTTCTTCTATCTACAAACAATACATAAACTATAAAGTAATATAAAGCAAAAATATCCTGTAACTTTAATTCAAGTTTTACTTTCATCTTTTGATTTTATTTTGATGTTGGTCCTTTAATGTGTGCTTAAATTCCACTCTCGTTCCCTATACCTATATTTTGCTTCAATCTAGCATTTCAACTTTACATCATGGCTGTACTTAGTAGAAGGAATCATTTTAAAAGAATGAAAAGATTACAGGAAAAAGAACATTGCCTAAATGTATTTTGTTGGGACCAAAAGTTCTTTTGTAAGATAAGAGGTGGGAAAGGAAGGAATAAAAAAATGAAACAAAACTAACGAGAGTTAAGTTTAATGAAAAGGGTCAATCTCTCATAATGTAATAAATTAAGATTCAAATTTCAATAAAAAAAGTGCCTACATTAATGTTGACAATACCTCAAATATAATTGTCTTCAATAAGAAGATACTTATGAATAACCAAAAAAAAAATTGTGTAATGATACGAACTAAATTATATGCCTCTTATGCTGCCCAAAATCTAAATTGAGATACACCATCACAATTTAATATTTCTTTTTTTTTTTAATAACCATCACAACTTAAAAGTGTGACTTTCCATAAATTTTATTTTATAAACACACACACATATTGGTGATTCTCATTTCATTATGGTTATTGATTGATATAATAAGGTGTTTGAATATAATTTTACAAAATTATAGTTATATTTGATTTTCAATTTTACTTTGAATTTTGCTTATTAATTTTACTTTTCAATTATGCTTAAAATTAATTTTATTAATTAATTAATATTTAAATTTAATCATATTAATCAAGATTTTTTTTATAATCAATCCTTTTTTTTTTTTGACAGGTATCCAAAGGGGTCCTAAGGTGTTGAAAATCATTATGCAAATTCCACAGCGTTTTGTTGTGGATGAAGGTCCACTTTAATGTTTGATGACTTGGGTTGGGCTGTGGGCCCATTCGTGTGAATGGTTTAAATATGTTGCGCTAGAGCTCAACTGCAAGGAAAAAATATTTTAAATGTTGTTTGGAAGTTACTTGTACGGGGAAAAAATGTTTGAACCAAGTGAGTATGATATAGGTGATAGTGATTTGGGTGTCTTAAATATCATTTGAGGATTTGATTTTTGAAAATGTATATTAAAAAATATTTCTTGAAAGAGAAGACAATCCTTTAATCTTATTACTATCAACTGTAGGAATAACTCGAGATCTAAGTAATAAAAAAAAAAACATATGTTTGAGAAAGGAATCCCTGATTTAATAGCTTTGTTAAGCGAACAAAATGAAAGGTGTTACAATTTTTTGTATGAGAGCCTTGTGTTTCAATTGTGGATATGTGTATAAACGTTGTGTAAATCTTAATTTTAAAATTATTTGGGTTGAAAGGTATTCCTCATTCAATTATTTGTCTAGAAGTGTCTTGTATTTTGAACACATAGATGGTGCAAATTTTTCTCTTTAACATTTGAAAATGGGCATTAGGTACCTTAGTTTTTAAAAAAAGTTAATTTTAATTATTAGTTAGCTTAAAAATTGCATAAAAGAACTTTAAAAAATTTCCAAAAAATACACAAAATAGAAATACCCTGTAAATGATGATTTATGTATCATTATTAATTTAAAAATATTAAAATTTTTTGGAAAAATATTTCTGAAAATTTTTTCACGTTATGTGTTTGCTTCTTTTTTTTTTCTTCTTTTTATTCCTATTCTTTTCTTTTTTTTTTTTGAAAGGATTAAAGTTAACACTTCAAATAAATTTAACAGAATAAACAGGGATGCACTTACTTTAAAAAAAATAAAAAAATAAAAAAAGGTTCATGATCACTATTATTGACATAAAAGATACTGCGAATAAGACAAAGGATATTTAAATTTTTTATGCTAACAGTACCCTTCACTGTAACGCAACCCATGAAGAAAAGTAGGCCACTCGTAGTATTCACTCACTCGGTAAATCGTATCCACACACGCGTTTGCATTCTGTGATGCGCATCCGACGTCCAAATTTTTAAATTTTTACTTTATATTTATTATAAAAATTATAAAATTTTAATAAAATTAATCTTATTGAATAATATAAATTTAATTTCAATGACTTAACTTAATATTAAATTTTTTATAACTTTTATAAATTAATTATTCAGATATATTCTGTTCAGTCTGGATTTAATTAAATTTTTATTTATAATTTTTATAAATTTTTATTTTATCAAATATAATATTAAAAATTGAATATAAAAATAATTTTCAAATCATCTCTTTAAAAAATTTAAAAAATTACAACTTAAAAATTTTAAACCTAAACTTTACATTTAGATCGTTAATTTATAAAAATTATAAAAATATTTAATATTAAATTAAATTATCTAAATTAAATTTATATTGTTCAAATTGATAATAGAGTAGATTTATTAAAATTTATAATTTTTATTTTAATAAATAAAAAAAAAAATAAAAATTAAATAAGTAAATCTGGATAGTTCCAAATTGCTCATTAGTGTGGAAATCACATACATAAGTGTGGAAATCAGATATAGATGAGAATATGGTCAATTCAAACCATATAGATTGGCCCATATGAGTTAGGAAGAAAATAAGTTGGATTGGGTTCAATTTATTTTTATATAAGTTAAAAAAATTCTAACCCAACCCGACTCTTGAGAGTTGATGAGTTAAATAGACTAACTATCTAACCCATTTATTTATTTTTCTTAATTTATTTTTTATAAATTTTAAAAAAAACACACTTAAATAGTGAGTCCAATTTAATACTCCTTTATGATTCATTCTAACTATATCAAAATATTAATTTATAATATTTGTATAACATATATGAATTGATCTAGCTAAATAAGTTATATTTAATATAGTTTATATTCAAAAAAGTTTCACCTTTTTTCTTTTTAATTTTTTTGAAAAAAAAACATGGGTTAAACAGACTAATTTTAACTCCTTAGGGTTAACTCAAATAATTCACGGATTATATGATTCAGGTTAAAAAAATAATTTTTATTTGAATTATTTTTTTTAATCCAACCCAACTATTTTAACTAATTATTTAAGTCAACTCATAAAACTTAACCCATATTCTCGGCCCTAAAACCTGATGCCTCTACACACACAAGACGAAACCAATTTTAGTGCTCATCTGATTGGAAGGTCATCACTTTTCGATTGTTCAAATCTAATTTGAGTAGTCCAAATTTATAGCTTTTCAATTGATATTTTTTTAATAAAAAATTATGTTTTTAAAAAACTGAAAGTTAAATTTTTATTATTAGTTTATATTCTGTATTTATTTAAATAATTTTTTCAAAAAAATCAAAGTTAAATGATATAAATGAGCACCGAAGCTCCGTCCACACAAGAGACACTCTCTCATATTATAATATATATATATAGAGAGAGAGAGAGAGAGAGAGAGAGAACGCATCGTTGTGCGACTCAGGAATATCCAAATGGAGGACTCTCTCCCTCTCAATCTCTGCCATGACCAGAAGCATCAAGCTCTCATCAACAAGCTACACACACTCCTCCATCTCACTTCTCTAGCTTTCTTATTCTATTACAGAGCCTCTTCTTTCTTCTCCTTCTTCTTCCTCCATGAAACCACTAACATTAATACCACTATCTCCTTCTTTCCCTTTCTTCTGATCTTCGCTTCAGAAGCCATCCTCTCCTTTATCTGGCTCCTCGGCGTCGCCTACCGGTGGCGTCCAGTCGTCAGGACCGTGTTCCCAGAAAGATTACCGGAGGACGACCACCAGCTTCCTCCTCTTGATGTGTTCATTTGTACTACAGATCCAAGTAAGGAGCCTGCTGAGCAAGTTATGAACACTGTGTTGTCTGCCATGTCTCTTGATTACCCGCTGGAGAAGCTTCATGTTTATGTGTCTGATGACGGCGGCTCGCCGGAGACTTTATGTGGACTGAGGTCGGCTTGGAGGTTCGCAAGGTGGTGGCTTCCCTTCTGCAGAAGATACAGAGTGAAGAGTTGTTGCCCTAAGCTTTACTTTTCTGATGATGAGATTGACGATGGCGAAGATATTGAGTTTTTTGCAGAAAAGAAGAAGATCAAGGTTTGCTATTTATGGCTTTTTGTTTGATATTTATTTAATTTATGCTAATTAATTAAGTTGATGTTAGATCTAAAGATGAAATTTTGATCTGAAGGTAAAAAAAATAAAAATAAATTCTTCATTGAATTTTTTAATTTGTAGCAGATGTGAAATATAATTCCGAGCCTTGTTTGTTTTATTTAATAAAATTACTATATTTTAGTTGACTGTTGAGAAATTATTTTTATACTCAATTTTCTATTTTTAAAAGAAAATATTGATTTTTATAAAAATAAAATAAAAATGTATAACATAGATTCGATTATCCGACTAATTAAAAGGAACTTATACTTTCCCTAATATCCTCAAAGATGAGCAAATGCTTTTTTTTAATATTTCTAAAACTAGTTAAAATAAAATTATAGAATCAAATTTACATTAGAAATTTTAAAATAGAATCATATTTTTTCATTGTCTGATAAAATTATTTCCAACAATATTTAATCTAAAAATCTACAGATTTGAGTTTTAGTTTCGAATACAATATTTTCAATCAATTTTCTGTCACTGAGGTGTGTGTGTGTGTGTGTCTGAAGTTACTTGGACAGTTATTTTAAAAACTATAGGAAGTCTAAGGATTATATGGCCAAAGGATTGAGTCACATGCTGTCTATGAACTTATAAATAGTGTTTATTATATAAAATAAAATTGGATTGGGTTTTGTGTGCTTAAGCAAAATCTAAAATAAACTCTAATTTTTGCTGCTTATTAGCATATTGAGAATAATATCTTATTGTGTAAATATAGATATTAATATTGATGGCTATTGATTTGGGTGACAGGAAAAATATGAGGACTTTAAAGAAGACATAATGAGAATTAGAGCAGATGGGGCCGACTCTGGTATTAGTCAAGATCACCCCTCAATGATTGAGGTAAAATTAAATTAAGTTAAAATAATTTTCTAAATTATTATGAATTAAATTAAATTTTGAAAAAAATGGCTGCAAGGACCAAAAGGCCCAAATATTTGGGGAGAGGAGTGCCTCTGTCTTTTTTTAGGTCTCTTTGATGGATAGAAATGAATGAAATAGATTAAAAAAATAAATATAAAAATAAGGTGATCAAAATATAAATAAAAATAGATAAACTATATTTATAAGGAAGAAGGATAATTTAATTTATAGGGTTAAGAGTCATAATCATGAAATGTTTAGAGAGTGTAATGATTTTCATATATATAATATATAATATTAAGTTTTATCATACTTATTTTTTTATTTTTATTTTTTTAATTCATTCTATTCTCGTCATTTTTAACAATCAAATGGGATCTTACTCTTCATTTCTCTCCTTTTTCCCTCATCACCATTAGATTGAAGCTTTAACAGTTTTGATTTAATATTTGATAAAATTATTATTTTAATTTTAGTTAAAAATATATAAATAAATTTAAACTATCAAAATTTGATCTGAACATTTAAAGCCACTATATTTTATTTATACATTTTATGTAAAACAATAATAATAATTTTATCAAATATTAAATCTGAACTATTGAAAAGTTTTGATCTAACGATGATGAGGGAAAAAAGATGGAAAATAAAAGGTAAGGGAAAAGGCACCCTCCCCCAAATATTTGGACATAAACTATAAATGTCAAAAAAAAAAACCAGCAGGACCATGGTCCTTAAGTGACTATATATTTTTTTTAAAAAAGTAACAAAATATCATTTCTTTTTCTATATTTTGAAGTCATCTATAAATCTTTAGTAATTTGTATCTTGGAAACAAGTGCAGAAAAAGGAAGGAAGGGTATTTTGATATTTTTACTTAAAAAATATTGTCCCTCAAGGACCATGATCCTTTGTAGTCATCATTTATGTCTTTAGGACTTATACCCTTAAGTTTTATTTATTTTTATGATCAATTTTTTCTTCTTTTTTTTTTGAGTGGATATTATATATATATATATATATATAGAGAGAGTAAAAAAGTGATCTAAGAAGAGAGATTGATGAGACAGGCGATGCAAGAAAATGTTGAAGAGGATGAATTGAAGAAAGTGAAATTGCCTTTGTTGGTTTATGTTTGTCGAGAAAAAAGGACAAATCATCCCCACCATTTCAAGGCTGGAGCTCTCAATGTCTTGGTAACATATTCTAAACTGAACTCAATACTTTGCACTTACAGTATGTAAATCAGACTTTTCAAAGCCAAACCATGTTCATGTAAAGGGGGCAAATTGCGCTCATATTTTTGGGTTCGCAGTTATTTAGGTATATGATATTTTAACACTAAATCTGTAGATATATGATATTTCAAAAAAATAAATAAATATTACCAACAAAAGTTGATTTAGGTGCTTAGAATTTGGTCCATAACTCTGTAATGTTTGTGGATTCAAGTCCCGTTACCAATATCTGTAAGTGCTTTGAATATAGAGGCAATGCCCTGCTTTGATAATTTCTCTAGACCCAACTCACCTATATTTTTTTCATAAAAAATTAATTATTAATTTTTAAATTAAATTGTTATCCACCCCTTGACTCAGCTCCCCACTGGCGGAACTCTACATAATTTGCATAAAGAAATATTAATTTGTGTGTGCGTGTATTGTTGCAACCAGCGTGGTGCAAAGGGACCAGTAGGGCCACGTCTCCCAAGTTTTAAAATGATTTTAGTAGTATGTGGATCAAAGTTTTGACTCAGACAGGTCGAACTGTCACCAAATAAAGAAAGTGATTTGGTTCAATCATTTAATTCATTCTACTAGTTGCAGGTTAGCTTGCTATGACTGCATTTAGTTTCAGTGCTCATCATCTGACGAGCAATATGGACCATCCAAATTAGATTTATTAGTTTTATTTTATATTTTATTATGTATTTATTAAAATAAATTTTTTAATAAATTGACTTTATTATTAATCTAGATAATATAGATTTAATTTGAATCATTTAATTTAATTTTAATTTCTTTAAAAAAATTTATAAATTGACTGTTTAGATGTATTTTGAATAATTTTAGATCTAGTATGTCCAAAGTACATCTAGATAGTAAATTTATAAAAATTTAAAAAAAATTAATATTGAATTGGAACATTCAAATTAAATTTGTATTGTCCAAATGATAAATTAGATTTATTAAATTTTTATAATTTTTTTATAATAAATATAAAAAATAAATTCCATAAAATTTAGATGGCCCAGATACTCATCAAGTAATAAGCACCAAAACTGAACCCTGCTATGACCTGGGTTTTGAAAATATAGCAAAAACCCAAAATGTAGAACAATTGCATTGTTTTGAACTATTTTTCCTCTTATTCTAATAATACATTTTTTATTCAATTTAAAAATATTAATGTCAACTTACTTCTGGATTATCATAGTAAAATATTGAGTACATGATTTTTTTATTAGCATTATATGAATAAAAGTGTAGGGAAAATTGAAAACTCATTTACTTTAAAAAAAACAAATAAGCTAAATAAAAATATATACATATGAAAAATGAGAAAAATTAAAATTTAATATATTATGATTGAACAACTTTGACTAGGGAAAGATATTATCAGTATTTTTAATGTTATATATACATTTGCATATAAATATTAATTTTTATTTAATTATTATGTCACTGGTTCAACTACCAGTCTAATTGGTTAAATCGTAAGATCCATTACTTGCTATACCTTTTTGGTTCATTGTCTAGTTTAGTTTTTGTAACATTGATATAGATGTTCCCCTTGAAATTTATAAAAGTTTTGTAGTGTGTATATGTGTAATTTATCTTATTTTCCTTATAATTAAATCACGGTTTCGTCGTTGATTACAGCTTCGAGTATCAGGTGTGATAAGCAATGCTCCATACTTTTTAGTCCTGGACTGTGACATGATGTGTAATGACCCAACTTCAGCAAAGCAAGCACTGTGTTTCCATCTTGATCCCAAGATATCACCATCTCTTGCTTTTGTTCAATTCCCTCACAAATTTCGATCTATCACCAAAAATGATATTTATGACTCTCAGCTTAGATCTGCATTCAAAGTTAAGCATTTACATGCATGCATAAACACACACACACACACACACACACACACACATATATATATATCTTTAGCTTCAAGGATTCTTATGGTTTCATAATCAGATGTGGATTGAATCTTAAACCTTGATGATTAGGTTTTGTGGCATGGAATGGATGGCCTTCAAGGACCAGTATTGAGTGGAACTTGCTTTTATGCAAAAAGGGTTGCATTATATGGAAATTACACTTGCAAAGGTATGTGATAATGTGTTATTCTTTAGATTTGTTTTACTTAATTTGTTTGTTAAGGAGAATATAGATCTAGTTTAATTTCAAGGACCAAAATCTATGAGCAATTTATATATTGATTAATTTGACATTGATTTGAATGCTAGGTAATATTGAACTTGCTCAACTTCAAAAACAATTTGGCTCATCCAATGAGTTTATCAAATCTTTGAGCAAAAACTACACACCGGATTTGGTCTCTGATGATACTCATGCATTGTTACAGCCAGAGATTAAGCTGTTGGCTTCTTGTAACTATGAAACTAGCACCAAATGGGGTCAAGAGGTGTGTGTGTATTTATATAGTGAGTAGTTTACATTTCAAACTTATTTTAATCATATATTTTGATTAATTGCATGAATTTTTTCTCAGTTTTTTATAATTAATCTTCTCCCTTCAATCCTAAATAGGAGATACTTTTAATCAACTCATGTATTTGTTACATTCTTGAACTTGTCAAAAAGGAACCTAAGAAAGGAAAATAAACTTCTAGAAGATATGTTATATTTAAGAATGGAGGGAGTATGTAAATTTGTATTGCTTTGCTGATAGATATGTTGCTAGCAGGTTGGATTTTTGTATGCTAGTGTTGTTGAAGATGTCCTAACTGGGTTCTTCTTGCACTGTAATGGTTGGAGGTTAGTGTTTTGTGATCCTCCCAAGCCACAATTTTTGGGAACTGCAACTACAAATTTGAATGACTTGTTGATTCAGGGAATAAGATGGAGCTCTGGCTTGATTGAGATTGTGTTGAGCAAGTTTTGTCCACCAATATATGGCCCTTTCAAGATGCCTCTACTTCAGAGTTCATGTTATGTAGAACTCACACTCTTTCCTCTTTATTGCTTGCCTATATGTTGTTTTGCTATCATCCCGCCACTTTGCCTACTACATGGAATCCCCTTGTACCCAAAGGTAACAATAAACAATTATCATAGGGATAATGAAAATTTTAACTTCTTAAGTTTGTTTCAGTTATCAATTTTTTCCTTAAAATTCAGTCTTTATCAATCAACTCTCTAAAATTTTTTTACTGTACATAATTAGTCTTTATGATTTGAAGGGGAGATAACATTATAAGAATTAATTATGTATGAATATGAAACTCTTGAAACTTAATTGATAAAAATTAAATTTTAAAGACTAAATTGATAACTTGAGTAAAAAAATTTATTATCCCATTATTATAACTATTTAGAATCTAATGTTGATTGTTTTCTTTGCAAGTATTGTGCATCATGGTGTTGTCTTTAAACAAACACATAGGTGGGGAAGTGGCCTTATTGTTTAGGTGGAGTTTATTACCCTACTTGTTTGTGGCTTTGCTTCGTAATGGAGAATTGATGCACTTAAATACACTATTACAACCAAAAAAACTTATAGGAGCATTTCTTTTTTGCCTACAAGAGTACTTCAAAAGCACTAAATAGCCATATATATCAGAGTGCCAACCTATGGAGAGCTTTTGAAGAACTCCTATAAGCACATTTTGTTGTGATTTTATTTTAATATTCTTAATTTTTTGAATAATTTCTTTAATACTTTGACATGGTAGGCCCAAACTCAAATAAATATACTTATTTTTCTTGTTTGGTTTTGACAGGTCTCAAATCCATATTTCATCATCTTTACCTTCATCTTTATATCGGCACAATGTAAGCACTTACAAGAAGTCTTCACATCAAGAGGCTCATTCCAAAAATGGATAAATGAACAACGAATGTGGATGATCAAATCAACCACATGCCACCTTTATGGATGTTTGAATGCTATCCTCAACAGTCTCAATCTAAGAAAATCAACTTTCTTGCTTACTAACAAAGTAGAAGAAGATGATGATGACAAGGGCAATGATGAACAAGCAACCACAACATTGTACCAAATGGACATGTTTGATTTTAGAACCTCACATATGTTTCTAGTCCCAATGCTTGCATTTCTCTCTATCAACATCTCGTGCTTGGTTGGAGGACTGTATAGGGTGGTCTGTGAGAAAAATTGGGAAGACATGTTAATACAGATTTTAATTTTTGGATATGTCATCATTGTGAACTACCCTATCATTGAAGGCTTGCTTGTGAGAAGTGATAAGGGACGTGTTCCTGCTTCTGTTGTTCCTTCCTTTACTATATTGTTCATTTTTATCCATTTGGGATTTTTACTTTTATGGATTATTTAATTTATGAATCTATTACTGTAATCTCTCTGTTAGAGTCTAAATAAGCAATGTAAGTGGAGGAGATTTTATTTTGAGATATACTATATATTTGATAATTACTTGCTAACAAAATCCTAGTATTAGCAATGAAATTTAAACTAATACTTTATAAGATATGAGATTTATTATTACCGAAGAATTTAGAGAAGAAAGAGAAAATGAGGTCAATGATAGAGATAAGTGTACAAGCTTATACAGAGCCATATCTTCTGAAGTTAGTATAATAGAAGAGGTTACATAACCCATTCTAACAGGTATTGGATCTTGCCTACATGAAAATCAAGTGTCTAGAGAGGTCATTTATATCTACCATCTTATTTTTGTGAGTTCTAGTCTAAACTCACGTGTGATCTAAAGTTTGAAAGAAGCATGTGCTTCTACCTGATTTAAACACATGAGTTCCAGAAGGCATGCATGTAAGAAGTAGACTAAGCTTCATGTAACATCCCAAGATTTTTAAGTTGAGATTTATGAATTAACTGAGGGTAAATTAGTAAATTAGAGTATTAATCAATTTACTAATGTTTTTGAAAGATAAATGGGCTCCATGAATTCTTGGAAGCCTTAAATTTGGGCTAAGAAATGATATGGGCCACCTGAGTATAAACAAAACAAAGTTATTTAGATCAAGACCATTGTGATGTCTCCTATAGCAAATTCACCATGCACCACAATGGATGGGGAGAGAGTAGATTTAAATTGTGATTCAAGAAATAGAAAAGGAGAGGGAGAAATAGAAGAGATCCAAACGAGCTGGTGTATAGGTATGCTAAGGTTTGACTTAGGTGCTACAAGGAGGTGATTTTGAGCTAAGAATTATCAAGGTAAGCTTATCATTTTTCCTCCCTACCTCTCTATGCGAATTTTCTAAGGATTTGGGTGTTGGGAGATAGGGCCTCACTCAATAAATAAAAGTTACTCTAGGAATAATAGGTTAATCTAAGCTCACATTGACGAGAAGGTTTGGCACCTCGATGTCAGCTCTTTACCACCTAAGGCTATAGTATGTTCCAAGGGTTGGGCGAACTTTCATCTCTTATGATGGTTGGTCTAAACCCATTAGCTTAGATGGAGCTATTAAGCATCAATTTAAGCTTCTAAACCTAGGTTAGCATTTTTATAATGTTGTGTGGTTGGGTTCTTTAATTTGGACAAACCTTAAGTTTAAAATGGATGATTGGGAGCAATGTGGACCATTAATTAGTGATGTTTAACTTATTAAAAGATAAATAAAACTAATAAAAGGTTGTTGAGATTTGAGTTATGTCAAAGATGAAAGTTATGAGATTGGTTTTGTTAAATTTAGATAAGGGCTTTGTATTATAGTTTGTAATTGATGTATTAGTATATGTAATTTTACATTGACATTGTCTATATACTTTTTGAGCAAGAAGAGGCTTGAAGAGTGTATAAATTCATGGGTAACCCTTTTTGATAACAAAATGGTTGAGGTAATCGGATAATCTAATTCTTTTACTTGCTTGTTGGATTGTTGTGAGTGTTTAGTAAATGATTTTATGATTGTCTTGATAAATATAATTATTGTGTTTTGTTTTAGAAAATGCTATGTGAAGTAGGCAAGAGGTTTTAGAAAGTATTTGCATACCTGTGTGTGTTTGTTTGTGAAAAAGGATTTAAATGAAATTATTGTAAATGTTGATCATGGTTGAGAATATGTGTGAGAAAATGAATATGATAGGGAATGCTTTATTAATTGCATACTTGTTATTATGGCATGATCATGTTGTTGGAGTTGAGAGTTTACTCAAGAGGGATTAGTTTAAATCCATATGATACCCACGAATACCATGAAGGCAACTTAGTAATCAATTTATTACTTGATAGCCCCATTATCACCTTAGAGGTGAAGATTAAGGCCTACAACTCCTAAAGCATTCGCAAAAGAAAAATTTATGGTTTGAAAGTAAGTGGATTTTTTAGCTGAGTCGCCCCTTATAAATGAAGAGCTTGGGATAGTTTAGTCATATAGACTTAGTCTTGTTTGTATTGTTAGTCCATGGATTTAGTTGAAGGTATCAGAAGGTCATGAGGGAGGAGCATAATGATCATGCATGGTTAATTGTATATTAGTATTTGTATCGATTGTGTTCATGATCAACTAGTTTGAATAGCTCACTTTGCATGCTCATTAACTATCATGACTTGCTTGTAGATATATTAGATTATTTGATTATAGGACATTGTTCTCACCTCCCATAGTTATTATTTTATAGGTGATGATTCTAGTAGGAGACAAGGGAAGGCTACAGAGGGTAAAGAGTAGACGAGCCACTACTTTTATAATGCCCTTCTTGTTTACGTCAATGTGTAATTTTGAATATATATTTATGATTTCCAGCAAGGACTTCATTACTTTGGGTTGCACTTACATGCATGCAAATATTAATGTTGTTATATTTTGCCCTAAAATGTTGTAATTGTGATGAAACGGTTGTTAAGAGCCAAAATACTAGTGCAAATATAGAATAGAAAATATTAGACTTGTTAGGATAATTGATCATTTAGGATTGCTATGTGCAAAGAAGTTGATTTTATGCCCTATTTGATAGTTATGGAGTTTTGTATGGCTATATTGTATTCTAATGTTTTTACATGTATATGATGTGCTAATCAGGTACTTCTTGTAACGTCCCAAATTTTAAATTTTTAGGCTTAATAATTAACCAAGGTCAATTAAGGGTATGAGACAAAGTAAGAATGGGTTAGGAGTAAAGTGGAGTAAGATTTGGGGGCTTAAGAGTGATTTGAGAAGGAACTTGTTCTCTCTATATAACTGATCAATTATGTATTTTATATATTAAAACACTTGATTTGTGGCATCAAATTGTGCATATTAGGGTTATGTTCCCAGTTTTGAGTGGTCTTTTCCATATTGACTATATGAACCCTAATGATGCTATTTGATGATTGTTTTAACACTTCTAAATCTTAATTGAGATCTTAGGCTTTAATTATCTTTTCTTCCTTTTTAATTCTCTTTTTAAAATTTATTTAGTCTTGTGTCTTTTATTTTTAGATTTTGTAAGGGCAAAATTGAAATCAATAAGCAAGACTAAGTCAACATGATTAAGGATTCAAGAGCAAGCTTAAAGAGGGCTATGTGGCATCATAATATTTAGAATTAAAGAGCCTGAGTGGCGTGATTAATCACAAAAATTAATTAGAGAATTAATTAAATAAAAGCCAAGGAGCATGGAAGGCATTTGATGACATCATCATAAGGCAAATGAAGAGCATGGGAGGCGTGAATTGAAGCTAAATCTAAGGAAGATGATGTGGCATCTGATTAGAAGTTGGATGAAGTCACATTGTCTACACCTCACTCACATTGCCATGCTCCATGATCAACTACATTAGCGTCCTTAATTCTTAATTTTCCAAAATTATTTTGAATTTCTAGCTGGATATTAACCATTTTCATATCTGGACTAGTTTGATATTATCACTATTTACATTGTTATTATCAACCTTCACATTTTTCACACCTACATAAGCCTTAATTTCAATTTTCAGATTCATTCTTCACTTTTCATCTTCAGCTTTTCCATATTTTCTCTCCTCATTTCCTCTAAAATTTCGTCCATACTTTCCCTGCATTTTTCCAAATCCATTTCTCTCATCTTCTCTATCTCATTTAGGTCTAGATCATTCCACCTTCATCTCTATTCCATCCAACATTATTCCTTCATTCTCCTTCTTCATTTGTCACGTCTAGATTCATTCTTTTAACTCTCTAGAGTTCATCCAACAAAATAGCCTCATTTCCAGCTTCATTTCTTCATCTTTATACATCTATGTAAGCCTTTCAAGCTCAAAAACTCAACCAAGTAATGGAGAGGAGTAAGAGAGGTTGATCTACATTGAGCACCAAGGAAGATGATTTAGTAATTTGAGTTTTCCAGATTTGTTCTCCTCATTTGTTTTCTTAATTTCATGATTTCTTCTTGTTTCTTATAGATTTTGAAATTTGTAATATGATTAGATTATGGGTTTTGATTCCAATTTCATGTTTAGTTGAGATCATGAATGTTGAATTTAAGTTTGATAATATGTTTCAATGCTAGAATTCATGAACTCATTTAAGTGTTCTTAAGTTTGTTCATGTGTTCTTGCTTTTCTTATTCAGATTTTTATTTCAGCTTGAGCTAGATCTATATGATTTTGTATGAATTTAGTTTAAGAGGTTTTTCTTGTACTTGATTTGGTTTGAATTAAGTGGCTAAGAACAAGGCTAATCATATTATTAACTTTAATTCACTTGGCCTAAATTCTTAAGTAAATATTTGAGTCAAATGATTTACTACACTTGAAAGTTCTTTAAATATTTTACAGTAGGTGAATTATGATTACTTGTGTGGATTTAAATTTGAAATTCAATGACAATTGCTAAGGAATCTTATTTGGGCTCTCCATTATACTTATTCATATCATTTCATTCAAAACAAAAATTATGAACACTTAATTCTTGCAATTTAGATTTAGTTTCATTACTTGGAAACTCTTTTAATTTGTTGGCATTTGAACTAAGAATTTGTATGCCTTGCTCTTTAGGGAGATGACCTAGAATGCTCATTGCTACATTTTTATTAAATTTGATGACCTTAAGTGACTAGGGTTTCATCAATAACCATCCGTGATTGTAACCTAAATAAGTAACTATCGTGCACAGACAAGCATTCTTGGAAAATGAGTATGCTTTATGTTCACAACCCTCCATGGTTAAGTCCTTTATTGAAGATAATCATCCATGATTATAGACAAAGGGGACAAATATTGATTAGTGGCTTTAATTGTGACCGATTGTGATTATAACGTGAACAACTATTTGGAGTTGAAACATCATTTTTGCATTATAAGAGTCCAAAAAATGCATAAATAGAGAGAAGAGAGAGAGAGGGGCACAACATTTTTATCATTAGAGGTGTTTTTGAGCTAGAAATCACTTGAGGTAAGTTTTTCCATCCTTCCTCTTCCCTTCTAGCTTCCATTTAAGCTTAGGTTCCTAATTTTCTCTTGATTTTGATTCTTAGAAAAAAATTTGTGAGTTTTTATGGTTATGGCCAAGTTAATGGGGTCAAATGAAGTTGTTGGAAGTTAGTTTAAACTCCTAGAATAATAGGTACAATGATATGGTCATTAGATTTGAATTTATGCTATTTTGATAAACCCTAGACTCTTTGAGGAAGAAATTGGATTATAGGGTGTTATAATTGCTGTTATTTGAGTTGTTGGGAATTAAATGAAACTAATGAGAACTAATAAACTCATTGGAATTGAAACTTGTGGTTGGGATTATTGGTAGTTAAAGTGGGATTTTTGGGGTGGAAATTAGTGTTTATGTTAATCTATTAGTGATATTGGTTATTGTTAATTGTAGATTAACTTTGTCACATGGTTGTTAAGCTCGAGAAGCAATTGTTAGGGGGTCGCCTTTGAATTCTCAAATGTATAAGGTAATTAGGGGAATTCTTTATTTAGCTATTACCTGTTAGATTGGATAACGTGTTTGTAAACATGTTTAGTATATTTTTATATTCAAATAAACTTGTTTATTGATTTATAAACTCTCATGCAAGTATTGCTTATTTTATACGAATGAGAAATGTTTCTTATAGAAATGCTATTATAATATGCTTTAACAAGAGGTTTTGATAATATATGCATATTGGAATTAGCTTGATTATGCTAAGGGTTTTTAGTATGCATGGTTACACTTTGAGCTTTGTCGCATGATCATGTACTGGGTGAGAGGTTGCCCTAGAAGGAGTGATGATTTATTTCCAAGTGAAATTATATAACCAACACCATGGGTGGCTCCAGTGATTTGGTTCTTAGGTCAGGTCTTCCTAAATATCGCTTAGAAATAGGTGTAAGCATAGGTTGCCTATATCCCGTTCTTAAGCTCACCCTTGATTGGGTAAATGGTAGGACATGTAACACACTAATGGATTCAAAAATTAGGAGAGTTTGTGATCCAAGAGTAAGCGTAGTGCCTTTGCCCAGATGGCTCCTTGCGACTTGGTGAGTTTGAGTTAGTCTATTCACATAGATTTAGTCTTATTAAATTGTCAGCTCATAGATTCAATTGGTAGTATATGGAGGAGTTAAGGAGTATTTGATCATGCATTTATATTATCATGTGATATGATATAGTAATACCTCTCTGATTGATTTTCAATTGCCCACTTTGTATGCCTTAATTTATTTAACTTGCATATGCATGATTTAGAGTTTTCTTTAGTTACTAAGTGATTGTACTCACATCTATCTTAATGTTTTATAGGCAGTATGATGGACCTCATGGCACGGATGACATAGCATTAATGGCAATGAAGCTTGAGATGGTAATCATGAGCATGGTGACATGGAAGAAGCCCAATACTTCCAATCCAACGTACCTAAAGACCCATTACAACATATTGGAGGTCCAATGACAAGAGCCCGAACTAAAGCCATGAAACAAGCATTGTTCAGTCTTGTGCAAGAAGTTCAAGAGCTTGGAGAGCATTGGGGCACTCCTCTCAAGCCCAAAGGAGAGCATATATACGTGTATAATGTACTTAAGATCCAAACTCATGAAGAGTCAAGCCCAAGAGATGCAGACCCAAGCCCAATGCAAGGAAGACTACAAGTTGAGCTTCTTACAAGCAAGAAGGCATGAAACCCTAGTGAAGAAGTCAAGGATGGCGTGATTTTAAATCCTTTATGATCCCTTGATTGTCTCCTAAATTATTTCCTATTTTAATGGTCCTTTGATTTGATTTCCTATTTTGAGTCTAGTCAAAGGTTATAATTAATTATAGTATTAATTTTAAATTTTGTAATTCCATAATTTTAGGATCACATCTCCTAAATTATGTGGCTGAATATTTTATCATTATTTTATATTATTTCTCTTTTTAGTATTAAGAAATTAGGGTTTTAATTTTAGGAAATATTCTTTTTATAAGCCTATATAAATTAGACATGCTCCCTCTTATAAACGGAACAGAAGTTGAATGAAATTATTCATTTTAGAGTTTATAACTCTTGTGAGCCTTAGTGCTTTGTGGTGGCATCCCGTGTGAGAAACAGATGTGATCAAGAGCGTGATCAACTCTTGTGGTGTCTTCGAAGGTTGGGGTTCCTAGAGGCAGGTGCTCTAAAGGATCTTCTCCTTGATCATTACCCTATTGTTTATTTCATATCTTTCTTTATTTTTGTCATAAATTTCGTCTCTTTCTTTTTGTTCTTATGATTTTGTTGTGTCAGGGTTCTGTCCTAAACTAGCACGATTCTGCTTTCGCATCCCCATCAGATTGGCATTAGAGCTTTGGTTGCTAGTTTTGGCTCAAATTCTTGTCCTTTCTTTTTTTTTCATCTTGAGTTATTTTTTTTGGTGATCATCTCTTATCTACCCCATCTACTTCTATCTTTTGATTTTTCTCTTCTTTATCTTTGTGACTTTTCATCTTATGTGAGTTTTCATTTTATTAGCATTCTAAAAAAAAAAAAAAAAACCTAGAAATTCGTGCAAAACAAAGGTAAAAAAAAGTGTTAGTGTGTTGAAAAAAAAGAGAGAGAAAAATCTAAAAATTCAAAAAAAAAAAAAAAAATATATTGCTCTGAGTTATGACTGTAGAAAAAGAGCTATTCTTGAACTCCAAGTTACCGAGAGGTTGCCTAAAGAGAAAAGTCAATTTGGGTGATAAGAAAGTCTTATACGTTGATCACTTTCTTAATTTTTGATAGCACTTTTCAAATTCTTACTCTCTTATTTGCTATTTGTGCTACTCTCTTATTTTATTTAGTTTTCTATTTTTGTCTTTGAGTATTTGACTCTTTGACTTTTATTTCTTTCTTTCTTATTTTTGTTGTCACGTGTGGTTTTTCCTTTAACAAGCTTAATTTTATTTGAAAATTTTTCTTTTCTATTTGTTTCAAAATTGCAAAAAAAAAAAATCCTCTTTTCATCTTGTGCTTGTTTTCTAGTTTCCTTAATTTAGAAGATATTCACTTGATTGTTTCTTAATTTCTTGATTTGTGTTTGGTTTCATCATTGAATTCTATCCACAAGCTTAGTGAGTGGTAAAAGGCAAGTGTGTTTTTCATCATTAAAAAAAAAGTCATGAACTTTTTTTTGTGAAACACGAGTGACTTTATTTATCTTGAGAGTAAACGCGTGAGTTTGTGTGTGTGAGGACCCATTTTTATCTTATATGGTTTCTAGTGCTTCTGTGAACATGAGTAACAACGATGAATCCCCTAGTATTGATATGAACTCTATTTTAGAACTATCAAAACACAGTTGCAGCAGTTTCACTTGGAACTTGATCATAGGTTCCATAAAGAGGATAAAGATGAGTCGGAGACTTCCTCTTCTAAAGGAAAGAAGCATGAAATCCCCAGCGATGATGAGAAGTATGAAAAACCCCTTTCTCCTAAGGGAAAGAAATCATCAAAGCTTGATTTTGACTTACCGGACCAGAAAGTAAAGTATCCTTTATTCAAGGGTAACAACAATCCAGAAAAATACCTTGATTGGGAAATGAAGATGGACCAAATGTTTATGACTCTTGATTTGTTTGAGTCAAGGAAGGTAAAAATTACTTCTTTGAATTTCACTGACTATGCTGTTTATTGGTGGTAAGATTTGCAGTACAAAAGAAGCCAACTTAGGAAAAAGCCCATTAAAACATGGGAGAAGCTTAAAAGGTACTTGAGAAAGGCTTATGTCTCTAGCTACTACTACACAGAGCTGAATAGAAAATTGAGAATGTTTTCTCAAGGATCTATAACAGTGGAGGAGTATGTGCACGAGTTGAATATCTTGAAGTTTTGTGCAAACATTCAAGAAAATGAACGTGAAGCAATGTTAAGAATTATAGATGGCTTGAGGCAGAGTTGAGAGATAAGCTTGACTTGTACACTTTTGTGGACAAGGAAGAGCTCATACACAAGGCTATAAAGTTAGAGCAGAGAAATAAGAACAAATGTTCCAAGTCATCTTGGAAAGACTCCAAGACAACTTCCAAATAGAAGGATTCCAAAGCTAAAGACACATCCCAGACCAAGGAAGAAATAAAGACCAAGTATGAGGATTGTAGCAATAAAAGAGTTATGATCTTGAGAGATGATGGTGGCTATGATAGTGTGCATGAAAGTGATAAAGATGATGCTGATAATGTTGATGATGATTATACCTCCCATGAATCAAATGATGAGCTTGAATGCAATGGTGTAGTTGATTCTATCTTGGTGGCAAGAAGAGCTCTTAATATTCAACCAAAGGAGGATGATGAACATGAGCAACATGAGCATATTTTTCACACTAATGCTTCATCAAAGAAAAAGTGTGTAGCATGGTAATTGATGGTGGTAGTTGCACTAATGTAGTTAGCACTTTACTTGTAGATAAATTATCTCTACCTTTAATTCCACACCCTAAGCCCTACAAATTGCAATGTTTGAATGATTATGCTGAAATTAAGGTTTCTAAGCAAGTGTTAATTACTTTTTCTATTGGGGTTTATACTTGTGATGTATTATGTGATGTAGCCCCTATGCTTGCTGGACACTTGTTATTAGGTAGGCCTTAGCAATTTGATAGTAAGGCTACTCATGATGGTTTTAGAAATTGTTACAAGGTGCCTTTTAAAGGCAAGACTATTGTATTAAATCCTCTTAGGCCCATCCAAGCCTATGAAGATCAACTAAAGATTACTCAAGATTACAAGCAAATGAGAGATCTCCTTGATTGTGGCATGAGTGAGAGAGAAAAGAAAGAGAGTATTACTTTACTTGAAAATCAATCAAAAGAGAGGAAAAAGAGTGGTGAGAAGGTGAGAAAAGAAAAAAATAGAATGGTGGGAGTGAAGGAAAAAAGTGAAAATAAAATATTATTGTGTGGGAAAAGTGAGATTCAAGAGGCTTTGATGAGTGAGCAATCTCTTATTGTAATTTCCAAGAATATTTATTTTTCTACTGATACTCTTGACCCCATTTTGCCTTCTAGTGTTGTCTCTTTGTTGCAGGATTATGGAGATCTATTCCCTGATGAAATTCTTGATGGACTTCCCCCCTTAAGAGGAATTAAGCATAGGATAGATTTCTTGCCCAGAGCTACTATTCCAAACAAGCCTGCTTATAGGGCTAACCCTGAAGAGACTAAGGAGATCCAACGCCAAGTAGAGGAATTGATGATGAAAGGCTTTGTGCGTGAGAGCCTTAGCCCTTGTGCTGTCCCTGTTATCTTGGTGCCAAAAAAAGATGGATCTTGAAGGATGTGTGTTGATTGTAGAGCAATCAACAAACTCACTGTAAAGTATCGTTACCCTATCCCTAGACTTGATGATATGCTTGATGAATTGTATGGTGCTTCTATCTTTTCTAAAATTGATCTTAGAAGTGGTTATTATCAAATTCGTATGAAAGAGGGTGATGAATGGAAAACTGCCTTAAAAACTAAATTTGGATTATACGAATGGTTAGTTATGTCTTTTGGTTTGACTAATGCTCCTAGAACTTTTATGGCATTAATGAATCATGTTTTTAAGAAGTTTATAGGCAAGTTTGTTGTGGTTTACTATGATGATATTCTAATTTATAGTAAATCTTTGACTGATCATATGAATTATCTTAAAAATGTATTTGACATCTTGAGGGAATATAAGTTATATGCTAATTTTCAAAAGTGTTTCTTTTGCATAGGACTCTGTTATCTTTTTAGGATTTGTTGTTGGATCACAGGGAATTCGTGTGGATGAGGAGAAAGTTAAGGCTATTGGTGAATGGCCAACCCCTAAGAATGCAAGTAAAGTGAGAAGCTTCTATGGCTTAGCAAGCTTCTATAGGAGATTTGTTAGGGATTTCTCTAGTATTGCTGCCCCTCTTAATAAACTTGTTAAGAAGAATGTGACCTTTAAATGGGGTGAAACACAAGAAAGGGCTTTCCAAACCCTAAAGGATAAATTGACTAATGTCCCTTTACTTGTTTTGCCTAATTTCTCTAAAGCATTTGAAATTCAATGTGATGTTTCTAGTATTGGTATAGGTGCTATTTTAATGCAGGATTCTAAGCCCATAGCTTACTTCAGTGAAAAGCTTTACAGCATAGCTTTGAATTATTCCACTTATAACAAACAGCTTTATGCTCTAAAGAGGGCCTTAGAAACATGGCAACATTATTTGTGGCCCAAGGAATTCATCATTCATTCTGATCATGAAAGTTTAAAGTTTCTCAAGTCTCAAGGTAAGTTGAACCAGAGACATGCTCACTAGATGGAATTTATTGAAACCTTTCCTTATGTGACTAAGCATAAGCAAGGTAAAGAAAATATCGTTGTTGATGCCTTATCTCAAAGGTATACATTACTTTCCTATTTGCATGCTCAATTACTTGGCTTTGAGATTCTAAAAGATCTTTATAAAACTGATTCTGATTTTAAAAATATTTGAAAATCTTGTGAAAATAATGGATCTAGTGATTTCTTTAGATTTGATGGATTTCTTTTTAAGAAAAATAAATTATGCATTCCTATTTGTTCTATGCATGAGTTGCTTACTAAGGAAGCACATAGTGGTGGTTTGATGGGACACTTTGGTGTAGAAAAAACTTTGGCTATTTTGTCTAATCATTTCTTTTGGCCTCACATATGGAAAGATGTCATATCTATTTGTGATAAATGCATTAAATGTAGACAGGCAAAATCTAAGATCCAACCTTATGGACTTTACTCTTCTTTACCCATCCTCTCTCACCCTTGGGAACATATCTCTATGAATTTTGTAATTGAATTGCCTAAATTTTCGGCAGGCAAAGATTTCATATTTGTTGTTGTTGATAGGTTCTCTAAGATGGCACACTTTATTGCTTGTGCTAAGACTAATGATGCTGTTAACATTGCTGACTTATTCTTTAAAGAGATTGTTCGTTTGCATGGTTTACCTAAGACTATTGTGAGTAACAGGGATGTGAAGTTTCTTAGTCATTTCTGGCATATCCTATGGCATAAATTAGGGACTAAGTTACTTTTTTTCACTACTACCCATCCACAAACTAATGGTCAAACTGAGGTAGTTAACAGAACTATGACTATAATATTAAAAGTAATAATCAGAAGAATTTGAAGAATTGGGTGAATTGTTTACCTCATATTGAATTTTCTTACAACAGAGCTATTCATTCTTCTACTTCTTATTCTCCATTTGAAATTGTTTATGGTTTCAATCCATTATCTCCTATTGATATTTTACCTTTGCCTTTCTCTGAGCATGCTAACACTGATGGCAAGAAAAAAACTGAGTTTGTACAGGACTTACATGCTAAGGTTAAAGCAAACATAGAGCGAAAGAATGAGCAATATGCCAAGCAAGCTAATAAAGGTAGGAGACATGTGATCTTTGAGCCTGGAGATTGGGTTTGATTACATTTAAGGAAAGAGAGATTTCCTAATCAAAGGAAGTCCAAACTTCAAGCTCGAAGAGATGGACCTTTCCAAGTTTTGGAAAGAATTAATGATAATGCTTACAAGATTGATTTTCCTAGCTCTTATGGCAATGTTAGTGCCGCATTTAATGTTTCTGATTTATCTTTATATGATTCTGCAGATTCGATGACAAATCCTTTCCAACTGGGAGGGAATGATGGACCTCATGGCACGGATGACATAGCATTAATGGCAACGAAGCTTGAGGATGGTAATCATGAGCATGGTGACATGGAAGGAGCCTAATACTTCTATCCAACGTACCTAAAAATCCATTATAATATTGGAGGTCCAATGATAAGAGCCCGAATTAAAGCCATGAAACAAGCATTGTTCAGTCTTGTGCAAGAAGTTCAAGAGCTTGGAGAGTATTGGGGCACTCCTCTCAAGCCCAAAGGAGAGCATATATACGTGTATAATGTACTTAAGATCCAAACTCATGAAGAGTCAAGCCCAAGAGATGCAGACCCAAGCCCAATGCAAGGAAGACTACAAGTTGAGCTTCTTACAAGCAAGAAGGCATGAAACCCTAGTGAAGAAGTCAAGGATGGCATGATTTTAAATCCTTTATGATCCCTTGATTGTCTCCTAAATTATTTCCTATTTTAATGGTCCTTTGATTTGATTTCCTATTTTGAGTCTAGTCAAAGGTTATAATTAATTATAGTATTAATTTCTAAATTTTGTAATTTCATAATTTTAGGATCACATCTCCTAAATTATGTGGCTGAATATTTTATCATTATTTTATATTATTTTCCTTTTAGTATTAGGAAATTAGGGTTTTAATTTTAGGAAATATTCTTTTTATAAGCCTATATAATTAGGCATGCTCCCTCTTGTAAACAGAACAGAAGTTGAATGAAATTATTCATTTTAGAGTTTATAACTCTTGTGAGCCTTAGTGCTTTGTGGTGGCATCTCGTGTGAGAAACAGACGTGATCAAGAGCGTGATTAACTCTTGTGGTGTCTTCGAAGGTTGGGGTTCCTAGAGGCAGGTGCTCTAGAGGATCTTCTCCTTGATCATTACCCCATTGTTTATTTCATATCTTTCTTTATTTTCGTCATAAATTTCGTCTCTTTCTTTTTGTTCTTGTGATTTTATTGTGTCAAGGTTCTATCCCTAAACTAGCACGATTCTGCTTCCGCGTCCCCTATCACAATCTCCAGGCAGACTAAGGGACAGGCACTTAGAGGCTTAGGAATTTAGCATTCCTATAATATGCATCTCCATTTGATATTTATATGAGTAATTTAACAAAATTTTCAACTAGTGTTATTCTTTTGATTACTTGCACCATTGCATGTCAATATGTATTGATTGGTTGTATTTAAGCCCTAGACTTGGTTGTATGATCTGTCACTACATGTTCAAGACCTGAATACTAATGCAAGTATGTTAACAAGTATGTTGTTGACAGTAATTGTGTTACTAGAATTTTATGTTTTGAACTTATATTGTTTACCTCCCCCTTGATTTTTGATGAATATAGGGTTGAGGATTGAACATGAAAATTGTACTGGATATATTTATTGTTGTGTATTGTACATGTTATCCTAAGTCTATTTGGTTTGTACTAGGTGGCTTTTGGTTATTAGCACTTTGGTTGGAGCTTGAACACCTTGGAGGTTTTAAATGTGAAAGAAGTCATTTTGAGTCAAAGTGTCCACCCTTTGATATGTTATAATTTGGGTTTGATTAGTAACAGTGTAATGTGTCATGTCCAGAATTTTGTTATACTTATTAATGGAGAATTTAGGAATAATATTTAAATAATGATATCAGGCAAATATGGAGAAATATAAGAAATGATTTTTAGAAGATTTTGGGATTAATCATTTAAACAAAGATATTTGTAAGTGATTGAATAATAAATAAGGATTATTTTGTGGGAATAAAAAAATTAGAATATAATGAAAAGAAATATTTGAACGAATTGTATTAATATTAGTCATTAGAAAATACCAAAAAGAATTAATTATAAGACTTGGAATATTAGAGACTTTTGAAAATATCATCTTTCTTCCACGAGACTTTATAATATTAAGATAAATAAGCCCAAATTGAGCCAACCAAATCTAAGACTTGTTAATAGAAGAATGGGTTGGGTTTAATTATTATTTATTTTTTAGTTGTTTGGATGTGGTTAATGTGGAAGTGGATTATGTAAAGGGTGTCCTAAATTAAGACTTAATCATCAGACTAACTATAGTAAATCAAGAACTAATCCAAAGGATTATCCTATAAGAGATTAACCTAAATAAATTTTTAACATGTATTTTCACAAACGATTCAATATAACGGGATCCCAAATCTTTAAAATATTTGAAGAATTTATATCATTTAATTAAACATATGTGAAAGCATGATAAAAGAAACACACAAACATGGGAGAAGAGCTTCCCCATTTATTTTCTCTCTATGCCTTACTCTACAATACATATATATATATATATACGACATAACACTGGCCACTCAAACCCTTCCATAACTGGCAGTGGGGGGACCAAAGTCTCAATTACATTTATCACAATGACTATTACCTAATCATCATACTCTATATATCATCTATTCATCAATAGCCTAGCATATACATGAATTTTTCTTTTCATTCACATATCATTAATATCAACTGCTCACCCTTGGACAAAAAAAACACAAGTGGAGACCATAACAACATTTAAGTTCTAAAATTAGGCAATATTAATTATTTTCACTTGTACAAATATTTTGGCCCGTTAATATAGCACAAGCATCAAACCACATTCCTCAGGGCCTAAAATACATTCCCCCAAAACACAAAACCCATAATGCAAGTGAATCAAGAATATATTATCCTTGTTGGCAATATCATAAACTAAATACACATATCAAAATAAAAAGAGAAAGGCCTACAGAAGTGATTACTATCACTTGGCCTAATGCTCCTTTCCTCTGTTCTTCTGAGATAAGCTAGCTCCTGTAATATGTAAAAGAGAGGGGTGAGTACAACTACTTAGTAACCAAAGTACTTCTAAGTTATACAAATGCATGATAATTAATCATGAATGCAAGTGGCCAACAAATTTATCAAGGTGACCATTCAAACAATCACATTACAACATGTTAATCATATTAACATTTAACTCATGTGAATAATTTCAAGAATAAAGTCAAGTACAAAATTTGCACAAATAGCCACATATACATTATTCGCATAATTACTACATGTTCTCATTTCTACAATTATAATCATATTCTCAACATAGCCATCAATCACTCAAATGGCATGATAATAATAATATGCATGATCAATCTTTTCCTTATATCCCCCCTTATTTCCTCTAACATGAAATCCGTGGGCCAACAAACGAAAGGGATCATCCATGTGGTGAGACTACCCAAGGCCTTAATCATATCATAAGGGGCTACCGGGCCAGGGTTACCTTACTCACTTATGAACACGGTTTCCCCCAAATCACACACTATGGGGTGTCATACCCAAAACTCCAGGTAGGCCAGTAGGGTTAAGTCCCTTAATAGGAACAATGCTAGAGTACCTTACAAGGAAAATAGCGACTATAATCCTTAAGATTATTGGTTAATATCAAGTACCATATGAATTTTGCATAACCACTAACTCCTTCACTAAGGTGAACTCTCGCCATATGATCATGCTCATGGGAAAATGCATTTCAAAAATCATATATATAATTCAAAATTATCCCACATGCTCATCAACTTTTTGCTCAGCAAACATCAAGAATCATCATATTTCAATCATGCCTCTTGCATCAATTTATATTATCATACAAAATCACATTAGCATCATATAAAACTCAACATGCTCATACAATTCATCACTGTGCATAATCCACAACTTATAACCAAGAGTGTACACATAATCATCAACCATCAATTTCATTACTCACACCAAGTCAAAATTAACTTGGCACAAGTCATAGAGTCTTAACAAAGCCACATGCATTACAAACAACCATTTCAAAATTAGACATATATATATATATATATATATTCTTTTATTTCACCAACATAATTAATTAACATACAAATGCATAAAATAGATTTCTTCCGGTTACCTCAACCTTGAGAGGTCAAAGGTTACCCCTCAAGTTACAACACTTCCAAAGCTTTTCAGAGCTTGAATAGTGTCCAAAGAAAATTAATCTATAATTGATCATATCTAAGTGTCAATAATATTATTAACACAATTTTCACTCATACTCTAACACCTAAGTATTATTTTATTTTATTTTATTTTATTTTTAAGACCTTAGTCTTAGCCTCTTGAGTTATAAAATTAATTTCATGTATTTGAACCTATCTACTTGGTTCAATAGTCTCCTTCACAATAATTTAATTCAAATAATTTTCTAATATCAAAATTTCCCTTTTTATTCCAAAAATTCGCACATAAAAATACCCAAAAATTGCAAACTTGATTTCAAGCCTAGAATCATTATTCTATAGCCATAATAATTTATTTTTAATCCCAAATAATCATCTAAATATCAACAAATCAATTATATTTTTCAGATTTACCTAAAAATCTACCATAGGGATTTAGGGATAAACTCAAATGCCTCAAATTCCAATTCTATCAACAAAAAAATAATACTAAAATATTTATTACACTACCAAACAACCTCAACAACCAGATTTTCTCACCAAAAATTTATCCCTCTTCAAACCTAGATTTTCAAAATCTCAGAATCTACAGTCTCAAGAAAAAAATAACTAAAAAATATTTAGAACACTTACCTAGTCTTAAAATGCTTAAAATTTCATCTAAAGTATCCTATTATGAAGCTTTACCTTCTAAACAGTTCCTATTGTCGGCGACGCTTGCTCTCTCTGTGCGGAAGCAGAAATGAAAAGGAAGAGAGAATGAAAAGAGCTAAAAGGCTTGTTGGCTTTCAAAAAAAAAAATCATGTGGGTCCCATGTAAAATCACGCCCTCTCTCTCTCTCTCTTTTTGTTTTCTTCAATGCACACACGGTTTAACTTTTTTGCCTCCACCTTTTCTCTTTTTTTTAACATTTTACACCTCAACACACCCAAAGCAAAAATTATTTCTCTTCTCCCTCTTCAATTTTCAATTTATTTTATGTCCCTTTCCTTCTTCTTTCTTTCTTTTTTTTAATAATATTATCATTACTATTTCTATTTAATATAAGATCATAACTTAGAATTTTAATCTAAATTAAATCCAATAATAATCTTCTAACTAAATATTTATATCTAAATATTCCTCCAAAATTACTCATTTATTCTAATTAACTTAATTAACCTTAGGTTAATTTTTGAGATGTTACAGATTAGCTGACCACTTGGAATTTGCCAAAGAAGACTGATAAAGTGAGACCTACTTTCTCCTTCCTTCAAAGAGAATATTGCTTTTAGCTTCAATGTTGTTCAAGTGAGGTAGAGAGAGAGATTTTAACCCAATCAAATGTCATCATTTCACAGCTCAAATCCTACATGTAAAATAGAATTTGAACCTACTCAACTCAAGCTTTCAATTGAATTTAGTGATTCATGGAGATTTTTCATTTTTTAAATGGGGCTTACAGAGATAAAGTCTAGGAACTCAACGCTGTAGAATGCTCGAAGTAAGGTAAGTATAAATTTATAAGATTGGATGGATTTATGAGCCTTAAAAGATAAAATGTGGGATTGAAAAATACTAGTCAGATTTTTAAAAGGCTTACTTATGAGTATTTTGAGGTTGGAAAAATGATTGAAAGGTTCCAAGTTATTCCATACTTTGTTTTTGTTTGAAAGTAAAATTGTTAACAGGGGAAGTCATGGTTTGTTATTTCAGAGTGAAGTGAGAAAAATAAGAATTTATCTTTATTAAGGGAATGGATTATGCTTGACCGTGACTAGCTTAGAGTAAAAAAAATTTGGAAGTTTTCCGTTATTCTTTTTTTATTTTGCCAATGGAGGGAGTATGTTTTGGCAATTTATAATTAGTAAGTGGAGAAGAAAAACTCATTTGGAAATGAGTATGAATCTTGACCATGACTAATATATAGAATTATGGATTTGGTTTTTTTTAGAAAGCAGTGTTGGGAGTAATCTAATGTGATATGTACTCCCTTCGTTAAAAAATATAAGACTTTTTTAATTGAATCTCACCCTCAATAAAGTAATTAACTATTTCTAACTAATCCTATCTTTTCCATATTTATTCCTATTAAAACACCCTACAGTAAATATAAAGTCATTCAATAGGAGCACTTTTGAAAAAAAAAGGCAATGATTACATCTTAAAAAACTATAAATGCTTTATATTTTTAACAGAGGGAGTATAAATTATGAATTAATTATTTGGATCAGGGGAAATGATATACTTGTGATTGAATAATTTTAGCTTTGATATTTGCGAGAAGCTCAAAGAAGATCATTTTCAAGAGAAGTTGGGACAAGAAAGTGTTTTCATCTAAAGTGGTATTTCTCTAATTCTTGTGAAGCAATATTGGTTGATTTAATGTTATAGAAATTTTATTGCCATAAATATAGAAATTTATGCTTTAACGAGATGTGTTTTATTGCTAGTATGACACTTTGGCCAATGTATGTCTATAGTTGTTGAGTTTATAATCATAGTTTAAGCTTATTTTTTGATGAGTGGACTTATTACTTGAAGCTTGAATAGATAATACTATTGCGAAGATTTTTATAAATCTCACTCTTCTTTTTTATGTCACAAATAATATGTGCAGTTCATCTAAAATCATAGCAAGGACAAAGAGTAAGGAAGAATTTATCTTATTCCCCTGCTTCTTAATTATGTTTTGGATATTTTAGAGTTCTTAATATATATATATATATATAGTTTGTGATTTTATATTTGAGTTGTAAACTAAGAAAATAGATTACAAAATATATCTATAGTTTAATTATAATTATGGATAGATTGTATCTTACCATGTAAATATTTTTATTCATGGTAAAAGTTACCTAAATAAAATACTTACCCAAAAGTAACAAGTTGTACAGGTTTGTAGCAGCTATATGTTGATTATTATCTTGAATTTTTCTTATTGAAAGTGGATTTCAAGCTTCAAATAAAGTCATGAAACAAAAAATTTGGAGTTGTATATTTATGAGATATGATTTTTACAAAATAAAGTCAGAAATCTAAAAAAATTTCTGGAGATGGAGATAGCTAAAGCGGTGAGGAATGAAAATTTCTCAATAACTATTGATGGATGTTTGAAGTTAGGGATTATTTTTCCTTGAAGAGGACTCCTAAGCTTGATTAGAGACTTAATCACCTCATTAGGATTTTATAGAATTAGTTATGAATTGGCAATTTGATAAAAGATTATGGAAAAATGCATCCGTGTTTTAAAAATCAAATTGACATTTTTAACTTTTTGATTCTTTTTTATTTGATCATTATCAGGTTTAAAAATGATTGTTGTGAGTATTTATTGTTTAAAGGAGTGAAAATACCTGAGAAGTTTCATAATGCTATCCTTATAGTTGTGCAGCGTGTCACATTATATAGAGTCTACTCCACGATGTATGCACAAAAGAGGTTAGGCCATGGTAGAATGTGTGTTAGTCACACAAATTCTCAAAAAAATTGTGAAAATGAAATTTTACCCTTTCTTGCTATTGGATTTACTTCAAATGGTATCACTGCTTTCAATGATTTTCCAACTCTAATTTTTTTGTTTGGGGTTTGATAATGTATGATGTAATGATTCAATTTGGGGATCCCAATAGTTTGAGAAAATTCTATTTTTATAAGTGACTGGTTTTATTCTTTTCTAATATACTAGTAATATAAATAATGTTAACCCTATGTACCATGGTAAAATATATTCTACCATGGTAGAGACTATTTGTTATTCATGTTTAATTATAAAAATTTATATTTTTATTTCTAAGGTTAATGAGCAACTATGATCATAAACTCTTGCTCAAAAATCGCTCTAGACCTTGAGCTCTTAAAATATGTAAAATAAACCCTAAATTTTTAAATTCATATTAAAACAAACTTTAACTGTTAACTTTT